>NW_026606089.1:14675000-15125000 GCF_029834395.1 Sorex fumeus | reverse complement strand
AAAAAAAAACAAAAAACAATAAGGCTTTATGGGCAGTTGCTGAATGAATGTCATTGAATAAATGGTTAGCATCCAAGAAAAGTCCCTATACATCTTGTGTTTGAGCTTCTGGCACAAATTTTTTTTTGGCAGAATGAATTAATGATGAAATAGAATAAAAAGCCAGAAGTCTATGGTATAGTATACATGGTGTCAGTTCAATAAGTACTTTTCATAGAGATGTAGGGAGGAAGGGAGGAAGGAAGGAAGGAAGGAAGGGAGGGAGGGAGGGAGGGAGGGAGGGAGGGAGGGAGGGAGGGAAGGAGGAAGGGAAGAAGGACGGGAGGGAGGAAAGGAGGAAGGGAGGAAGGGAGGAAGGACGGGAGGGAGGAAAGGAGGAAAGGAGGAAGGGAGGAAGAGAGGAAGGAAGGAAGGAAGGAAGGAAGGAAGGAAGGAAGGAAGGAAGGAGGAAGGGAAGAAGGAAGGGAGGGAGGAAAGGAGGAAGGGAGGAAGGAAGGAAGGGAGGAAGGGAAGGAGGAAGGGAGGAAGGAAGGGAGGGAGGAAAGGAGGAAGGGAGGGAGGGAGGGAGGGAGGGAAGGAGGGAGGGAGGGAGGGAGGGAGGGAGGGAGGGAGGGAGGGAGGACCACGTGGTCTGGTCCTGCTCAGCAACCTGCCTTACTACCCTGTACCATTCACAGCCTCCAAAAGATCCACATAAACCTCTTGCCATGTCCATATCTCTACAAATACAATGTCCTTTTTCAGGACTGGTCTAGTTGTGCTTTCCTGCTTACTTAATTCCTGAGACCCTTAAGGTCAGCTAAGGATTTGCTTTCTTGGGGAAGCCTCCCAGTCTGCTTCCCAAGCCTGGGGCCAAGTGGATAAATAACTTCACATCCCTGGTATTTCCCATCTAAGCAGTGGGTCGCTGAATGACCAACCCACATGAATGGAATGGAAACTCTTATCCACATTACCATTACAGGGTCAGGTGTATAGTAAATTCTCAATAAATACTGAACCTTCCCAGCCTTGAACCTAGGAACCAAGACTTGCCTAGACACCTTAGAAACTCTGTCTCTCTTCCTCTCTCTCCTTTACTCGCTCTCCCTCTCTCCCTTACTTCCTCTCCCACAATGCCCACACACACCAGTCTCCCCTCTACCCATAGTACACCAAACCAGCCAAACGGCTAACTGCAACCAAGATCTGGGAAAAGCCTCTGACAAGTCATCTTAGAATAGTAACAGCTTCTGTCCCAGCCAGTGCTGTCACAGGCAGCTTAATTATGGTAATTAGGACCCACATTAAAACATGATTATAACATAAAATTGGAATTAACCGTATAACACATCCCAATTTTGGGGGTATGCTTATTGATTTCCTCCCCTGTTAATCAGCGGCCTATAGTAAACTCGAAGAGATCTGGTATAATTAACACCGCGCCTATAAATGCAAGTGAAAATTCTCATTAGCATCTGTCTTTTGTTAAGGATGGCGAGGTGGGGTGTGTATTTTTACGGGCAGCATAATCAGGGCGTTGGTGTTTCTTTTCTGGATCTGAGGTGGCACAGGCCATGCTGTTCTCCTTCCTTTTGAAAAACTGTTTTCAAGAAGGTGGGGGTTTGGTGCCATACGCGGCAGTGCTCGCACGCGACTCCTGGTTCTGTGTTCAGGAGAGACCTCTGGCAGTACTCAGAAGACCATAGATTAGGACTGGAGTGATAGTGCAGCAAGAAAAGCATTTGCCTGCATGCGGCCAACCCGGGTTCAATCCCCAGCATCTCATATCGTCCCCCAAGTGCCGCCAGGAGTAATTCCCAAGCACAAAGCCAGGAGGAACCCCTGAGCATCGCTGGATGTGACCCAAAAAGAAAAAACAAAAAGACCATAGATGGTGGTAGGATCAAACAACTGTGGGCCACCTCCAAGACAAGCTCCTAAGCCCTGCTCTGTCCCTCAGGCCCAGGAACAATCTTTTGAAGAAGGGATGCAAACCATGAAGGCCTCTAAAAATGACTAATCTGTTAGAAAAGATGGTCATGAAATTTACATACAAGTGATACTACATGGAAAGTATCACGTTAAGCGAAATGAGTCAGAAAGAACGGGATAGACACAGAAAGATTGCATTCATCTGGGGAACATAAAGTAACAAAATGGGAGACTAACACCCAGGAATGTCCCAAGATTAGTACCAGGAATTTTGCTCCATGACTTGGAGGACAGCCACATGTGCTATAGGAAGGGGAAGCTCAGATGGAGAAGGGAGCACCAAATAAAGGGTGTTGGGAGGATTCTCCCAGGATGGGAGAAGCATGCTGAAAGTAGACTATAGACCAAACATGATTGCCACTCAATGCCTCTCTTGCAAACCACAGAACCCAAAAGGAGAGAGTGAACAAAAGGGAATTCCCTGCCACGGAGGTAGGGTGGAATGGGGGGATGGGGGGTGGGAGGGATGCTGGGACCCGTGGTGGTGGAGGATGGGCGCTGGTGGAGGGGTGGGTACTTGATCATTGTATAACTGAAACCCAAGCACAAAAATTTGTAAATCAATAACTGTACCTCGTGGTGTTTCACTAATTAATTAATTAAAAAATAAATAAATAAAAAGACTAATCAAGAAATGCTTGGATTGAAGGAAAAACAGCCAAATAAAGAAGGTATACAAACAAAAGCCCAAGTGGATGAAAATGACTTCTGTTTCTGGAGGAGGGGTTCACTTTTGGTTTTTGGGTATTTGATGGTTTGTTCTGTTTTGTCTTTTACTTTTTGGGTCTCACCCAGAGATGCTCAGGGTTTACTCCTATTTCATCTCTCAGGAATTACTCCTGACTGTGCATGTAAGGACCATATGGGATGCCTGGGACTGAATCCGGGTTGGCCACGTGCAAGGCAGACGCCCTCCTCGCTGTATGATCACTTCAGCCCCGGGATTCCCTTTTGAATTGGGCAGCTTTGGTCACATTGGAACTGTGCCTTTTGCCAGCTGTGAGGTCTTGAGTCTATTTTCTTCTGCCTCCCTCTGCCACATTTTCTACATCTGCAAAATGAGGATAATGGGTGGAAACCAGCTCACAAGGTGATGGGGCGAGTTCATGAGATCACCAATTTCCCAGCGGCCAGGAAGTCTTTGCTTCTTAGGAGTCACTATTCTCTTCAGACTCCATGTCATCATCATTGTCACCTCCAACACCCTGATTACTCATCTTTCCCGCCAATGAAGTTTGGGTCTTGTAAATGCCAGGCTGGTTCGGTGAGCTTCAAAGTATAATGCCGACACCAAGATGTGGATTTCTACTAGTCACGCTAGTCTCAGGTAATTCATTAGATGACTCATTTCTTGTTATCACCTCCTAAAAGAATCACAATTTCCAAAGTGGTTGGGGATGTGATGCAGGATATGGATCGTGCCCGGCATGAAGTTAGCCTTCTGAGCAATCTATAGGGATGCCCCATCACCCATGGCTGTGTTGTCTCTGCAACCGAGGACTTGGGTGGTTCTCTGTGTCATGTGGAACCAAACCATAAAACAAAGCATCCCCAGGTTCCTAACCACTGGCCTTCAGTAAAAAGTGTCTGCTGCTCTTTACAATAGCTAGAATCTGGAAAAAACCTGAGTGCCCGAGAACAGAGGATTGGTTAAAGAAACTTTGGTACATCTACACAATGAAGTACTATGTAGCTGTTAGAAAAGATGAAGTCATGAAATTCATATACAAGTGGTACAACATGGAAAGTATCATGCTAAGCGAAATGAGTCAGAAAGAAAGGGACAGACATAGATTACATTCATCTGGGGAACATAAAGTAACAAAATAGGAGACTAACACCCAAGAATAGCTGAGATAAGTACCAGGAGGATTACTCCATGGCTTTGAGGACAGCCGCACACGCTAGGGGAAAAGGCAGCTCCAATAGAGAAGGGAGCACCAAATAAAGGGTGTTGGGAGGCTCCTCTCATGATGGGAAATGAGTGATGAGAGTAGACTATAGACCAAACAAGATTGCCAGTCAATGTCTCTTTTGCAAACCACAGCACCCAAAAGGAGAGAGATAACAAAAGGGAATGCCCTGCCACAGAGGTAGGGTGGAATGGGGGGGATTGAGGTGGGAGGGATACTGGGATCCATGGTGGTGGAAAATGGGCACTGGTGGAGGGATGGGTATTCGATCGTTGCATAACTGAAATCCAAGCACAAAAATTTGTAAGTCTACAACTGTACCTCATGGTGTTTCACTCCTCCTCCCGTTGATCGTCGATTTGCTCGAGCGGGCCCAGTAACGTCTCCATTGGAGACTTTGTTGTTACTGTGTTTGGCATATCGAATACTCTCGGTAGCTTGCCGGGCTCTCCGAGAGGGGCGGAGGAATCGAACTCGGGTCAGCCATGTTGGCCGCTTGTAAGGCGAACGCCCTACCGCTGTGCTGTGTTTCACTAATAAAAATTTAAGAATAAATAAATAAATAGATAGATAACAGTAAAAAAAAAATGTCTGCTGGTTGGCTTGTCTGCGCTCTCTCCTACAAAGCCTGATGGGCCCCAAAATTGTGGCCTCATTTGCTCCGAAGTGCTTCTGTCCTCTTAAGTAAAGAACAAAGAGTGTGTCAAGCTCCTCAGATGTTCCATGTGCTCCCTCCCTCAATGTCTCCCAGCCTCCCTTGTAGCTAGAGTGAGACCCATGTGACCATTTCTGACCAGTAGGCTGCAAATGGAATCAGTACTTTCATTTCGAAGGAGTTAAAGAGCAATGGTCAGGTCAGCATGTATTAAAATAACAAAATAAAAATCGTAATGACCAATATTCCTCAAATATCTATCAGGAGGGCAATGACCTGGAGAATAGCTGAATACCCATCTGACTTTGTTGAGTGGAGAGGAAAATAATACATCTTATAATATGCTGTGGAATTGTTTTAGGGTCATGGGGCATCCTTGGCATAACTCCAGTGATAGTTAGCCAACTGGGCTAAGGGACCTGCCAGGACCGGAGGACTCGGTGATGCTCAGGGCCCATCCTGTTGGGGACCATCAGGGCATGGCATCACCACATGCCACTGAAATTTTAGAGTCTGTCACAGCAGCATAACCTAACCCATACTGATTAATGCAGTAGTTGACTTCTTCCCTGTTGTACCTCTTGCTCTGAATGCGTTCATGAGGTATTGGCTATTTGCTATTTCCAGATTGATGGACCTTCTTAGCAACCAGCTTTCAAATGGCCTGGAGGGGAACTGAGAATTGTGGGCTCTGAAATTTACCATGATGCCTGTATCTCTGTGACCTGCAGCTGGACCCTCACTGTTCCCATGACTCGGATCTCGTGACTTCACCTGGGATGAAGAGACACAGAAGACTGAGAACATCAGAGTCTTCTGTACATACCCTTATGGCAGCATAGTGCCCAAACTGCATTAGGTGGCCAGTGGACCTGAAAGATCAAACTATTGGTTTCCTCTGACCAGAATCCATCACCTATTTATTTTGGTATCTACACCTTAGATTTACTGAACCACACACAAGGTGTAAACCTGGTGGACTTGTTCATCCAAAATCTTTCCTCTCCTCTGCTCAAGAAATGGACATTGATCCAACCTGATTCCTTCCAAGTCCTGGTCCTTCAAAGATCTGAGGATGAGGGGGAGGTCTTAGAACCCTAAAAATTGCTATGATACTATTCTCAGATTGCTATTCCAACTCTTCTTTGGTATTTGAGATAGGCCTATCCTTCTACCAAAGTCTACCCCCATATTTTTAGGATGAATTTAGGCAACATCAGCTTCTTTTCATTAGAGGTCCCTAAGTGATACATTTCTAAACAATCAGTTTCATCCAATAATACAATGTGTTTTTCAACAAAGAACCTACTGCATGCCAAAAGCTGTTGACATGTGAGTCTCAGGTGGGATTGAAATGTGTGATTAATGCACTAGAAAAACGTAACTCAGAGGGGAAGTAAAATGTGGGTCCACTTAGTCATAAGCACACACTAGGTTACTAGGTGCAGGGGATACAATGGAGCAAGGAAAGAGGTCAGGGATCAAGGAGAGAGCCCAGAGTTTGACCCTTGGTACTGCATGGCTCTCTGAGCACTGCCGGGGAGAACTCTGGTGGCCCCAGTACCACTGACTGAAGCATCATTGGGGATGACCCCTGATTCCCTGAACACTGTTTAAAAGGTCTAAAGGAAAAAGAAAAACTGTATAGCAGCTGGCCAGGGGAACACTTGGAAGGGAAGGCTGCTCAGAGGGCCAGAGCTGCATAGGCAAACACACAGATGCATAAAACACGAATGGGGTGGGATGGGGGGCAGGGATGAGCAGGAGTGTTACCTATAGGCAGCTCGAGAGGTAGGGAGATGAAGGGTGTAAGAGGGGAAGCCAGATTAGGCTACAGTGAGGCCCGTGGGCTTCAGATTTTAGGCGGTGGGGTGCTGCAGGAGGTTCTAGGTTAAGAAACAGCCTGAAGCTCAGATAGAGAAGGGAGCACCAAATAAAGGGTGTTGGGAGGATCCTCCCAGGATGGGAGAAGCATGCTGAAAGTAGACTATAGACCAAACATGATTGCCACCCATTGCCTCTCTTGTAGACCACAGCACCCAAAAGGAGAGAGAGAACAAAAGGGAATGCCCTGCCACAGAGGCAGGGTGGGATGGGGGGGATGGGGGATCGGAGGGATACTGGGATCCGTGGTGGTGGGAAATGGGCACTGATGGAGGGATGGGTATTTGATCATTGTATAATTGAAACCCAAGCACAAAAATTTGTAAGTCTACAACTGTACCTCATGATGTCTCACTAATAAAAATTAAAAAAAAAGAAGCAGTCCGAGTCTTGAGCATCAAAATTCAGGGTGCAGCATGGCTACTGTTGAGAGCTGGGGGCAGGGCATCAGGGAAGAAAAAGCTTTTGTTTGACAATTTTCCCCGAAGCAATTTGATGCCATTCCTTTCCATCTTGTAGGGACCTAGAGTTATCTGGAGACCATCACTGCCATGGAAACGGTATGGGAAACAGACAAAGCATGCGTTGAATAAAATTGTCCGTAGAGGCTGTTTACTTTTCATACCATTATTTTAATAGGTAGGGGGAGTGGTGATGGGATGGAGAACAGCAGGCTTTAATGGTGCCACTTATGTTGCCTTTTTTTGAAATGACGCGCAATGCTCAGAGACGTTCAGACATTGGTACTTAGATCATGTCTGGGGCTGGAAACTCCTGCTGGTTTAGGACGGTTATCTACTTGAATTCAAGGTCAGACAACCCTGGGTTTGAAGTCCTGGATGCCATATTCATCTCAGGGAAAACATGGGTGGTTTTCAATCCTCAGCGAGCATCACTAGCTTAGATCATTTCTATTGGTTTAGGGATGGAGCCTTGGGGGCACAGGCTCTGTTCCCGAGATGGATCCTAAGATCCTCCACCTCTTCTTCTTCTTCTTTTTTAAGCGAGAGCATAAAAGCGCCTGCCATAGAGACAGGCTGGGGGAAAGGTGGTGGGAGGGAAATTGGGGACTTTGGTGGTAGGGAATGTACACTGGTGGAAGGATGGGAGTTGGAACACCATATGACTGAAAACAGACCATGATCAGCTTTGTACTGTGTATCTCACGGTGACTCAATAAATAAAAAAAGAAAAATGTTTAATGAAGTGACTGATTGAATAAATGAATGAACAAACCAATTCTTAGTCTGTAGAGCCATCAAAGCTTAAGGGTGGTGATAAGAGCTCAGAAAGTGCCAAAGACCTTAATAGTTTTTGGTTTTTTAGTTTGGGGGCCATGCATTATGTGCTCAGGGGACTATCTAGGGTGCCAGGAATTGAATCTGGGTTGGCTGCATGCAAGGCAATTGCCTTATCCTACAATAGCTCCAGCCTTAGGAGGGAGGGAGGTTAGGAGGAAGGAGAAAAGGGAATGGGAAGGAAGGAGAGGGAGAAAGGGAGGGAGGAATGGAGAGTAAGAGGAAGGAGGGAAAAGAAGGGAAGAGAATGGCAAAGGGAAGAGAAGGGCCAGGGGAATGGAAGCGTGAAGGGAGGGGAGGGGAGGGGAAGGGAGGGGAGGGGAGGGGAGGGGAGGGGAGGGGAGGGAAGGGAAGGGAAGGGAAGGGAAGGGAAGGGAAGGGAAGGGAAGGGAAGGGAAGGGAAGAAAAAGGGGAGGGAGAAAGGGGATCTGATATCCATCAGTGGGGCCCTCAATAGGGCCCAGATTCAGCTCCTGGTAAAGTGGAATAGTTAAGCAAAGTCAGGGTATGCTCTTGCAATTGAACAAAACAGCTTTGCCTTGGTTAGTCTCATATGCATCAAGGCTCAGGGAAAAAAACATGTTTGATTGCCCAGGTCCCCAAAGGCTTGGGACTTTTACTTGTCCTATATACTTTACCCCTGCTGGACAGTCATCTGGATCTATACATGCATAAATCAACTTAAAATTCTCCTAGTGTCAAGCTTTTGTCTACAGCCATACCACCCTGAACCCAAACACACCCAATCTTGTCTAACCTCGGAAGCCAAGTAGGGTCAGACCTTGTTAGTTCTTGGATGGGGAAAATGAGCTTCCTGTGACATTGGGCTAGATTTTTCACTGGTGATGTGCCTAATTCGGTATAATCAAAGCAATTTATGGGGCCCTTATTCAAGGATGGATACTTAATTCAGCACTGAACTTGCGTGCCCTCTCTTAACATCACATCAACCGTAGGAAGTTATTACTGACAGTCCCCACTTTGTGTCAAAGAGGAAGCTGAAATTTCAAGGTGACACATCCCAGAAGAGAGCGCTGATTCAAAAGTCGGCAAGTATGATGCCAAAGTCACCAGATTTCAAAGGACACAGTATTCACCATGTCCCCAAACAAGAAAGTCTCAGCTTAACTCACAGATGCACACAGTTCTTTATGGTCTATAATGCCAACAATCTATATCCACATACAGCATCTTTAATTCATTCTGACCTTCACCTTTTGGGATCCAAGGACATATACAGGAAACTCAGCTGTATTTGCAAGACCTCAACAGTGGGGTGCAGTCAGATACTGTCTGATACTTTCCTCTCCTAGCATCCTGAGGATGCCCAAGTCTTCCTGCTCCCATGGTGCGACAAGTCTCAGGAGAATGTAAATCCATTTTTGCAGACTCACTTTGTATTCTGTGAACTTTCCATCGAAAAAATAAAGGCATTGTCTCTTGGGTGGAATCTCAGCTGTGCTTGGACATTTCTCTAGGGCTGGCGCAGGTGTTATCAACAGATTGAACATTTGTCAGGCAACCAAAGAGGCCAAGGTGCTTCTTTCCAGGCAATGTGTCTGCCCTGGGCGTGAGTGACCAAATCACAGTTGGTGACTTCATCTGGGCATGTTCTCCAGACAGTCATGAGTTCAATGCAAATTTTGAAGACCAGAATGAGCACAGAGGGTGGAGGCCCAGTAAGGTGCTCTACCTGCCCTTTGGAGATGCAAAGTCGGTTTGTCTCCTAGGCTACAGATTTTGGGGAACTTCCTTCACTCCCAACCCCCATTTCTTTCACAATTTTGTATTCCATTTTTACTTCTAGACAAAATAGTGCTCTTCTCTTTATCTCTCCCTATGATAAAGCCCTCTCAAATATCAGAGATTCATGGGGGACAAATGTTCTTCTGAGTTTGGGTGGGGATGGGTGTGAAGAAACTCTAGACTTCAAAACTTGTCCATAACTGGAGAGGAATTGCAGAGCACAGATTTCTGACAGACTCAGAATCAAACTCCTGGTTCATTATAATTGAAAAATTCAATGGAGACTCTGATGACAGTGGCTACCATTGAATGTTAAGATCTTTTTGTGGTCTCTGAGTCTTGCACTCGCCATGTCTTCTGTCTTCCCTGGACCTTTTCCCCATGTTGCCTACTTCTCCTTCATTTACTTCTCTTAAATATCTTAAAATCTCTTAAATATCTCTCTTAAATATGTTCTACTCCTGGAGGCAATCCTCAGTCCCTCAAAAAAAACACTTCTTCTTTACTCTCAGATCACCTTGTTCTTTCTCTTCCTCAGAGGTCTTAGAGCTCTTTGCAGTGTTTATTTATTAAAACCTTTATTCCCTTACCTGAGCAAGGTAAGACCCATATATCAGGGACTTTGTTTTTCATTGTTGTATCCCAGTGTCCAGAAGATTGTCTGAAACCTGGTAAGCTCTCTAAATTGCTTGAAAGGATGGAAGAATGGAAGGATGGATGGATGGATGGATGGATGGATGGATGAGCCAATTAATTGTTGGATGAAAGTATGGATGGATTGATGGATAGACCAATGGATGGATGAATAAATGAATCAATGAGTGGGTATATTTGAATGAATGGATGGATGGGTGGGTGGGTGGGTGGAAAAACAGAATTCACTATATGCTATGTGCATTATTCAAGTTCTTATAATAATAAGAACATCTTAACAGAACTTAACATCTTAATAAGAACATCTTAACAGAACTTTTTTTTATGACATCTTATTATCTCATTCCTACTTTGGACAAACTTGCAGGCTATCGAATGTAGCCTGCCCACAGGGCAGAGTCTGGCAAACTCCCCGTGGCGTACCAAATATGCCAAATACCAGTAACAATGATGGGTCTCATTCTCCTAAATAGCCTTGAATATAATCTCAGGCCTAGGATGAAAGAGACGTTACTGGGGCCTGCTCGAGGCAATTGACGAATAACAGGATGATGAAATGAAATGAATGAATGAATCTTTGGGTGAGGGCTGAGCCACATCTGGCTATGCTCAGGATTACTCCCAATTCTGTGCTCAGGATTCATGCCTGGCAGTTCTCAGGGTACCATATGCATTTCCAGGGATAGAAATAGAGTCAACTGAGTGGAAGGAAAGTACCTAAACCCCTGTACTATGTCTTCAGCCTGATGATTCACTTAATCTTAGATGATAGTCTTTATTTGAAACACTTTCAGAGAGGTTAAGTCAGTTGTTCTATGAGGCTGACACCTAAGGATAGTAGATACACAGGACAGATAGATTGCTCCATAGCTGGAAGCCTGCCTTATGAGCAAAGGGGAGAAGGCAGCTGGAATAGACAAGGGATCACTAAGAAAAAAATGGCTGGAGGAATCAGTCGGGATGGGAGATGTGTGCAGAAAGTAGATAAAGGACCAAACATGATGACCTCTCAGGGTCTGTATTGCAAACCATAATGCCCAAAGTTAGTGAGAGATTATGGGGAATCATGTCTGCCATGGAGGCAGGGGGAGGGTGGAAAAGGGGGGTAATACTGGGGATACTGGTGGTGGGGATTGTAGCTACCTCATGGAGATTCAATAAATTTTTTAAAAAATTTTTTTAAAAAGTTAGTTGTTCTAGATCACAAAGCTCTTGGTAGCAGAAAAACATTCAATTTCAGATTTATCAACTTTTAATGCCCACTTTTAACCACTATGCTATATCTAACCTTCCCTGGCAAAGAACTTTAAACTTGCAAAGGACTGTGAGGCTCTTTTCATGTTGTCAGATTTCATTAGAATGTTAGCAAGAGAGAGTAAGAAATGGAATCTGTTGAATTCACACCACCTAGAAAAGAGTTCGATACCTACTGACTGATATTGGTCATTTGAAAAATAGTAGATGCTCAATCAATATTTGTAGATAGATGTGACAGTTAAATAAATGAGTAGGTGAGTGAGTAAAGAGATGAGAAGATGGTTGGAGGGATAGGTGAGTGGACCTATGCATGGATAGATGGACAGATGGATGAATGGATGGGTGGATAGATGAATGGATGGATGGACAGAAGGGTTGATGGATGGTGGATTAATGGAGTGGGGGATGGATGGGTGGATGGATGGATATATGGATGGAATCCCAGAGAAATTGCCATCTCTCTTAAGAACACGCAGCAAATCAATAGAAAGTCTGAGAACTCAGAACTCCTATTTCAGTGCTCAATATCTCATACACCAAACATCTAAGAATGCAATTATTTTCCTTGTAATCTATGTACTTATGTTGATGATGTTGGCAATTGTTCCAACTGTGTGTCAAATACTAGACTAACTGCCTGAATTCGCCAGCTTGGGGGATGTGCTCTATAACCTATGAAATCCTTTCCTGTCCCAGGGATCTCACTCTCCTCTTGGCACAATAACCCCCCATGATACATATTAGTTTTATTTTTGCTCCTCAAAAGAGGAAAATAGGTTCAGAGAGGTGAAATAACTTCCTTCTTACCCGGCAGGGAAAGGTGAGATCAGGATATAAAGCTTTATCCCCCGAGACCAATTTTAACTGTCCATGAGATGATTTATCAAGTGAGTAGATAGGGTTGTATCTGGCAACCCTGGTCTTCCCTGCTATGAAGCTGGAATTGTCTCCCGGGGCATCCTCTACCCAGGCTTAGGTCAGAGGACCCTGCAGTAATAGAGAAAACAGAATCTGGACAAGAGCAGCAGATGAGATTGGAAAAGCGATTTTTGCCTCCCTGAAGCTCAGTATTCTCCTCTCTGATATCAGGCTCAGAATTGTGATGGAGAAGGTTTTCATTTGCAAGTAGCACTGGTCCCTTGCAGAATTCTATCCTAGCATGACCGTTCCTAGAAGCAAACAGACTTGAATACTGTTCCCAAAACCACTCCCGACATTCACCATGGCAATGTATCATATTCTCTCTGGACTTTTCTCGGGGGCCACATTGCAGCTAGCAAATGGAATTAGTCCCTGCCCCGTGCTCAGTGGGTTCATGGCTTATGGTGTTCATTCTTCCACCCAAGGATCTATGAGAAGGCACAATCTTCTGGAGCCCAATGCCTTTTCAGAAAACGAGATTCTGATGTGATCTCGTTGTGCACTTGTGGCTACTGGTGTCAAGGAGATTCTGTCATCGACTCAGACTATAGAGACTGACATCAAATTCCTGGGAAAGGGGTGTTGGTGTGAAGTGCGTTCTGCCTCTCAACTCGGACCCAGTATTGAATCCACCTGTCTTGCCACCTCCTGGCCACCTCATCAAAGCGGCCCTCTCTAGGGCTCAGGTACTTATCTGTCAAGTGGAGACACCCGGCCTTGCTGTCAGATTGATGGAGAGACTGAAGCAAGCATCTCTACCAGGTGGAGATTTCCTGGCCCCGGAGTGTGAAAGTGTGAGTCTGGCCTTCCTCCTGGTTTTGCTCTCACTCGCTCCCTCTCCTTTTTTCCCCTCCACCTCCCTTGTTTATCCACACACCCATTCCAGCAGTATTAGCAGGTGCCTGCTGTAAACTAGCCTTGTGCCAGTCAGGTCAAGTCCCTCCTTCCGAGCACCCAGCCTAAATCAGCAGCACAATGGCCTGTGTCTCCCCACAGGACCAGTCAGCTTTTATGCACCCCTTGCCTCACACCCCCTGATTGGGACCAGGACGATAGCACAGTGGAAGGGTACTTGCTTTGCATGCAACGGAAGCGGGTTCGAGCCCCAGCACCACTGCCAAGTCCTCCAGAAGTAACCCCTGAGCACCGAGCCAGGAGTGAGTCCTGAGCAGGGCCTGGTGTGGCCCAAAAACCAAAAGAGAGAAAGAAAAAAAAAAGGAAAAGAAAAGAACTGGTTTTCCTGCCAGGAATGGAAACTTCTTGCAGCCAAGTCCTGGGATTTATCTGGGCTCTCTGTCCCCCAGAGCATCCCGCAGGGCTGATCCTGCATTGAGTGTCCTATAAAAGACTGAATGAATGATAAATGGGCCAGCTGAGTGGGGGAGGGGGCGGCGGGAGCGGCTCCCTCCTCTCCCCCTCCTGCCCTCCCCGCCCCTCCCCCCACACCCTCTTTATAGACTCCCCAGCCCTAGCACTCCGCTAAAGAATAGTTTTCTCTGCTGCTGCCTGCAACCTTCTCTCCATCTGCTCCCTCTGCCTGCTCGGGCGGCAATGTGGAGAGCGTGTGGCAAGGTGGAGTGGGGGGAGGGAGAGGGGAGGCTTCTAAATTGGGGTGAGGCTGGGGAGCTCGTGGGGGGACCGCCAAGGGAGCCCGGGCCGAGGGGGTCTCTGCGAGCGCAAAGGCCGCTCTGTCTGCCGCTCTGAGTCCTTGCCAACGCCTGGCCCTAAAGCACCTCCGGTGCCCCGCGGCTCTTATTGGAAGAGACAAAGCCAGTGTGCAGGGAACGAGAGCCGCGCCAGAACACAGTCCCCCAACCCCCCACCCCGGGGTGCTGGACCCTGAACTCCAGCTCCGATCACAGGCACAGACAGGGTGGGTGGAAGGGGACCAGGGGCTGAGCAGAGCTGCGAGCTCCGACGAGAGCCAGGTTGCGTTTTCACCCGGATCCCGGGTCGAGTTTCAGCGTGGGGCAGCACCCCTGGGATCGAATGCAGTATCGGGGAGCACTGTGTCGTTCTAGGGTGCGAGGGCCAGTCTCAGCTCCCCTCGGGTGCTCTGTCTGAGACTTTCTAAGCTAGGGGGACACACTTTGGAAACCGGGAAGGGCTGGCTTCGGAAAGGCGGGCTGGTCGGGGCCCGCAGGGGCCTTGGGAAGGACCGAGGCACGCGCCGGGGCGGGCGCTGGGATGCAGCTGGAGGGCCGGGCGGTGCACCGGCGGCTTCCAGGCGGAGGAGAGCCGCGCTCCGGCAGCGGCCTCCGGAGCATCTCCCCGTCCGGAAGATGCTCGGGATGCGGCTCCCAGCCCCGTGGAGCCGGCGCCGGGCGGCCGCGAGCCTCGGCCCCGAGCGAGCGCCCAGCCCCCGGGAGGGACGCGCGGGGGATTGGCATTAAACTTTGCAGGGCCGCCGCCGGGCCAGCGGCCAGAGGCGGGGGCCGGCCCCGGCCCCTCTCCCGCGCCCGCCCGCCCCCTCCCGCCCTCCCCGCACCCGCTCGGCACCGACGCGGCCCCAGTCCCCTCCCTCCTCCGGCTCGCTCGCTCGCTCCGCGCTCGCCGGCTCCTCCTCACTCGCCCGCCCGCCCGCGCCCGGCGCAGCTCGGCCAGAGCCAGCGCGGGGCTGAGCTGAGCGCGCGTCCGCCCGGGGGCTCGGCGGCTGCCCCGGCCCGCGGCCCCCTCGCCGGCGCCCCGCCGCGCCCGCCCGCCGCCCGCCGCGTCCCCCCACCCCCGGCCGGCCCCGCGCGCCCCGCAGCCACGATGCCCACGGCCCGGCCGCCCGGCGCGGGGCTGGCGCTGCTCGTCGCGCTGCTCCTGGGCGGCCCCGGGGCGGCCCCCGCGGCAGGTAAGCGCCCGGGCGAGGGGGGAGGGGGCAAAGTTGCGGGCGCGCGGGGCGCGGGGGGCTGCAATCGGGGGGTCTGGGCCACTCTGGCGACCCCCGCCCCGCCTGCCCGGGTGGGAAGCGGGGGCGGCGGCCGCGCAAGATTTCGGGGGGCTCGGCGGCGGGTGCCCCCCGGCCCGGGCTGCTGAGAGTGTGGAGGCGGGGACGGATGCGTCTGAAGGACTTGGGTTGCGGGGTGCCCCTGTCTGTCTTCCCCGAGGCGCCGGGGCGGGCTCCCCCTTCTTGCATCCGCGGAGAACCCCCTCCCGGGCGCTGGGTTCGCCTCCAAACCCCGGATTCCCCGAGCTTCTCGCGACCGCACCCAGGTCGGGTGCCAGAGAGTTGGAGACCCTCCGGGGCAGAGGACGAGAAGCGGGACTGCCAGCTACACTCAGCGCGGCTGGGACGCGGGGCTGGGGGGTGCGGAGCGCCGCTCGCCTCCATCCAGGACCCCCCACCCCTGCCGCCCCCTGGCTCCTTCTTGTTTGGGGGCTGTCCCCAGGAACGGGGTCCTTGCACCCCTTCCACCGCGCGCCTCCTTGGGAGCAAACGTCTGGCAGTGGGACTTGGGTGTGGTTGTCGACCCGGACTGGGGTGGGATGGGAGGAGTGAGGGGAGGTCTCAGAACTTGGCGAGGGAAGGAGAGAAGATGCGAGGTCACAGCGGGGGACCGGAGCGCGCCCCGACCCTCTACGGGGTGGGGGGAAGCCCCCCTCAGGCGCTCCATCTCGCAGTGCTGTTCAGAATTGGGGGGGGAAGGGGTGCTAGTTTCGGTCACCACGTGCTTGCTGGTTAGGAAGCAGGGGGCCACGCTGAGCGAAGGGAAAGCAAAGCGGCTCCTCCCCTCTGCAGACCCCGACCCAGCAC
Organism: Sorex fumeus; assembly: GCF_029834395.1. NCBI lineage: Eukaryota > Metazoa > Chordata > Mammalia > Eulipotyphla > Soricidae > Sorex > Sorex fumeus. Next base: position 15,108,956 of record NW_026606089.1, on the reverse strand, counting down.
CCGCTGAGGTCCCCCAGGAAAAGTTGTGGCGAGGGGGTTGGGAGAGAGGAAGGAGGAATGGTGTTTAACTCCCCCGGACGCCAACCCCCGGGAGCTCCGACGGGTTCTTTGGGGCCACGAGGAGATGCAAGAGATGTGAACTGGGCGTTGGCAGAGTCACATCCCACCCTGGAAAGAACCAACTCCGGTTCCCAGGAGATGAGTCTCAAAGCGGTGGGGTCGTGGGGGGAGGTAATTGCAGGATCTGCTAGGGCCGGAGGCAGCCGAGGGCCATTAGGCGGCCCACCTGAGCCCGGGTTCTCCTTCGGACTGTCCTGACCTGGAGTTGGTGGTCAGGTGATGCTTCTTCTCTCTGGGTCATTCAGGAACCCCTGGTGCGCGCTGACGCTTTTCAGCACCAAAGGCCGTGGACAGCGCCGGGCGCCCTGGGCCTGCCCTCCCTGTTCTTCTTCCTTCCACCTTTCCCCATGGCCGGGAGTGCCCTCCTCAGCATAAATCAGGCATTTTATTCCCCCCACCCCTCTTCTTTCAACGTGGTCTCCCTCTCCCCCACTGCACAGCAGCAGGAGAAATAATTCATCACCTTTTGTTTAACAAAGCATAGCATTAAAGAACCCCTCTTTTATGAAGCTATAATATTTACAATTTACACCAAGGTCTGGACAATTTCTCTGGGAGAGGAGAAGGAAGAGAATTGGTTTGAATAAATCGTTCCCACCGCAGCACACCCTGTCTTAATTAGCTGTCTCTTCCCTGCGATGCTCAGTGGCCTTGAACTCAGTCCAGAACTCCGTCCCTTCCTCTTCTCACCAATCTATATTATGGCTACCACACCAAAAAGAGCCCAAAGCTACCCAGTGGCAAGCTGGCTTTGAAAAAGTGATTCCACCTCAGAGAACCACACTCTCCACTCCATCGTCCTCTAGGAATTCCAAAAGGAAAAATAGGTCTCGGTGGTACATATCGGATTGTCCAAAATAAGGATTTCTTATCCTGGTGCCTTCCCTGGCAGCAAACACCAGTGGTGTGTGGGGCCGCATTTTCATTTTAAAGGCATGTTATATTATTTTTCCACCTGTGCAACACTATGGCTAGCCAGCCTATATTTTTAATTAACTTCAGGTCACTGCCAAATTAAAGACAACCAATGTACTACTTCAGAAGGCTCATTAATAACCGTGTGCTCCTGACTCCCAAGTCTGACTCATACAGAGCCAGTGAGGGGGACCAATGAACGCTGCCAATTCTGACAGTGCATTTGGAAACAATCGACCTTCCACCATCAATTCTATTTTTAACAGGGAGTCCAAGTTCCACTAATGTCAGACTGAAAACCGTTCCTTTAATTCTGCCTTGCAAGCTCCTCATCCATTCTGTTGGTGGCACTAGGAAGGGATTTGTAAAGACTTAAAAGGGACTTGTTGCTACATTCTTAGGCAGGTCACGTGATTCTCTGGGCCATTTTGCTATAAGGCATGAATAATATGAAGTATTTCTTGAGGGGGATTTCTTGGTTGTTTTTTTTTTTTTGGAGAGGTTTCTTATTGTCTAAGATATGCACGTGGGGAGTAATTGTAACTTCGTGCTAAGACTGCAGTGCCTGAGAGTAATTTCTTTTTCTGTTGAATTAATAAAGCAAGTTCAATATTGCTCAATAAGACTCGAATTTGCTGCTTCCTCCTGTCGCCAATGAATGGCGTTGTTGGATTCACTTAAAGACAATTTTTATTATGGATCACAATTTTTCCCCTTGGATTTCTGCACCACCCCTAACCCTCATCCCACCCCTAACACCCACCTTTTCCTAACTGTAGAGATTTTTCTTGTGAGCACTAGCTCAGTGAGACCTGAGGAAAATAGTGTTCTCTTGTTATCTGTCTTTCCTCCTGTCTCCAAGGCCCTAGGGTGATTCCTGATCAGAGTAACTTGTTTTCTGGGTTTGCTCACAAGTTCATCCTTGCTATGCGGAATGTTATTCAAACAGGCACAACTGATGGTATTTTCGGGTCCCCTTAATCGGTCTAAGTTTCTAAAGACATGTCAGTGGCGCAAACCTCCACTAGGGGCGCTGAAAGCCATATAGTTGGTGATTAAGGTCAGAGGTGGGAATTCTGACCTTTGGGAGCAGCTGTTGTGTGCAGAGTTAGAGGTCACCAAAATAGAGATCTTCTCAGGCCTGGAGATGGCCTTGCCTTCACCACACCCCTCCCTCCTGCTTACTACCGTGGATTTCTATTTCTCAGAGTGAAATCATCGATGACATATGATCTTTGCAATGAAAAAGATGCAGAAGAGAATAGAAGTGCCCTAAGAAAAATATCATTAGAATTCACAGTCCAACTGCCTTTTTAAAAATTATACCAGCTTGGGGCTGGAGCGATAGCACAGCGGGTAGGGCGTTTGCCTTGCACGCAGTCAACATAGCCAACATAGGTTCGATTCCCAGCACCCCATATGGTCCCCTGAGCACCGCCAGGAGCAATTCCTGAGTGCATGAGCCAGGAGTAACCCCTGAGCATCGCCGGGTGTGACCCAAAAAGCAAAAAAAAAAAAAAAATTTAAAAAAAATTATACCAGCTTGTGTCTCCTTCATGAAGGCAAATTGAAAAACCCCACAGAGGTCATGGAAATGCTGTTCTGGGAAGTCTGACTGAGCCAGGATCTGAAATTAGCTTTACAGGAGCTTTGGGAACTACAGTGACATGGATTGAGGTCCAGCACATGGTTTATGGCTGTGTGACTTCAGCGGGGGCATCTTCTCTGAGCCTCTGTGTCACCATCTGTCTGTTAGGGGCCGGGGAGGGGGCACAGCTGGTCCCGGCTCTGAAGGAAGAAGGCTGTGGTTACATCACATGGACCTGAGATGTGCCAGCCACATAACAGGTGCTCAAGTAATGTCCACTCCATTCTCTTCCCAGCTTTTCTATGCAGAAACTCCCCCAGTGAGCCAGCACCAGCGAAGGAAATCCCTGAAGTTAGTGTGAGACAGATCCTGACCTAAACACGAGACTCCTTTAGGCCAGTCTAACGAGGTGGAGGCAGGGTAATGATTAGCACTAGTGACCTCCTAGTTTCCTTGGGCAAGTGAGAGTTTTCCATCACCTGCAGTGGATGCCACCTTCCTCCCCCACAGGCTCTTACCTGATGACTTTGAACCTCAGTATTGACATCAGGGAGCAGAGTTCATGATTCCTTAGATATCGGATGGCAGGTTACTGGTTGAACATGGGATGTGAGGAGGCCATCTTCCAGGACAGACACTTTTGCTGCATCCACTCATTGACTCTTCACCAAGAACACTCAATGCACATGACAGGTCCTGTAATAGGTGATATGGAAAGAGAGATAAAGAGATAGAGAGAGAGGCAGAGAGAGAGAGAGAGAGAGAGAATAATACAGTGGTATCCATGACAGTCCACGCCTGTAATAACAGTCTAGTAAGAGAGGGCTGTGGGTGCCCTGAGTCCAGGCTAGGGCGGTAGGGCATATAGTTGAGTGTTCTGGAAGTCTACAGGGAGGATGGGTTTCAAGCTTTCCAAAGGTGGTAGGTGGTATCTGAGTTGACCCTGAGGTCTGTGACAGGTGCCCACAGGCAGGTCAGAGAGGCCTGCAGTGGACTAATGGGGTGGCAGAAGAACTCCCCATCCATTGGAGGAAGGGAAAAAATGGACAGGAGTAGCAGATAGGCAAGTACCCAAGTTCACATCAGATCATTGGACATGCTCATTCTTCATCCTCCAGCTCCGTCCTGAGCTTGGCAAATGAGCCAGAACAGAGACTGTGGGTCGTCGTGTCCACTCTTGTCCACTAGAGGTTGTGATGACACCAAAGGAACGGGAGGAAGGCAGTGAGTCTGGAGCCGGCAGGGCCCTGGGCGAATCTGGATTTGCCTCTTGACTCAACGCTCCATGGAGGAATAGTAAGACTGAAAGCTGATGTAAACCCAGAAATCAAGATGCAGGATGTGGGATCTTAAAGGGCAGAGATTTCCTGACCTGTTAGCAAATGCCTGGTGTCTCCAGACAGGTGTCAGGAGAAGTGTTTGTCCTAACTCTCTAGACCATCTCTAATAGTTTCTGGGTGAGCTTCCTTCTTACCTTATTCCTGTGCTCCTTCAGTGTGGCCTAGCCTCCTCATAAATGTAGCGATAAAAACATTCAAAGAGGAGTGATATGCTTTAGCTGTTTGATTTTTTGTTTGTGTGTGTGTTTTAGGTTTGGGAATCACACCTGAGGTAATGCTCAGGGCTTAGTCCTGACTCTGCATTCAGGGGTCACTCTTTGGCAGGGCTGGGGGGATCATAAGTGGTGCCAGGGATTGAACCGTATTGTGAAAAGCAAACACCCTACCCACTGGACTATTGCTTTAGCCCCTGCTTTAGCCATTTGAGCCTCTATTCACCCAACGTATAAAACAGAAATGTTGCGTTTACCTTGCAAGATGGTTGAGAATTGCCACTGAGAGCCAGAGAGAGAGTACAATGTGCAAGGTGCTTGCCTTCAATGTGGCCAGCCCAGGTTCAGTCCTGGGCATCCCATATAATCCCCAAAACAGTGCCAGGAGCGATCCTTGAGTGCTGAGCCAGGAGGAAACCCTGAGTACCCCCAGGTGTGCCCCAAAGCCAAAGAACCATAATAATTGTCATTGGATATAGGTGAGTGTAGCCCATAGCAAGCACCCAATGCAAATTTGCAAAATACAAATTTGTATTTTTGTCTTTGCAAAAATGCAGACTTTCGATATTCACCTGGAAAACTTCTAATTATCCTTCAAAATTTCCCTCCCTAGTTCCCTTCTACTGTAAGATTCCTTTCTTTGTCTGAGTGATACTCGGGGCTACACCACACCTTTTATCTATTTATTAGGGATTACTCAGGCACTGATAATGCTAAGTTCCCAGTTGACATGCCTCTCTCCCACTAGACGTTAGTGGGATCTTACCCAGCTCTCTTAGCCTGTCTCTCACCTAGGGTGAGTGCTCAGGCCAATTGTTCAAACTCTAAGTCAATTGCTTTTCATCTGAATCTTAGTTGTGGAGAGATGGAATTAGAGCACTAAGTCTAAATTTAATTATAGACTCTTTCTTCATATTTTTGTAATCTTAGATAGCTTAGGGATGTCTCCACTTCTTTTTTGAAAAATAGAAAAAGGGTCAGAGAGATGGCTGGAAGCAACCACCAAGCACCTAGCTTGGACAGAGAGAGAGAGACAGAGACAGAGACAGAGACAGGGAACGGAAGGGAGGGAGGGAGAGAAAGAAAGAGAGAGAGAGAAAGAAAGAAAGAAAGAAAGAAAGAAAGAAAGGAAGGAAGGAAGGAAGGAAGGGAGGAAGGAAGGAGAGAGAAGGTAAAGAAGGGGAGGGAAGGAGGAAAGGAAGAAGGAAGGAAGAAAGGAAGGAAGGGAGGAAGGGAAGGATGAAGGAAGGAAAATAGAAAGGAAGGAAAAAGGAAAGAAGGTGAGAACGAAGGAAGGAAGAAAGGGATAGGAATAATAAATTTCCTACATCATAGAATTGCTATGAGCAAAATCAATGAGACAATAGATGGGAAATCACTAAAGAACTCTACCAAAAAAGAGGAAAAAGAAAAGCTGGAAGATGCAGAAGCAGAGAAATAACTTTCTGTAAAGAAGAAAATAAACCTTTGGTCATACAGAGACACACAAGGTGGGCCCTTCGGTGTCCTGGCAGAAACCATGTTTCCAAAGCAAATATTGACAAACATCATTTACCCTGTGACTTAGTTCCTTTCAACCTAGAAACTTCCCGCACACAACAGCCATGCTGCAGAATGCACCTTCTCTTGGGTCCCTGACAATTGGGGGGAAAAACCTGCAAATACAAAACTGGAAAGTTCAACAATGAAAATGAAACCTCAGGCTCTAGAGTCAGAACCACCTGCCTGAAAATCTTTTGCTTCCTGTGAGGTGTGTCATCTTGGACAAACCACCTGGTCCCAGGAGCTGGCACTGGTCCTTGTCCATGCCGAGTCTATGCTCTGCTCACCTCCCAGGGAAAATGTGATGGAGGGAGAGCTTGATAAAAGCTAAAACAAAAGTTAGTCAAGGACTGAACAGATAGAACAATGAGTGGTGAAGGCATGTGCCTTGCATGTGGACAATCCCAGTTAGATCCCATAGCTACATGGTCCCCCAAGCTGCACAGGAATAACCCCAGTGGTCTCTGATTACTGCCACTGGTGTGGCCCTGATGGCCCCTCTGGGGTGGCCTGAGTAGTCCCCAGAGCATGGCAGGACCCAAGCAGTATCACATCCTTGAGCCCTTGCACCAAACCAGTGGCTGAGTTGGCTGAGAATTTCTGGGAGACACCAAACCTTCTGAACACCACTTGGGAGCACCCGTTCCACCAAAAGAAGTTATCCCCTTTTCTGGCTTCTGTAATATTCATCAGACTGTAGCTATTCTTCTGACTGCCCACTGGCCTCAACTCACACCCAATATTCCTATTTGATTGAGGGGGAAAGACCCAAAGTCAGGGATTTATAGAATCTGTCTGCGGTGAGCATTAGGGTCAGGACTCAAAGCTTTGACTCCTGCCTCTGACTTGCAGTCTGTAGAAGTCTTCGTGGATTTCTCAAACTGATGTTCTGAGACCCCCCCAAGAGAATGGGGCAATGGAGCCTGAAGGGCGGGCATCTCCTTCTGACCGGCCAACAGCATCTATGCCCAAACCAAGTAGTTGTTAGACTGTGCCTACAGGCAAGTGAGAAAGCCTGGTGGGAGCTTCAGGAGAAGCTGAAACCAGCCCCAGCTCCCTTTCCTGATGACTTGGCACCTGAATCGCCGAGGCGCCTGCAGACCAGCTTGCACCTGGGAACTGCGCCATCCTAGCAGATGGTGCGAGTCAAGCAAGCAAGAGGGAACCAGAGAGGTGCCGACTGAGGGCCAGGTGCCCTCCCCCCCACACCCCCATCCCCATGCTCTCATCCTGGGTCGTGGACAGTGGATGGAAATCAATTCCAGGAGAGGTGAGGGTGTGAAGAGACAGGAAAGGATTGCTGAAGAATAGAGGGCGTGGGCAGGGACAGCCTTGAATAAGGAGTTGATTTTCAGAGGATGCTCCAAGAATCACAGATGCAAAAACCCAAACGCAGGACACAGCACGGGGACAGGAGTGTGGAACATGCCTCAGAGGGAAGAGTCAGTATAAAACTCTGGGTCACACTTTCTTTGTCCGCTCTCGTGGGAACGGGTCTCTGTTCCCAAGCTCAGCATCCCAAAGCATCCCAACTGGGGGTCTCAAAAGTGGAACATAAGCCCAGAACCAAGAGCCCAGTTGAACTGAGCAACACAGACTAAGGAGCACAGATTCCAAGTCAATACAGATCAGTTCCAACCATGTCTGAGACAAGTCACTTAGGTCTGAGGCGAAGGGGAAAACAAGGATGACCAGGACAACCATGGTTGCTGCCAGGAGCTGATTCCCAAATTCTCAAATCACTGTTGACCTCCAAGAGAGGAGCTGTTCTATCATTTTATGGCCTAAAGCAAAGACTCACTCAGCGAGCATGAGAAAAAAGAGGGTTGCTCTAAGGATATCCCAATTATTGGACTAACGATGCTCCCTGATGGTTTCTCCCTTCACATCTCTTCCTCTGTGTCTGCTTCTCTCTGGGCATCTGATTTCTGGCTCCCTGTTTCCTTGATTCTGCTTTCTCTCTTCCCTCCTCAACTCCACCTGTGCAAGGGACATTGTAATTCCTGTAGTTCTCAGTGTCCACACACCTCTATCACCTGTCTTCCTGTTATACATCGATTTGCTCGAGTGGGCACCTGTAACGTCTCCATTCATCCCAGCCCTGAGATTGTAACAGCCTCTCCTTACTCATCTTTCCCAATGCTGCCGTATTGGAGACTCTTTCAGGGGACAGGGGAATGAGGCCCGTTGTTACTATTTTTGGCATATCGAATACGCCATGGGAAGCTTGCCAGGCTCTGCCATGTGGGCGGGATACTCTTGGTAGCTTGCTGGGCTCTCCAAGAGGAATGGAGGAAATACTGTGTCTACGCAACTGGGCTGGAGTGATAGCACAGCAGTAGGGCATTTGCCTTGCACGCAGCCAACATGGCAAACCCGAGTTTGATTCCTCCGCCCCTCTTGGAGAGCCCAGCAAGCTACCGAAAGTATCTCGCCTGCACGGCAGAGCCTGGCAAGCTCCCCGTGATGTATTCGATATGCCAAACACGGTAACAACAAAGTCTCCAATGGAGACATTACTGGGCCCACTCGAGCAAATCGATGATCAATGGGAGGGCCTTTACTTTTACGCACATGGGCTAATATGATACAAGGATATAGGATGGTTCCTCTCATGTCGTATCTGAGTTCATTTGAATTATATTTTATTAGGATTCTCATTCTCCAGTCCCACCAACCACATCTCGTGTTCCACAGGCATAGGGAGTAGTGTCTGCATACTGAAGACTTTCATCCTGACAGGGAGTGCTATGTAACAGTCCTGCTCCAAATTATAGTAGTGTAGACATGCTGCCTCGTGCCTTGCCTCTTCCCATCTCCCAGTTCACGTTCCTTGTCTTTAAACCAACTTTAGTGGGATCTTTCCGTTTCATTTAATCATCTACAACTACTGTGATAAGCGTGCTGTGTGGGCAAGGCCCACAACAACTCAGATATCAATTTAGAGTAATCACCACTTAAGATATTTCACATCTTGATCTGCCGATATAGATAGTTGCTTTCTAAACCCTTCTAATTGCTCAGACAAGGTCCCAGAATTCCTGTTGTCATATTCATCAAGCAGTGACCTCCCTGATAAACCTGTCCAAGAGAGTTGGGAAGAATCTTCATATGTGAAACTTCCTCCCCTCAGTGGCTAGTGAAATGTTTGGACTCTTATTATCTCTCTGGTTGGCCAAATGAGTCCATATGGATGGATGGATGCATGCATGCATACATATATGCATTTTTGACAACGAATGACTCAAATGCTTCAGGCACAAAAGAATTGGCAGAAAATGCATATAACCTTCTCACCATTTGAGTGTGACATTGCAAACTGACTTAGAAAAAATAAGAAATTTCTGAGAGGGGTCTTTCTAAATTACTGCAGCCACACCTTTAAAGACAATTCTTTATCTCTGGAAATCATGATGCAGTGCAAAGGGAAGAGAAACTTTAAGGTGGGTCCTAGAGCCCTCCCACTCCTGTGAAGCTTCATTTGGAATGGTGACAATGCATCAGGAGAAATAATGGAAGGTCAACAGGAAAGCAGGATGTGTGTCTTTAACATGTGATTGCATTCAAGGTTTTAGCTACATAGATATCAGGAAACATGGAGATTCTCCAAGACTTGAATATTATAGGAACAGGGAGGAGGTAGTTAGAAGAATATCATCAAAAGTTAACATATCAAATGTATTAAAGGATCGAACATGATGATCTCTTAGTATCTGCATTGCAAATGTTAATACCCAAAAGGGAGGGGGAGAGAGAGAGAGAGAGAGAGAGAGAGAGAGAGAGAGAGAGAGAGAGAGAGAGAGAGAGAGAAAGTGGACAGGGGTTAGCAGGAGGGATCACGGTCACGGTCCTCCGGTTGTTCATCAATTTGCTCGAGTGGGCCCAGTAACATCTCCATCGGAGACTTTGTTGTTACTGTGTTTGGCATCTCGAATACGTCATGGGTAGCTTGCCAGGCTCTACCGTGTGGGCGAGATAGTCTCAGTAGTTTGCCAGGCTCTCCGAGAGGGGCAGAGGAATCGAACTCGGGTCGGCCATATTGACTGTGTGCAAGGCAAACACCCTACCGCTGTGCTATCGCTCCATCCCAGCAGGAGGGATATGGATAGTATTGGTGGTAGGAAATGTATATTGTGAATGGATGGGTGTTGGAACATTGTATGACTGAAACCTGATCATGAAGTCTTTGTAATTGTATCTCACAATGATTAAATAAAAATATTAAATTAAAAGAAAAGAGTTAACATTTCCAAAGCAATGGACGGAGCTCTGGGTTAGGAATGGATGGGTCTGAGTTGGGATTCCCGTTCAGCTCTTTTATGTTGTATAATGCTGGAGGTTATCACTTAATCTCCAGAAGCCTTAGCTTCCATGTGTGAGATGAGAAAATAAAGCTCCCTCCCTCAGGAGTGAACTGTAGGATGGAACGCCTAAAAGCCATCTCCCTGAACAACTTCAGGAAGAACCATTTATGCTGTAGTGAGTGCGGATGGTTCCCCTGAGGTTAAGCAGTGCACAACCTATACAGCTGTACATGGCAGCCCAGACTACACAAGCGCACCTCTGAGCTGTGATATGATTGGTGCAGGGAGAGTTAGCTTTTTCTAGCTTCTCAGTTCCTAAATGCTTCTGATCATATCTCCAACCTCCAATCCCATCCATTAAAGCAATTTTCCAAGTTGTAAAGCTAATTTGGGGCCAACCACTTTGGAAATGAATGCAAAGTATGTGGAATCGGGCCTAGTTTTATAAGGCTTCTGGAAGGGAAATTTGCCTAATTTATGGCATAAATGAAAAATGATGTGCAGAGGCTAATTTGCATACTTTTCTTTCAATCGGTGTTAAAAACATTGTTGTTGCTGTTGTTTTTAAAGAAAGCTTCAGACCTCTCTTGTTAATCCAAATGGGGTGGCTTAGGCAAAGTTATTAAGCTCTCTGGGGCTTTATTTCTTCAGCTGTGAAGTGAAAATAGTCAACTAGCAGGGATCGTCGTGATGGCCATGAGACGTGTGGACCCAGAATAGTGGCAGGACCACGGCTAGGGCTCCCACAGTAGAACCTGTGTAGAATCATTACTGTCATTGTTCATGAAACATGGCTTCAGCTCTCCACTGGGTGCTCACCTAGGGAGGGTCTGAGTCTAGAACTTGGGCTCGTGCTAGGTTGCAGCAGTATCCAACCTTGGGCTGCATAAATGCACAGAGGTGACCCGCATCCCTCACAGATGCAGTTGCTTGGAAAAGCCTTGCTTCCTTTCTAGGAGTCTGTGAGATCCTCCCAGTCATTTGGACAATCTCTCCTTCCTTTCTCTCTTGTGTCTCACCCCTCTATCATATATCTCCGAGATCTTAGAGTCAGTGAGTGCCCATTATTGAAGGCATCTTCATGAGCATGTGGAAAATGCTGGTTAGTGGGTTGCATTCTCCTGCTTGGGCACATTCTTCAGAGGCTAAGAACACCCCAGGTATCCCTAAATATATAGATTCTAGAAAGGCATGGGGGCAGGGGCAGGCAGGAAATTCTCACCCACCCAAAGCGTGGTGGCAGGGACCAGAGAACCAGCGTTTGGCTCTGAATCCCGGCTTGATCCCTCCATAACTGTCTGACCTTGGATGAGAGTTGTTTGTGCTTTATGGAAATAATATGGGCAGGGAAAATCACTGTGCCTTCCTGGTCTAGCAAATAAGGAATTTTCCATCCTGAGCGTAGCACTGTGCCTGACACCAATTAGATTCTCGATATAGCTCCTGCTATGAATAAATGAATGCATGTGTGACCTTTCCGAAGAGCCTTGATCGGGGAAATGGGCCTCAACGCCTAATCCCCAGCTGGAACAAAGCTCACAGTTGCAAAACCCGACAGATAATGCTGCAGAAATTGGCAGGAGTGTTGACCTTACCGTCGCATCTCCAAGCTCTGCTTCCCCACATCAGCTCTGTTACTATCTTGATTGATGACATTGAAGTTCCAAATGGACAGCAGCGATCCCCAATGGGAGAACCCAGATCTCATTGATCAGAGGGTTTTGAACAAAGTTTTCTCAGACCCACCGCGACGAGCCTACCAGGAACCATAGGAGGGCAATCTGGTCCTCCAGAAGGCTGTCTGCTTCCAGGAGCTTCCCGAAGTGTCCAGAAGTCTGAGTTTGGGTCTTACCTGTCTTTCCTTCCATTGTGCCTCTGTTTCCAAAGGAGGCCCCAGGAAAGACTGACAGCAGACACATTCCTATTCTAGACCAGCCATCTCGTTCATTCCTCTGTGTTCCTGTTGGCATTTCATGTACTAGGTGTTGTTTTTTGGTTAGCAGAACTTTCAGAGGTGGGACTGAAAGCCAGATGGTTATAGGGAAGAGGCAGCTGCCCTGGTGGTAATCAGGGAGGTGAGTTGGGTTCATCCATTCACTGATCATCGCTGTCTAGTCCCTCAAGACTTCTACATGATGCCAGGCACTTGATAGCTGTTGGAGATACAGAGAGGCAGGAAATATATCCTTGCCCTCAGAGAATATGATATCTAACCAAGCCACCTGCTCAGCCACGGTTCAGAAATGCAAGCCCTTGTCTTCTCTCTTCTCCCTGCTCTGGCACTCTGCAAGGCAGCCCTCTCCCAGGAACCACATCTGGGCTGGTTGAGTTCCTGGGGCCACTGCCTACTGTCTATAAGCCCAAAGCAAGCTGGTTGGGTCTTGTGGTCACATTCATTTGCCAGAAAAAGAAAAAAACTCCATGATGTTCTTTGATGGGTCGGGGAAATGTCTGGCATTAAGAGGACTTTCAATTCATGGAAAAGTCCAGCAGCATCTGCTGAGGGACTATCCCCGCTTGACCTCCCTGGTGGGACCATGTGGAGGCCCCTGGTTGTGTGGTGCATGTGGAAAAATACCTCCCAGGAATTATATGGACAGAGCTCTAGTGAGCACCTCCGTAGAAGCAATGGGACCCCTCTTTCCAGAGAACATCAACTGGGACTATCAGTGAATGACAGTTGACCCCAAACAAGGTCCTGATTTCTTCCAACTGTTCATAAAAATAACAATTTTGCTTGCATAGTGCAGGAGACAGGGGATGTCCATTGTGATAGGAGATGGAGCAGAGAGGGATTTTAAAAAAATAAATAAAAATAAACAAGCGTCGGAGAGACAGTACAGCAGACAGGGCATTTGCCTTACACACGGCCAACCCAGGTTTGATCCTGGCACCATGTAGGGCCCCCTAAGCCTGCCAGGAGTAGTCCCTGAGCGCAGAGCCTGAAGTGAGCCTCGAGCACCACTGGGTGTGGACACAAACAAAACAAAACATAACTTTGGGATTGGAGGCATAGTACAGCAGAGAGGGAACTTATGTCACGTAGGTTCTATTCCCGGCACCCCAGATGGTTTCACAGGCCCTGCCAGGAGTAACCTCCAAGTGTATGCCCCAAACAAATGAAAAGTCTCAATTCAAAATAAAACAAAACAGCTTTGTGGGGCTTGTGATGGAGAGAGCCAGTCCTCTTATCAGAGAAGAAACCTGAGAGACTTCTTGTTGGATGTTCCCTCGCTGTAGCTTTCACTGCCAGGGACATTTTCACAGATGCTTGGCCCATTTCTTTTGTAGAATGGCCCTCACCTTGGGCCTGTTCCTCAAATTCTTACACAGCATGGCCACATCCTGCACATTGCACCATCATTTCCTTTTCTCCTCCTTGGGTCCCATTTTTATAATCAGAATGTCCCCCAATTTCCCAGGGCCAGAAAGCTAATACAATAGGAGGGCATTTGCCTTACACATGGCCAACCTGGGTTCCATCCCCAACAACACTCTTGGTCCCCTAAGGACGTCCAACAGTGACCCCTGAGCACAGAGGCAGGAGTCAACCCTGAGCACTGCTGTGTTTGGACCTCCAGCAAAACCCAAACAGGCTCTCTGCCTCCCTCCCCAGGCTGCAGTGCCTGACTCTGAGCTCCTGCCTTGGTATCTCCCTCCTCTCTCTAGACCCAGTTTGCTCTGGCCCTCACCAAGTACTCCTGCTCTAGAAATGAACCTGCTCTATTCTCCATTTTTATGTATGCAACTAGCTCTCCTGATACCCTGTGGGGAGCACCGGGCCCGGTTCACTGATTCAACCCGCCACAAGCAAATATTTAATGACTCTCTACCCACAGGCGCTGTGCCAAGCACTGGAAAAAGACCAACCGTGCCAGGCCTCAGGGAACTTCAACTCCCTGTGATCCTTCACTCATTCCTCAGTCTGGCACGTCCCTCTGTCTGTCCCCCTGTTCATGGATGCCACGAATGTTCATGCACAGTCCACACACCTGCCACGGGGATGCACGTCCCTGCCTCCATATAGGCCAGGGTGAAAATCAGGGCCCAGCTACCTGCAGGAGAGTGCAAAGGTTTTGTCCTGTTGCTGTTGGCCCATGATAGCAAACTGGGGGGGTTGAGGGGGGAGGAGAGAGCTTTCCCCTGGTGTCACACTTTGTCCTGGGCGCTGTGTCCTTGAAGAACTTGCAAAGAGAGTCAGAGATGCTGAGAGCTTCTGGGACACAATTTGGGCTGAACTGAGTAGAGGATCCTCCACTCTGCCTATGCGGAGAAGTGGGGTTCGACCAGAGCTAGGCCTGGGGGCCTGACCTATGATAACTCCTTGGCCTGGACCAGAAGGAAGAGCATTTCAGAACTGCCCTCTGAAGCTTGACAACTGACACAGCTGCTGGAGAGGCACTGGATGCCCTTGAATCCACTTCTGTCCCTCTCTGGTCTGGCTTCTCTTGTCTCAAAATGTAGTGATCTGGGCCCAGCCTGCAGCATTCGAAATGACCTTCAATATAAAATCCCTTGGAAGGGGCCAAGGGAGAGTCCAGTGGTTAGGACGCACACCATGTCCAGACAGCTCTCAAGTTCCAGTACCACATAGTCCCCTGAGCATCACGGGAAACAATCCTGGAGTCCCCCTGCCCCACCTGGCACTGCCAGGAGTCCCAGATAATCCCAGCACCCCAGGACCACATCCTTGAATTAAACCACAGGCCCACTTGGCTGATCATCACCAGTGGAGTCCCCAGACCTCTGAAAAATTTCCAGAAGGATCTTTGAATGATCCCACTGCCCTGCTGAGCAAGAGCCATGAACCTCACCCCCCCCCCCCACGATTTTAAAGGAATCAGTCAACTCTGCCTGAACCCAGTTCTAGGATTTTTAACTCTTAAGAGTTAGAATCCGCCCGCTCCTCTCTGGAAAGAAAGATGGCGGCCGCACGGGAGCCTTGTGGACAGCAGGTTTGAGCCGGGCTCGGCGGGAGCGGCGGGGACCTCATGGGAAGGGGGGCTTTGTGGGCTGTCCCCCACGCCCCACCGAGGTCGCCTGCTGCCCCCCACGAGCGGCTCTCCGGCACGGCCACGACTCCAGGGCACAGAAACCAATCTCTTAACTAGCTAACTTTTAATAGAAATTCTTCCAGGGTCAATAAGTAAAAGAGCAGAAATTCAAAACCGCGCGGCCGCGATAGCGGCCATGCGACATCATTTTATTCTTAAACCAAGTTGTAGAAAGCAAAGCATTTCACAACGCTGTTTCAGCATATCTGATTGTGGGGGGTGGGTCGTAAACTCTAAACAATAATGGTGCATCTTCTATCGAAACAATCTATCTAGCCAAAGTAGATAGAGTATTAACTAGAACTCATCTGCCTCACAAGAATTGGGAGGGGTGGGGGGAGGTGGGGGTCTATTGGGGTTCGGGGTTAAAAATAAGTATTGGTAAAGGGAAATGTGTTTGGTATCTACATGACTGAGACCTAAACCCGAAAGCTCTGTAACTTTTCCCACAGTGATTCAATAAAGAAATAAATTATAAAAAAAAAAGAGTTAGAATCTAGAATCTAGTTCACTAGTATCACTTGATCCTGTTGCTCATTGATTTGCTCCAGCGGGCGCCAGTAACGTCTCCATTCATCCCTGTCGCGTGCTGGCGTAGCCCAATGGCGTTTGCTCGCTCCGGGAACATGAAGAGCCTCAAACCGTTTGTTCAGGGTCTTGACGAAGAAGTCTGACCCTCTCGTAGGTGGGCGGCCACGCGGTCTTTTGACATCCCATGGAATCCAGTCGATAACGGCTCTAGAATCTAGTTAACTCTTTCAAGCTTGGCTGATTGGTTTCTTCACGTTGAGCCCTTCCCTGGGATGAGCTCATTTAAGCCACATACCAGGGTGGGCTCAGAAGTGGGCTAGAGCCCAGGACCCTCTCCCCTGGATGGCAGTAGCCTCTGACATGTACAGAAGTGAAGTCACTAACTCAAGGTCACACAGCAGGACCCATAGTTGAGATTCAGCCCTCAGAGCAGGCCTGTCCCCTCCGTGATTGACTGGTGGGGGGAAAAGGGGAGGAGACTGCTCTTAGCCCTCCCATACACCTCTGCCCAGAGGCTGTTCCCATCCCTTCACAGCTTCCCCTCTTCCTGAAAAATCTAGTTAACTCTTTTAATGAGCCAAATAAATGTACCCCATGCAGTGAGTGATGGATCGCTCTCGACTTCCGAAGATGCCAGCCCAGGTGTGCCTTCTGACATGAGTGATTGCCACGCTCGGTCTACTGTCCCCAGCCCTGCATTGGCTGGGGACAGGCTGAGCTGGGGACGTGTCAACGCTCAGCACCCAGCCCTAGCTAGGCATGGCCCGCACCCAAGTTTTGCACATTTGATGCAGTAAGCAAAACCACTGTGGCTGAGAAGAAGAGAGAAGGAAGTGAGTGAAAGAAGTGAAGGTGTGTTCTCAGGAGGGGAGAGACGGCTCTGTGGGTGAGAGAACGGGGCTTGCCTGCAGGAGCCCTGGGTTTGCTCTCTGGCACCCGTTGGCACCCTAAGCATTTCTGGGTGAGACCCAAAATTAAAAAAATAAAGCAAAGAAGTGTGGGTCCTCCCTCTATGTTCATTGGAGCACTGTTCACAATAGCCAGAATCTGGAAACAGCCTGAATGTCAGAGAACAGATGACTGGTTAAAGAAACTTTGGTACCTCATATACTGGTTAAGCTCCACAAGAAGAAAACATCCAACCCCATCCAAAAATGGGGCAATGAAATGAACAGAAACTTTCTCAAAGAAGAAATCCGAATGGCAAAAAAGCACATGAAAAAATGCTCTACATCATTAATCATCAGGGAGATGCAGATCAAAACCACAATGAGATACCATCTCACACCTCAGAGACTGGCCCACATTCAAAAGAACAAAAGCAACTGATGCTGGCGTGGATGTGGCGAGAAAGGGACACTCCTTCACTGTTGGTGGGAATGTCCACTGGTTCAGCCCTTCTGGAAAACAGTATGGATGATTCTCAAAAAATTAGAAATTGAGCTCCCATTTGACCCAGCAATACCACTCCTGGGAATATATCCCAGAGAGGCAAAAATGTATAGTCGAAGTGACATCTGCACTTGTTTGTTCATTGCAGCACTCTTTACAATAGCCAGAAACTGGAAGAAACCTGAATGCCCAAGAACAGATGACTGGTTAAAGAAACTTTGGTACATCTACACAATGGAGTACTATGTAGCTCTTAGAAAAGATGAAGTCATGAAATTTACATACAAGTGGTACAATATGGAAAGTATCATGCTAAGCGAAATGAGTCAGAAAGAGAGGGATAGACATAGAAAGATTGCATTCATCTGGGGGATATAAAGTAACAAAGTATGAGATTAATACCCAAGAATAGCTGAGATCAGCACCAGGAGGATTACTCCATAACTTAGAGGCCAGCCGGGTATCCTAGAGGAAAGGGCAGTTCAGATAGAGAAGGGAGCACCAAATAAAGGGTGTTTGGAGAATCCTCCCAGGAGGGGAGATGCATGTCGAAAGTGGACTATGGACTGAACATGTTTGCCACTCAATGCCTCTTTTGCAGACCACAACACCCAAAAGGAGAGAGAGAACACAGGGGATTGCCCTGCCACAGAGACAGGGGGGATGGGGGGATGGGGGTGGGAGGGATATTATCCATGGTGGTGGAAAATGGGCAGTGGTGGAGGGATGGGTATCTGATCATTGTATAATTGAAACCAAAGCACAAAAAATTGTAAATCTACAACTGTAAAAAAAAATAAAATAAAATAAAGAAAAAAAAGAAGAAACTTTGGTACCTCTACGCAATGGAATACTATGCAGCTGTTAGGAGAGATGAAGTAATGAAATTTGCTTATAAGTGGATAGATATGGAGAGTATCATGCTAAGTGAGGTGAATCAGAAAGAGAGGGACAGACATAGAAGGACTGTATTCATTTGTGGAGTATAAAATAATATAACATGAGACTGACACCCAAGGACAGTAGACACAAGGGACAGGAAGATTTCTCCATAGTTGGAAGCCTGCCTCATGAGCAGAGGGAGAAGGCAGCTGGAATAGAAAAGGGATCACTAAGTCAATGATGGTTGGAGGGATCATTCGGGATGGGAGATATGTGCTGAAAGTAGATTAAGGGCCAAAAGTGATGGCCTCTCGGTATCTGTGTTGCAAACCATACTGCCCAAAAGGAGAGAGAGTGTGTGTGTGGGAAATTGTCTGCCAGGGAGGCAGGTGGAGGATGGGAAGGGGGGGGGAAATATACTGGGGAGATTGGTGGTGGGAAATGTGCACTGGTGGAGGGATGGGTGGTTGAATACTGTATGATTGTAACTCATACATGAAAGCTTGTAACTGTATCTCATGGTGATTCAATAAAATAAATTTTTATTTTTAAAAAAAGCAGTGGGTCCTCCTGAAGTCCACCACATCCCTCAAGTTCCACCTTGAGGCGGGTTCACCAGCCTCAAGTCTCCTAGAAAGTTCTGGAACCATCTAAGTGCCTTTCCTCCCTGCTCACCCTGATACTGCTCTCTCCAACAGGAGGGGCTGAGCACGGAAGCAGACCCTGCAGGCCCCCTCATCCCTGGTTCTTCAGCTGTGTTTCAGACTTCCAACTCACCCACAAATTTGCCCCCCCGCCCCTCCCGCAACCTGGCCTGGAGTTTTTGAAAGGTTTTCTTTCTCCTGACCATCGTGGCTGGAACACAGAGAAAAGCGGCAGTGAGGAGAGGAGAAGAATATAAATTTAGACAAATGATGATTAAATCTACCCCTTCCCTCCTCCCAAGGCCTGATCAGACTGTACAAAAAGGATCTTCTACAGAACAGCACTGGCTCTCGGTTTAATGTAAGCCCGACATTGCTGGGTAAATTAAACGACATTTATAATATAGCTTAACCTTAAAAATGTGCTTCGGGCAGAAATTAGACATACCCAGCCTTTTCCGGCAAAAGACATTTTTACAAATGCATGAGCACCTGAACCAATTTGGAGTCCCTGTCATTTTGATTTAGAGCTGGGGAAGTGGGGCTGATCCCTAAAGAGGAGAAACAATTATCCAGGTGAGAGAAGATTTTTTAAATTCTGGTTCTTATCACTAACCTGCCTTAGACTCCAAAGCATCATGTAGGTTGATGTGTGAGTGAGGCCTTGGACCTTTCTCACCTATATAAACTACAGGTCCCCAGTGACTTCTATAAACTCTTTTCCAGGGAACCTTCTGGACCCTCTAAGCTGGATTAGGAGCCATTTTTTGGACCACTCACCTCCACTTTTTCTCAGTTAGTGGTTGCTGCCTAACAAACCACCCCCCAAACTATAGTGAGGTTTTTGTTGCTGTTTGAAACTTTATTTAAACACTGTGGTTTACAGATTTGTTCATAATACAGTATTTCAGGCATTCCATGTTTCATCACCAATCCTACCACCAGTGTGACCTTCCTACCGGTTTCCCACGCTCCACCCAAGCACGGCCCCTTGGCATAACAAAACAATTTACTTTGAATTACTTGTTACCAAAAAATGGCAGTTGGAATTATCAAGAAATAGTTCCGTAAAAGAAAATTTGTGAAAACTGTTATACCTCACAAGGGGGTTGCTAAAGTCATTGTCTGAGGATTTACTGAACTGTTAGGTGCAAGTTAGGATTTACTGAGCCTTCTGTGTTACTGTTTTTGCTTGTGAAGCTTGGAGCGCCTCTATGCAACTTTCCCACTTAATTTGCTGTGTTCCTACTGGGCTGTCAGCACTACAAAATTTGGAGGAAGGTGTATAACTGGGACAATTCAGTGGTTTGGCGTCTCTCCAGGATTAGTCAAGGGGCTGTGAAGCTTAGCCGTTTATAGGCCAGAGGGTGTCAGATGTGGGTAGGACACTGGGCATTTTGGCAGGGCGGAAACTCTGCCCCCACCCCCGAATCCCAGAGAATGTCCCAGCATTCTCAGCCTGGAGACGAGTCTGGCTTGGCAATCTCTTCAAGGTTCCATAATGGTTTGATGTAACAACTACTGGTTAGCCCAAAGAATGCTGTGGATTGACAGGGTTCCGCTGGAACGTTCCTTCTTCCACTTCCATAGTGATGGACAGAACTACAGACATCCGGAGGCCTAATAGTGCAGGATCTGGGAGTTTGAACAGCATACCCCCTAATAGGGTTTCCCTAACAGGGCCTCTCCTTGTGACATGGGCTGCTCCCTCCTAGATTGGCTGGGCTCCACGAGGAGCATTCCAACAAAAAGACAAAAGCTGAAGGGCCAGCTTTAGAAGTTGCTCATCAACTATCAAAGGAAGTCACAGGACCAGCTCCGGTTCAAGGAAGAGGACAGACAGATGCCTCCCCTTTGATGGGCAGTGTGGTAGAAACTCAGCATCCTCTTTATTCAAAATTGTTATGTTTTAGGTTGTTACGGTAGTGTTAAATCCATGGTAGAGATGTACAAAATTACTATGTCCCACTACCACTATCATGCCCATGAATTTCCACCAGTGTCCCCATGTCAGACCTCCAGGAAAAAGGGGTTGTTATAGCTTGATATTATCTATTCCCATGTTTCGTCTCTATAAACGACACAGAACGGAAACATCTGCATTTGTCCTTCTCCCTTTTCTTTTGCTTATCACGATACTTCCCAGTTCCATATATGTTGCTTTGTCCTGCATGGTTTCATCATTTCTTACAGCTGCATGGGTTCCACTGTGTATCCATACCGAAGTTTCTTTATCCGCTTATCTGCTAGACATCTGGGCTGTTTTCACATCTTGGATATTGTACTAAGTGCTGCGATAAACTTAAGAATGCATCTATCTGTTTGAATCAATGTTGCTATGTTGGGGGGTGGAGGTGTGAGAGGAATAGATGCCAAGAAGTAAAACTCACTGGGTCCTATGGAAGTTCTCTGTTGTTACTTTTTTGGAAAAATCTCTATACTCTCATAGAAACTGAACCAAACTACCCCTCCAAGAGTGGATGAAGGTTCCTTTTTCACTCCCTCCCTACCAATCCTGGTTATTTCCAGTCTTCTTAACACGTGTCATTCTCACTGATGTGAGATGATCTCATTGTCATTTTGATTCTAATTTCCCTAATAAATAAGCAATGAACACTTTTTCATGATTGGCTTCCTTTTTCATCCATCTCTCTCTCCTCATACTTATTCATGACCTAGAAATGACTGCATGGCAAACGTGGGGCAAGCGATGTGATAGGTGTTCACCACTCCCACCTCAGTGGCTGTTGGTTTTTTGTCTCCCTGTGCAAAGGGAACTCTTATTTATTCATTCATTTCAGGTTCAAAGGAAATAATATTGATTTGGGTTTGACTGAGAAGCCAGAGTCCTGGATGTTCATTCTAAGTGTGGTCATTCCTAACCCAGGAAATTATTGTGAAATATTGTAAGAGCCTAAGGAACAGTATTATATTCTTTTATAGTACAGCAGTAATAATAATAGCACTAGTCATCATGATGATTAAGTAGTTAAGTATTAGCAATAGCATCATTCCTTCTGCTCTATTTGTAATAACCGTAATACCGCCTCACTCTTAAGCAGCACTTGACCATTTAAAAAGCATTTTTATTTCATTATCTTGTATTCTATCCAACAACCCTGTGAACTGCCCCCTGGAGGAACCTTATCATCCACGGTTTATAAATGAGGAAATGAAGCTTGAGAAGGAATAAAACACTTACCATTAGTCAATCATAAAGAAATCATTTATCAGGTACCTACTGTGTGACTGGTACTTTGCACCATCCACTGAATTTCCTTCTTATAATAATGGTGCTAGGTAGACTCTAGTATTGCCACCATTTTACAGATGAGAAAACTGAGGCTCAGAGATGTGAACCCCTTTATCTCTAAGTTTTTGGCTGGGACTAGCTTCTAACTCCTGAGTGAATGATCCCTTCAATAACACTACACTGACTTCCATTCTGCTGCCCTGTCAATTACTCTGAACTGAGAAAACATGACGGCCATGTCAAATGGGAGTGGAAGGCTCTTCTTGGAATAACTCGCCCCAGCTTCATAGCCTACCCTGGAAAGCTTTTGCTCATGACCTTCCCTTAGATCTTGGTAAAACTTCCAGTGAACTGAGGATACCCAGAAGTAAATTTCCAGATAAGCAAATTGTCCAAGGCGTAAAGTGGCCAGAGGTTGAGGTGAAGCAATAGGGTAGTACAGTGGGTAGGGCATTTGCCTAACACATGACCAACCTGGGCTTAATCCCCGGCACCACAAATGGTCCTCTGACACCCTCCAGGAGTAATCCCTGAACAGAGGCAAGAGTAATCCTGAGCACTGCCAGATGTGGCCCCAAACTAAAAACAAATTATTAGATGATGAAAGGCTATTAAGATATGTGTTTGTTGACACATGGGATTAACTCACTTTGAAGTTGTAGCTGAAACATTTACTCAGATTGCTAGTCCCAGTACATGTACAGTAACATGTACACAGTTCAGCTTGTATGATCCATCCCATCAACTGCATCTGGGGAGCGCATGCCCTTATACCAGGTACCAAAAGTGTGGGGTTGGGGCTGGAGAGATAGTATGTGGGGTAAGGCCTTGCATGTGGCCAATCCCATTCAATCCCCAGCATATCACGCACGGTCCCCTGAACACCACCAAATGTGATCCCAATATAAAATAAATTAAAGTAAAATAAAAGAATGGGATGTTGCAGAGGCAGGAATGCTTAATGAAACAAGCTACCCAAAATCATATCTCAGTCCCTTAGGGAAATAAATCTTTAACACGTATTTTCACTTCTTTTGACCTCAGTTTTCTCTATTTATTTGGTTGTTGGGCTACACCTCGTGGCTCTCAGGAGTTATTCTACACTCTGTTACCCTACACTCAGGAATTACTGCTGGTAGTGCTCAGGGGACCATATGGGATGCCAGGAATCAACCCAGGTTGGTCACGTCATGCAAGTCAAGCACACTACCCGCTGTATTATCTCTCTGGCCCTAAGTTTTCTCATCTTTAAAGGGGATCTATGATTGGGCCACTTCTTTGTAAGTGATCGTTGATGTCAAGAGAGGGGTGCGGCAGGGTGATACCATTTCACCAAAACTCTTCAGTGCCACCCTCGAGAACATCATGCGACGACTGGAATGGGAAGGAATGGGAGTGAAGATAGATGGTCGGCAACTACACCACCTCCGCTTTGCTGATGACATTGTTTTAATAACACCAAACATCAACCAAGCGGCACAAATGCTGGCCGACTTTGACCGTGAGTGTGGAAAGGTAGGACTACAGCTGAATCTTACGAAGACAATGTTTATGAGAAACAGCCTTGTTCCTGACGCCCCATTCGCTCTCAATGGAACGACCATCTCCGAATGCAACAGCTATGTGTACCTAGGTCGAGAGGTCAACATGACAAATGACCTGGCACCCGAGCTGCGCAGGAGGAAGAGAGCGGCTTGGAACGCCTTCAAGAACGTCGAAGAAATAGCTAAGAGGACGAAGAACCTCCGGCTCCGGGCACATCTCTTTGATTCCACTGTTCTTCCTGCATTAACATATGCCTCAGAGACCTGGGCCCTACGCAAACAAGATGAGTACGCCATTCAGGTCTCCCAAAGAAGAATAGAAAGAGCTATGCTTGGAATATCACGTTTCACTCAAATGAGAGAACGAATCCGGAGTTCTGACATCCGTCGACGATCAAGGATCAGGGACGCTGTCTCATTTGCCAAGGTGTCGAAAATCAGATGGGCTGGTCACGTAATGAGATTTAAAGACGACCGTTGGACTAGAGCTGTTACTGATTGGATTCCACGGGATGTCAAGAGACCGCGTGGCCACCCACCTACCAGATGGTCAGACTTCTTTGTCAAGATCATGAACGATCGGTTTGAGGCCCTCCATGTTCCCGGAGCGAAGAGATGCCATTGGGCTACACTAGCACGCGACAGGGACAAATGGAGACGTTACTGGCGCCCGCTCGAGCAAATCGACGACTAACGGGAAGTTAAGTGATTAAGTGATGATTGGGCCAGAGAGAGGAAGCGCTGGGGATAAAGTGCATATCTTACATATTGTGAGTTCTGTAAAGTTCAGTCCTTAACACCACACAATTCCCTGAGTATCACTGGGTACCCCCAAGCCCCTTCAGGATGGCCTGGATGATCAGCATCACACCTTCAGGGCCTCACATGGAACTGTCACTTGGTTGACCAAGAATTGCCAGAGCTGGAGGTGAGGATGTGGAAGACCTTGGCCTTCTGAGTATGCCCTAGGAGGCCAAAACAATAAATAACAAAAAGATGATATAAAATAAAAATAAAGGAGTCTTATAATAGTATCTGTTTCACAGTTATGGAGAGGGTTTTTGTTTTTTTGTTTTGTTTTCTTGCTTTTTAGGTCACACCCAGAAATGCTCGGGGGTTACTCCTGGCTCTGCACTCAGGAATTACTCCTGGCAGTGCTTGGGGGACCATATGGGATGCCAGGGATTGAACTTGGGGTTGGCCTCATGCAAGGCAAATGCCCTACCCACTATACTATCGCTCCGGCCCTAGTTATGAGTGGAGCAGGTCAGACTATGCTCTGTGTGGTCACACCTAGTTCCTTGCAATCTAATCACTGAGATGAGAGAGGTCTGGAACCTGGATCGGCTGGCCCTGGGCTCCCTAGACACAGAGACTTGGGATGGACCATCAGGTGGAGGAGGTGGGACTGTCCAAAGGATAATTACAACATTCTTTTCCACCATGCCCTTAATGATATCTGAAAGACACGGGAAGGAATGGAGGTGTTCCGAGGAGCAGATGACAAGGGCACGAATTAAGTAGAATCGCTTTTCCTCAGCAGGGTCTTCTAGAGGATCCTGGGCCCGGCCCCAGCCCCGACACTCAGCCCACAGCCTGATGTAGGAGACAGCAGGCACAATGTGCCGGAGCAGCCTGGAGCTTGGCAAGGCTGATCCCTGTCAGCTTTGCAGTGAGTTGTCATCAGTTGCAAAACACTAGCCCCTGCATGTAGAGGGTGCCTGCGAGTCAGGCACGTGCCAGGGCTCCTCAAGAGGCAAACATTGACGCACCCACCTCCTGCTGGATGAGATTAAAGATGTGCCATCAACTAATTCCCTTCCCTTCTCAGATCCTCAGATGTTTTGCCTCCTCTGTAGAATGAATGAGTTGTATTCAATGATCTCTTGAGATTGCAGTGCTTACGCTCAAGGAGTTGTGAGTAAATTTCAGTGATGTTAAAAATAACTTTAAAGAGCCTGGGCACATAGACTTAGTCTTTAAGTAGAGGAACACTGTATCAGAAAATAATTTCATCCATTCTTTCATTCACCTATTGCTGGATAACATTGCTTGTCCTTGCTCCACCCCGCAGGGAGTTTAGGTTTATTGAGTTACTCCCACAACAGTGCCCCTGAGGCACACCCAATTCTGTCAAGCACTAAGAATCCTATATTGCTTTTCTCTTTCCTTTATGTCACTTGCATGGGTTAGCAATGTCCTTTTTGTATAGACACAGGGAGACAGAGCTATGCTTTGTAACATGGGAGTTAATTGACTCCAAACTAATATTTACTCCTGGACATCCATGTTTACTTGAC
The DNA here is from genome assembly GCF_029834395.1 of Sorex fumeus. NCBI lineage: Eukaryota > Metazoa > Chordata > Mammalia > Eulipotyphla > Soricidae > Sorex > Sorex fumeus. The sequence goes on along the minus strand of NW_026606089.1, from coordinate 15,083,335 downwards.
TTAAGCCTCAGTTGCCCTTAGTTCCTAGCACTCCAAAAGCAGGATCCCTACAACGGGACTGAATGGACCCAGGGCAAGCGATAAGCTACCCTGGCATCAAAAAGGGACAAGCTAAGCACCATAAGTATAACTAGTTAAGGGCATGGCCACAGGACAAACTCTGTCATGACCCAAAAAGAAGTAACTGAATAAGGACCCTGATAGGGTTAGGAAAGACTAACCTGGCCTGAGGACTGTGGTCTGGAATATATAGTGAGATATCCCAGGAAGAATCAACCTTTAAGCTTAATCTCTTACTCTGTTCATACAAATAAGAAATAAATTTACTATGATTGTTTAAAAGGATCACGAGCTGGGGAAAGGAGAAAGCAATGCATCCTAGATGGAATCTCGCCCTTGAGTGGATCTCCTACTCACATGGAGTACTGAACCATCAAGTGAGATTGTGTCCTTGAGTCAATCTCCTAAAACTTCCTCTGAAGGAGTAGTTTTACCTCTGCTTGTTGTCATGGCAATGTTCAGCCCCATATGTGTGTACCCCCACCGTTTATGATTTCTATGTAACTATGCTGTAAGGGGTAAGAGGAGAAAAAAAACGATGATGAGGAATATAACAAAGACTAGAACTATGATAAGGACTATGAGGACGAGGATGAGGGAACTAGATAAGGACACTACAACCAAAACTACGACTATGATTGTGCTGTAAGGGAGAGATCAGACTATGCTGGGGAGGAGAAGAACTAAAGTGACTACCAACCCAGCCTGCAGCTCAGGCCAGGTTTCTCCGTTCCCCCAGTCCTTCGTCTATCCAATTCTATGGGTGAGCCAGGGGAACGGTTCTCAGCCACCAAACATGCTAGTCCCATGCGCCCACACTTTCATTTGAAACTCAAAGCTGGCATCCCAATCTATGCCCTTCTTTTCTTTTTTTTTTTTTCGGTCACACCTGGCAATGCACAGGGGCCACTCCTGGCTCTGCACTCAGGAATTACCCACGACAGTGCTCAGGGGACCATATGGGATGCTGGGAATCGAACCTGGGTTGGCTGCGTGCAAGGCAAACGCCCTCCCCGCTGTGCTATACTCTCCAGCCCCACCCTTCTTTTCAGTTCCTCCATTTATCTGCTTATCTATCCATCTATCTTCCTTACAATCTGTCTATTCATTCATCTTTCATCCATTCACCATCTCTTCATTCATTTGTCCCTTCAGCTGTCCATCCATCTACCTTCCTACCCATCCTTCCAAATCCATTCATCCACCTATCTAATCTGCAACTCACCCTATGCAGTACTATTTTCAGACCTTGATTTGCCTTACCTAGTCTATTTTGATGCCCCAAACTCATATAATGAAAGTTAAATAAATTTTTATTAAAACACTATAAAAGAATTATTAAAGTTAAGCACTTGACCTTATTTTGTGCCACTGTAATTTTTCAACCTACATTTGTCTGTACTTTTTTTTCAAAATCCTCAAATATGCTCAGGACTGCTTCTGAAATGAAACTGACACATCAACTCTTTTCCCATAGACTGAAACTTTCATGAACACTGAACTTGAAAAATTCTGAGATTGACATAGTACTACGCTAGGAGGCACTTAATTAAAACCTTTATTAATTTTCTTTTGCCTTTTCTTTTACTCCTTGGGAGCCAATAGATGTTTTGAGTACTGAGACATTTTCACGGACTCTTAAAATGCTTGTAGGCCTCGGGTCCTGATGGGGAACAAGGCCTACTTCCCAAGTCCTTGGCTATCCTTCCCGCTTTCCTGACTTCCTAAATTGAACAGAAGGAGGAAAGTCATGCAAATTAGCTATCTGGTCAACCCCAAGAAAAGGCAGTGAAGGAAAGAAACACAACGTGAGGCCCCAACAGCCCAGCAAGGAGTTTCCTTCCTTCTCACCCCTTAGGCATTTCTGTCCTAAATAGAAACAATAATTTTGGACAGATGAGAAAGGAAGATAAAGGCAGTTTCAAGTGCCCATCATAAATTGTAATGAGTACCTACTCTGGGAGGGAGCATTTTGATTACTTTTTGAAATATGAAATTGCACATTTATCTCGGGAGATCACATCGGGAACAATTTTTGCCCATATAAAAAGAGGTTTCAAGAAATGCTGAAAGGTTTAGGATAATGAAGGCAAATTGCTCTTACAACAGCAGGGAATTGGGAGCGGTGTGCGTGCCTTTGAACGTGGCACAATGAGAGAATTCCCCAGGGAGAAAAAGCCTCCGTTTGTCACCAGAAAAAGCTATGTGAGAGAAACACGGCCCCATGCCTGTGAAGCTCTTGGTGGCTAGGCCAGCCCGTCAGCCTTATTTAAAGATAACACATCTAAGACTTACCGCGGGGAGAGAACTTAGCCAGGATCACAAAGCAAGAACTCGTCAAGGCCAACGGCTGATCCTGGCTTAAAGCTGTTCTCCTATCATCTTGGGCCACTTTGGCCTAAAATAGCGAGAAATGCATGAATGAGAAAAAAGCTCTTTTTGACAACTTGGGGTGGTGTTTTTTTTCTCCTTTTTTTGACATCTTTGACCATTTGGGAGATGGAAAGTTAAATATCCCCAGTCCCCGTTCCCTGCACCAGGAGAACTTCTGTACGCAGCCTCTGTCCATCTTTCTTCCCTTTGTTACAGTTTTCAAAAGACCTTTCTTATTTTTATTTCTATATGCTTCGGAGTCTCTCTGTGCTATTTTCTCACCCCCATCATTCAGTTCAACTCAGTTCCCTGCAGCTGGTTAAGGCAACTTCTTCAAGGGACAAACACAATGCTGAAGATTGTGATGTTCTGTGTTGAGGGTCACTCTTCTGAGTGTCTTTTGAATGTCAGGGATTGTGCTGGATGTTGAAGGAACGAAGTTGGCTAGGATCGAGCCCTACCCTCCCAAGAGACACAGAGGCTGAGACTGGATGGAGAAGTTTGATAGCTGAACTGACCACACTCAGACAGGAAAAAGCTACAGAAGCCCAGAGATCTACCTAGCGACCAGCAGCCCTAGAACTGATGTTGTCCAATCTCCAATGTCGTTTCCTTCCCACTGAATTGTACCACCCAATCCTGCCTCTTAAGCAGTCTCTGGATGACTTCTCATTTACCTTTTTACCTCCTTTCTTTCTTTTTATGGGCCACACCCAGCAGTGCTTGGGGCTGACTCATGGCTCTGTGCTCAGGGATCACTCCTGTGGCCTTTTGGCACCATACGTAGTTCTGGGAATCGATTCTGGGACATCCTGCATGCTAGACAATTCCTTTCACCCCGTACTATCTCTCCAGACATTTTGCCCCCTTTTCCCCCCACATTTTATGCATCAACAGATTTACTGGCTTTAAGGTCAAAAGAGAATTTGAAACTAATGCTCCCGAGCCCAACTGGAACTTCAAGAAGTCTTCCTGGACGAGGTGACACCTCATCAGCCTCCCAAAGGAGTAAAAAGTGAGTCAAATAAAGATGGCAGAGAGGCAGATGTCAGGCTAAGGGAGGAGCAAGCTCACAGGTGAGAAGCCAGAACTCTAGGGTTGAAATCAGCCTCAGGAGTACCTAGACCCCAAGCCCTCATCTTTCCTGTGTGACAGGCAGAGACCCAGGTCCCTTTTTTTTAAATTTTTATTAGTGAGACATCATGAGGTACAGTTGTAGACTTACAAATTTTTGTGCTTGGGTTTCAGTTATACAATGATCAAATACCCATCCCTCCACCAGTGCCCATTCTCCACCACCAGGGATCCCAGTATCCCTCCCATCCCCCCATACCACCCTCCCTCTGTGGCAGGGCATTCCCTTTTGTTCTCTTTCTCATTTTGGGTGCTGTGACCTGCAAAAGAGGCATTGAGTAGCAATCATGTTCGGTCTGTAGTCTACTTTCAGCATGCTTCTCTCACCCTGGGAGGATCCTCCCAACACCCTTTATTTGGTGCTTCCTTCTCTATCTGAGCTCCCTTTTCCCCTAGCACGTGTGGCTGGCCTCCAAGCCACAGAGTAAAATTCCTGGTACTAATCTCGGCCATTCTTGGGTGTTAGTCTCCTATTTTGTTACTTTATGTTCCCCAGATGAATGCAATATTTCTATGTCTATCCCTTTCTTTCTGAGTCATTTCACTTAACATGATACTTTCCATGTAGTACCACTTGTATATAAATTTCATGACTTCATCTTTTCTAAGAGCTACATAGTACTCCACTGTGTAAATGTACCAAAGTTTCTTTAACCAGTCGTGTGTTCTCGGGCACTTGGGTTTTTTTCCAGATTCTGGCTATTGTAAAGAGTGCTGCAATGAACAAACAATTGCAGATGTCACTTCAACTATACTTTTTTGCCTCTCTGGGATATATTCCCAGGAGTGGTATTGCTGGGTCAAATGGGAGCTCAATTTCTAATTTTTTGAGACTCGTCCAGGTCCCTTTTTTGAGTCCCTGGTGCTATGACACAGGCTAGCTTGGAGGTTCTCCTTCACCTTCACACAAGCAAACAGTATTGCCTAAGAGGATTATCCCGCTGCTCCCTGAGTGAAGCTAGCCGGAGCACAGAGGGCGTGTGGTCTAAATGTGTTGATGAAGCTCTAGTCCCACTCTAGGGAGTCACACTCAGCCACAAGAATGGTTTCAACGCAGCCAAATTGATGAAACTTTGGAATCTGCTGCCTAGGGCAATGCAGTGGTTCCAGGAACCGGCTGGGGCCCTCTGGTGGGAGAAGAAGTGGAACACAACTGGCAAACGCTGGCACTCAGGACCTTCGCCTCCCTCTGGGTCAATCCCAGCTCCACCCACTCACAGATCAACCCAGAGCAAGCCACTGTGAGACTCTTTGTCCATTCCCCAGTAAATACAACAAGGAGTAGTTTCCACCTGGAGGTTCTGTGTTGATGCTTTATGGTGCGTGAAAGGCCAAGGCCTTGGGGCCTCTTAAGTGTCTCTCGATGAGTAGCTATTTGCATTGGCTTACTTTGAACGTCTGGGGCTAGCTTTCCCCCCTGATGGTTCTGTTTTAATAACATTTGCGCTGTCCATGATGTCATGAGGGCGGGAGTCAGGCAGCTCTGCCATAGAACATCTCAAATGTCCTGCCAAGCTGCCCAGGCACGATCGGGGTGACTCCAGGTGGAGAGTTATTTTGGTTCCCCTTTGTCTGCTCTGCTCTGCTGGCTTGGATCACTAGATTCGGCCTGACTTGGAAGGACCAGGCAAATCCAGCTCCCCGGAAGGTTCCACCTTCAATTCACAAGCCATCTTAAGCCATCTGCTGCCTGTGAGTGAAAACTGCTTCATTCCAGGTAGTGAGGATGGATGAGGAAATGGCCCTAACTTCCTCAAGGGGTTAGAAACGGCAGAGTGATGTAAAAGCTCGAGGTTAAGGAGTCTTTGAGGGGCCAGAAAGAAAGCTCAGTGGGTTGAGCACATGAGGACCTGGGTTAGCACCCCCAGGAATGCCCGCTGGGCACAGAGGTGGGAGTGGCCTCTTAGAGTCACTGGATATGGTTCAAAATCCAGGAAACAAATTTAAAATAAGAGTAAGCTTCATTCTATCCAATTGACTGACCTCGCTTTCATCAGCCCTCATTCTAAACCTGTTTACTCACTTTTAAAACTGAATGGTAATAGATCCCCTACTGGGTTATCACAAAGAATAAATGAGATCATACTTATTAGGTAGTTAGCACCGTGTTGAGGGTGTAGTATGTGCTCAGTAAGTCTTGGCTCTTTCATTATGTCCTATTTACTCACTTAGGGAAAAGAAATATCTAAGCATTTTCTGTGCATCGCCAGCCCTGGGAGAGAAGCTGATAATACAGTTGCTAACAAAATCAATGTGGTCTCTGCCCTCAGGAAGCTGAGATTATCAGAAGAGAAAAAGCAAAAGCAACTTAATTCTATGTACCGATGTATACAGATACATACAAAAAAAGGAAGGGGGGGCGGGAAGTGCTTGAAAACATCAGCAGAGTGTTTTGATTAAGGTAGTAGGTAATCAAGGAGGGCCTCTTTGAAGGGTGAGTGTCTTTTGAATGTCAGGGATTGTGCTGGATGTTGAAGGAACGAAGTTGGCTAGGATCGAACCCTACCCTCCCAAGAGACACAGAGGCTGAGACTGGATGGAGAAGTTTGATAGCTGAACTGACCACACTCAGACAGGAAAAAGCTACAGAAGCCCAGAGATCTACCTAGCGACCAGCAGCCCTAGAACTGATGTTGTCCAATCTGTTATTCGTCGATTGCCTCGAGCAGGCCCCAGTAACGTCTCCTTCGTCCTAGCCCTGAGATTTTTTTAAAAAGTGCCATATTCAAGGCTCTTTCAGAGTTAGGAGAATGAGACCCATCATTGTTGCTGGTATTTGGCATATTGGGTACGCCACGGGGAGTTTGCCAGACTCTGCCGTGTGGGCAGGTTACATTCTGTAGCCTGCCAGTTTGTCCAAAGTAGGAATAAGATAATAAGATGTCGCGCTTCCGGGAGTTGGGTTTTATAGTCTCTGGGTCTTGGCTGTTGATGGGATTACACGGCGCCAGGGGGCCAGTTGGTGGGTGTGACACCCCCCCTCCCCCCGCCTACTGGAATTTGGAGGATCTGGGTGGAGGATGCTCAGCCCCATCCAAGTAGGCTTGGAGATCTCAGTCCTGGGACCCGCATGCCTTTGTTCCTCTGCCAGTACCTTTATCTGAGACAAGCAAAAAGCCCTGGAGGAAGAAACGGGCTGGTTTGGTGAGCTGTGCACCCAAGGCAGAGATGTGACTAGAAGCAAGAACCTTGCCTATGTCTGAACCAACGCACTGTGCCTGGGGTGTGGTACAGTAGCCAGGCCCTCGCACGTTGGAGGCTTCCCGGAAGCCTCCAGCAGGTTTGTCAGACCAGCAGGAACAAAGCCACAGGAAGGTGGGAAGCAGAGGCGTGAGGGGAGGGGGGGATGCGCGCCTTCCTGCAACCTTACCTTGGCTTCCGGGTGGAGAGTGAGTAGCTAGAGAAGACAGTTGAGTAAAACTCTTCCAGTCAGCCCAGGGAAGAAAACAACAGCCCGGCCCAGCCACGCTAAGAGGGGGAGAGAGGGATGGAAGGGCCAGGGTTTACGTTGCAATGAAATCCAATGCCTTTATTGATGGAGAAAAGGCATAAGCAGCATGGGGGAGCTTCTGCTTGGCTGGCCAGTGGATCTGATGGTGCTATTCACTCACACGGGCACGATATTGGAAATCAAACAGGATGCCCCTCCCCTCCCCCCACCCCTGCCACACTCCCACAACAGACCCAGTGAGGGAAGACACAGCTTGGCATCAACCCCGTGTAGACAGCCCGTGGACACGGGGTGTGGGCTGAGGTGTCTAGCAGGGACAGCAGAGGGCTGTAGCTAGCGACCTGCCGAGACACCCAGGCTCTACCCGGCACGCCATGGCCTTCTTCCGTTTCCTTGAAAGCACTTCAGACTAACAGAAGCATCTTGTTCCCTTCCGTTTCATCAGTACCGCCCCCAAGAAGAATGCCGGGTTCACTTTCTCCCCCAGAAAATACTGTCCCTCCCTCCCCACTCCCTGCTGCCAAACCTGGCACCTCACCGAGGCTCCAGAAATTCCAGCGGGGATGGGGGATTTTTCTATGGACAGGGGAGTTGATCCGTTGGCAGAGCCAGGAGTGTGTAGTTAACACTAGTCAGGCAGGTATCCCTTTCCACGGAACTAAGCCAGGCAAATGGATTTTCTCCATGGGCTCCCTTGCAGTGGGGTGGGGACAGCTGGAGGCAGGGTTCAGGGCAAGCTGCAAAGGCTACCCTTCTTCTCGGAGGAGAGGACAGTGATTCTGGAGAAGAGAGAGCCAGGAGAGGTCCTGGGGTGAGGACAAGAGACTGGCAGGAGCTTTCTGTTCTAGAAATGGTGGGCTTGGTGGCCTTCCAGGAAGACTCGACAATGTCGATTGACTGCAGGAAGAGTTAATAACTACTCCCAACCCAGCCAACTGGGCTCAGTTGCTTAGCAACTGCCTCCCTGGAGTTATATAATATGTAAGAGAAACACTTTTTTTTTTTTTTTGCAAATGGAACACAAGCTTTCTAGGTGACAGAGCTTTTCACCTTGATGTTGCCAATCTCCAGTTGACCTGGGCGAGTTAGAATGGAACGTGGCTTTCAAACTTTCTGAGCAATGAGGTGTCTCCCATCCCATCTTGGGGGTGAGGAATTAGGGAACCTGCACTGTTCTTCTCTGCTCATGGAGCATTCCTGGTGGTGTCTGGGCAGGGTCCCGGGTCCTCACTCTACCCCACAGAGAGCTTTGGTGATGTGAATCTCCCTGCTGAAGTTTGGACCAAAGTGACATCTGGGTTTGGGGAAATAGAAAGATGCAACTTGGTTTCCATTGGTTCTGTGATGTGTTTCCTTGGTTTGGGAAACTACAGATGCGTCCTGAATAAATGAATAAGTGACTCACGCAGTAATCACAATGCAGCATTCAGGAAGCGGGCTGCGGGGGGCGGGGGTCTTCTAGAGTGAATCACAAGCTCTGAAATCAGACAGGACTCTACAGGCTTCTAGTAATCAACAACCTCAGTTTTCTCATCTGTCAAATAGAGATAAGGGGGAGGCCAGGGGCGATGGGAGGAGAGAAAGAAAATAAGAGGAGAGGAAGAAGAAAGCAATCTGCATTATTTTACAGACAAAAGCTGGTAGGATATTCCATCTGAATAGTCAAGTCCAAAATGGTCAAGTTCAAAATGATACACATGTATGCTTATTTATTTATGTTCCTTTAAGAATTGCATTTATGGGGGCTAGAACAATAGTACAGCGGGTAACAAGTTGGTCTTGCATGCAGCCGACCCGAATTCGATTTCCAGAATCCCATAGGGTCTCCTGAGCACCGCCAGGAGTAATTCCTGAGTGCAGAGCTAGGAATAACCTCTGATCATTGCCAGGCATTACCCAAAAAGCAAAAAAAAAAAAAAAAGAATCGAATTTGTGTATTTACGTTTCACATGATTATAGTTTAGGAACCATGGTAACCGCAGTGCTAAGGACTTCTGATGGCCACAATTACTGTCCCTCCACCATCCCCCAAAGTATCCAGGACCCCCACCATTGTCCTTTATTCCCCTCTTCCTCTCCTCACTCCAAGGTGTAGCTCTATTACTGAAGGTAAAATTTGTGCCCAAACTTTTATTTTGGGTGAGCATTTCCTCCTGAAGTTCACGGTGAGGACAGGATGGTGGGGGTACATGGGCGTCCAGAGATGAGAGAGGGAAGAACAAAATAGGAAGGAAGGCCAGGGAAGAGCAACTCATCAGGAAGAAGCCTGGCCTGTTGAATTCGCATCACAGGGAACCCAGACATTGATCTATTGAGAAAGTGTTCCTGCTTCCTGTAATTCAGTGCTTCTTAAGACTCAAGGAGCCAGAAAAAAAAAAACTTAAAAATGCATAATTGAAACCCGAGCACAAGAATTTGTAAGTCTACAATTGTACCTCATGATGTTTCACTAATAAAAATTTTAAAAAATAATAACAAATTTGCTCGAGCGGGCCCAGTAACGTCTCCATTGGAGACTTTGTTGTTACTGTGTCTGGCATATCGAATACGTCATGGGGAGCTTGCCAGGCTCTGCCGTGCGGGCGAGATACTCTCGGTAGCTTGCTGGGCTCTCCGAGAGGGGCGGAGGAATCGAACTCGGGTCGGCCATGTTGGCTGCGTGCAAGGCAAACGCCCTACCGCTGTGCTATCGCTCCAACCCTATATTTTTATTCCAATATAAATAAAAAATAAAAATGAAGAAAAAAATGCACAGACTGGAACTGGAGAGATAGTACAGCAGGGAGTGTGCTTGCCTTACATGAGGCCAACACGGGTTCAATTCCCGGCACCCTATATGGTCCCCCAAGGCTGCCAGGAGTGATTCCTGAGTGCAGAGCCAGGAGCACCACTGGGTATGGGCCCCCCAAAAATGCGTAGACACCAAGACCACACTCCACACCAATGGAGTGAGATCTCTGCTAATGGATTCCAGAATATTTTATTAGTCGCTTCCCAAGTCATTCCCCTGAGGGGCTGGAGAGGTAGTACAACACATAAGATACTTGCCTTGCATATGGCTGACCTGGTTCAATCCCCAGCACCACATATGGTCCCCAAGAACTGCCAGATGTGATCCCTGACCACAGAGTCAGGAGAAAACCCTGATAAATACTAAATAAGTCCCTCCCCACCCTCAGAAATGAATTTCTCTGAATATGTATGGAGCATTTTTATTCTATGGCAGGTTTCATATTAAGAATTTTTTATTTAGTTTCTCAACTAATTTTTTTATTTTAATTTTTATTAGTGAATCACCGTGAGGTACAATTACAGAGTTATAAACTTTCGTGCTTGCGTTCCAGTCACACAGTGATCGAGCACCCATCCCTCCACCAGTGCCCATCCGTACACCAATGATCCCAGTATCCCTCCCACCACCTCTGCCCTGTCTCCGCCCCCCCCGCCCCGCCCCACCTCTGTGGTATTCTCTCTCCTTTTGGGTTAGTCTATCAACTAATCTTTACAAGAAATTTGTGAAATAAAGACAATCACCTCCTTTTTATTATGAAGAAACAAAGGCACAGAGAAACTCACTCACTTGCCCAAAGCCACACAGGAATTTCATCCAATTCTAAATCTTACTCTTAACTCTCCCAACACATTGCACCTCTTCAGGCACGCTGGAAATGTCGCTCTGTGCTCTTGCTTCCTCAGTTATTTCCAAGATCTCATTGCTCAGGTCAAATAAAAAGCAAGACTCGCCCATTGGTGGTTGTATTCATTATTCATTATGTTGGGTCAACTGCTGTGACAGAGGGATCAGAATGTGTGTGATCATGGCTTTGACGAGCTCCAAGTATTTTTGCCTGTCCAGATGGATGGTCCAGAGCTCACCAAGCAGCTCTGGAATCAACAGGGAAGAAACTTAGACGTCCTCATTGTTATTCTTCCTCTTCAACAAAGACAGCTGTCCCTGCTCCTGCCATCACACCCACCTTCCAGCCAATCAAAAAGGGCTAAAAGGGAGAGGTGGGCCCTGCTTTCTGTGAGCATTCAGCAAGAATCATACCCATCACTTACCATACACAGGACATAGCTGGGTCACCCCATGGTCACATTCAACAAGAGAAACTGAGGATTGTTAAGTATATCCTGTGTGGCCCTCTCTCCAGCTAAAATGTGGAGGCTTTAATATTACAGGAAAGCAGAGGGTGCTGGGAGGAATCTCAGCTTCCTAAGTTCTAGAAGAATTGTCCTCAGAACTCGAGGAGACAGTGCAGTGACAGAGAATCACTGTGAACTTCATGGCATGTCTAGATCATGCAAGACAAGCTAGGATGATCCACTCTGCATAGGTCCTTCAAATAAAGCTCATCTGACATTTGGGCAGATGCGTCTCTTTGAGACCCAGACAACAGGAAGAGACTGGCCCAAATCATTTATGACTGAACAACGAAGAAGCCAGACCATCCCTGACTACTTCTTGGCACCAATTACTGTGTTGGAGCCTAGCAGGTATAGAACGGGAGATCAAAAACCACCCTCGGCCCTCTGCCTGATGCTGAACAAAGTCGGGACACCCTGCTAATCACAGCTACGCAGGCTCCAGGACAGACAGTGTGGAGGGAGGAAGAAGATTGTCAGGGAGATCGGTCTGACATGTGCCTAGTCAACCGGGAGGAAACTCGCAGTTTGATGACGTCGGGAGCTACTTATACAAAATGATAACTTCAGGGAGAGGCAAAAGCAATCTCTTTAATTACTTTGCTTTGATTCCTCTACCGGATGCTTTGGGGGAAAGGTTAATTTAATTGATTTGATTCTCTCCTATGCGCAGTCCATTACCTCCGGATGTTTCTCAAAACATATTTATGCAGCCAAGCTTACGTGAAGAGAGGTACGTCCAGGGCCAGCGGCAAGGATTAAATCTAACTGCCAAGGCAGCGTTTCTAGTGGTTTGCTGACTTCCCTCCTCTTCCCTTATATGCCTGGCAAACAGGGAGAGCTGTTTCACACATGGCAAGATCGGAAACTGTTGTCACTTCAGCTCCAAAGGTCCTTAGATTTAACTGCATCAACTAAGAGAAGAAAGGGGAGCTGACATCATGGGTGCCCCATGCTTGCGGGGCTGGGGCACCCCCTTGGATCTGTGCGTATCAAGTAGCAGTTTCCGTGTCACGCCCCGTGGAATGGATCAAATCCCTGAAATCAAATCAGCCTCTGAACGTGGTTTGTTACAGAACTTCCACCTGGCCTAGGAACAACTGGGAGGCTGAGTATTAATAGACTTAGCAAAAATCACAGTAAAAGAAAGCAGTGGAAAAGAACGGAATGTTGCTGGTGCTCAGGACCCTCCAGATCCTTTTCCTATCTCCTTGCCGCAAACCTCTTCCTTCTCCTCCTGATGCATTATCCTTTAACTCCCTTCTAATAGTTTCTAGTCCTGAAACTCTGGGCCTCCATGTGTGCCCGTGGAGTTTTGTCTGAGCCTGTGTGCATGTATGCACGTATGTATCTGTGCACACGTTCAGACGTAAGCGGTCCACTCTTTCACTGATTACTTGAGAGCTCTTTGTGCTGGCCTTGATGACTGGTGCTGGACGTGGTTTCTATCTTTGAGGTCTCCTAAAACGAATAAGAGCGAGAGGTTGGGGGCTGAAGCCATAGTATAGCTGGTAGGGGATTTGCCTTGCAGACCACCAACCCAAGTTCGATCCCCGGCCTCCCATATGGTCCCTGGAGCACAGCCAGGAGTAATTCCTGAGTGCAGAGCAAGAATAACCCCTGAGCTTCACCAGGTGTGACCCAAAATGCAAAACAAGGGGGGAGGGTTTCTCCCTGTCTTGGTTTGTGGCCAGCGGTCAGGGCGGGTGGTGTGCCCATCAGCCACTGCCTTCCCATGACTCCCCATGCCTCTTCCACCACAGGGTGCTTCCATTTGAGAAGGGGAGAAAGGAGACGAGGAGGACGAGGTGGGGTCTTGGGCACAGCCCAGCAGTTGCAGTCTGTTCGGGTGACGTTAAGAGCCAGCTTGGCCCCAGTCTTCCAGCCTCCAGTCACTGGCTTTGTCATTTGCCTCTGATCATGTGGAGCTGTGAATAAACAGAGTCGGTGCCTGAGTCAGACCTCCAGAGAGAGAGAGAGAGAGAGAGAGAGAGAGAGAGAGAGAGCAGCCTTCCAGCTCCCTGCTGCAGCCCTAGTAGATCTAACCTCTAGTAGATCGAACCTCTTTCCTCCAGGCTCCTTCTGCTTGGACCAAACTAGAGGCTCCCAAATGCCTTCTCTACCTCTCAGCCTCCGTGCAGGCTGGAAGCTCAGCCCCACTTCGCTCCCCACCATCCGCCTGTCAAACCCCTGCCCGGAGCCAGAGCACACAGCTCAGAGGCTTCCAAGCCTCCTCTGGTCCCCCAAGAATGCTGGACCTCCCCATCGCAGTGCGTTCCGTGCAGCCAATTTTCACAGCCCCTCTAGGTTGCCTGCTGTGGCTCCCTTGTCTTTTCTCCTCGCTGACCTATAAGCTCTTGCAGAGAGGAGGCAGGACTCTGCTCACTTCTGAGCATGCGCCTCTGGCAAAGTACCCGGCACACAGTAGGGGCGAAGAGTGGTGACCGTGACCGAGAGATCACCGTCTGTGTTTCTGGCAGTGCTCAGGGAGTGAGCACCATGTTGCAAAGCATGAACCTTTGGCTCTGGCGGTTTGCGTTTAAACACACTGCCACGGGATGCAGCCCCATAGATTTCCGTAAGTCTGCTTCCTCCTCTTTCAAATGGGCAGTGTCACATCTGTCTCACAGAAGGGTTAACACAGGAGCGAATGCAGCCAAAGCGTTTTCCCAGAGTGAGCCTTAGAAGTGGAAATTCCTGTCACCACCACCACCATCATTATTGGTCATACCCAGCAATGCACAGGGGGTTACTCCTGACTCATGCACTCAGGAATTACTCCTGGCGGTGCTCAGGGGGCCATATGGGATGCTGGGAATCGAACCCAGGTTGGCCACGTGTAAGGCAAATGTCCTACTCGTTGTACTATCTCTCTAACGCCTCCCTTGCGCTCTTGAGGCCGGATAACTGAGGAGTGCAACAGTGTATCTTCCCTTTATCTGTGTCTGTGGCCACGAAAGGGTTAACTTTTTTTTTTTTGCTTGTCTCCAAATTATTTTTTTTTAATTAGTGAAACACCATGAGGTACAGTTATAGACTTACAAATTTTTGTGCTTGGGTTTCAGTTATACAATGATCGAGTACCCATCCCTCCACCAGCACCCACCCTCCACCACCACGGGTCCCAGCATCCCTCCCCCCTCCCCTCCTCCCCCCCCTCCCGCCATCCCACCCTGCCTCTGTGGCAGAGCATTCCCTTTTGTTCTCTCTCTCCTGTGGCTTGTAAGAGAGGCATTGAATTGAGTGGCAATCATGTTTGGTCTCTAGTCTGCTTTCAGCATGCTTCTCCCATCCTGGGAGGATCCTCCCAACACCGAAAGGGTTAACTTTCAAGTTCAGATAAAGGCATAATCTCTTGCTGGCTGATCCCACCTGGACAGTGGCAAGAAGGTCACACCCCACCCTCCTTAGCCACGGTTCGGTGCTGGCTGAATAGATTCGGGAGAGCCTCGTGGTTCCTATAAATTCTCCCTGGCACCTTCTCCAGCTGACAGCGAAGGAGGCCTGGACCAGCTCGCAGTGTCCCTAACCTTTGAGATTGATGGATGAGGAGACCCCGCCCCTCCCGCCTCTCCCCCCACGCTCCCTGGAGGCCGCTGTCAGACACACAATCCTGCGGGAGCGGGGAGCGGGGTTAACGCCGATACTCTTCTCCCCGTAAACAATTCATCAATTTTATGTCTTACTTTCTTCTGATGAGGTTAGCGGCAGGGAGAGGGGGAGTTTAATGATGATGTGGGCGGAAGGCCCGATCCCCTCTTCAATCACCGCCCCACAAAAACACAGCAGACCTTTCAATGAATGATCAGCCCCGGGAAGGCTTAAAATATTCTCCACTCACCGGATCGTCGAGGGGCATGTGATGAACCATTAATCATCATTAACGAACGTGTAGTAGAAATCATTTTTTTTTAGAAATTAACACCAGGCTGTCATAATTCTCCTCGATTGTAATTCCTACCCGCTACCGTTTAAATTTTTCTTTAAGTTTCTAATTCAGTTAGCACAGGGCTGGAGCGATAGCACAGCGGGTAGGGCGTCCGCCTTACAAGCGGCCAACATAGCCGACCCGAGTTCGATTCCTCCGCCCCTCTCGGAGAGCCCGGCAAGCTACCGAGAGTATTCGATATGCCAGACACAGTAACAACAAAGTCTCCAATGGAGACGTTACTGGGCCCGCTCGAGCAAATCGACGGTCAACGGGAGGGCCTTTACCTTTACCTTTAATTCAGTTTCCTTAGAGTGTTCTGCCACTTGGATTTCTCTTGCCAACCAGGGCACATAGATGCCCATAAAAGTGACCCATGTTGATGGACGTGTGGTGGTGGAGGGTGGGCGCTGGTGGAGGGATGGGTACTTGATCATTGTATAACTGAAACCCAAGCGCAAAAATTTGTAAGTCTATAACTGTACCTCATGGTGTTTCACTGATAAAAAATAAATAATAAAAAAATAATAAATACATAAATAAATAAGTGACCCAGGTTTTGGACAAACTGGCAGGCTACCGAATGTAACCTGCCCACACGGCAGAGTCTGGCAAACTCCCCGTGGCGTGCCCAATATGACAAACACCAGTAACAATGATGGGTCTCATTCTCCTAACCCTGAAAGAGCCTTGAATATGGCACTTTTTTAAAAATCTCAGGGCTAGGACGAAGGAGACGTTACTGGGGCCTGCTCAAGGCAATCGACGAACAGCAGGATGGTCGTGATCGTGATCATGACCCAGGTTGGAGAGAGTCCTCAAGCCTTTCAGTGGCAAAGGAGTCCCTGTGAGGGGCTTTAATTGGAGACTTTATCCCTCCAATTTGTGACTTTCTGTTTAGTTTGATTTGATCAAGCTAGATTTGACTAGTCTGTTTCTTTAGGTCCCAGAACACTGTGGGGACTCATAAGGATATCCCACCCCACCCCCTACCCGGACTAAGCTAAGAGAGCAGGGACCCCCAGATATCTCTTATCCTTATGCTTTGCTGACCCTTTGTTTGACATGCCCATCTCTACCTCTCACCTTCTTGCTGGCCTGTACTCACCTGTCTGAATCCCCACTGGGAGCCCTCCAGGCTGAGCTGGGTGGAAGCTCTCAGCCCCTAAGTCCAGGGATCCAACTTCGTGGAGACTGACCACGATGCAAGGTATGATGGGTCACTGCCCCATCTCTCTCTCCACTTAGCCCCTTCTTGGTAAGCCTTAGACATCCCGTATTGGACCAAGTTCAGATGAATGGAATCACTTGTTTTGGCCTTCTCTCCCATCGTTCCTTCCCCTCTCTTGGGACAGTGTCCAGAGGGGAACTAAGGAGGGAATGACACAATGACACATAGCAAATGCAAAGATCCCACCTCACGGAAGAGTGAGTCTCAGCTGGAGAGCCCTGGTCTGGGTGTTAACCCAGGCCCCATGTGCCCACAGTCAGAAGGATTCCAGAATATGTTACATGTGACACACACCCCCACCAGCACCCCACAGGCCTAGCCAAGCTCTAAAATGAGGTGGAACTTCATATGTTGGTAGATGTCATTGCTTCTCCATGCTCAAAAATAGGAATGACTGTTTTTGACACATCCTTCCACTTGAACCCTACCTTCCTCCATGATGATCCAGCCTCCCAGATCCTTCCAAGTTTGGTTGTTTTTTTTTTTTCCCTTCAAGCATCTCTTGATTTACATCCGCCATATTGGTCTTCTCATTGCTGGTGACACTGACAATTGTTGTCCCCACCTGGCTCCCTTCTCCTCATCTCTTTCTTTCAGATTCTACTCACCCTGACCTTCTTCCAGAGAATTCCAATCCCCTAGCCCTTGCCTCCTTTGAGGATTTTGTTGCTTCCTTACTATACCATGCCTAGAATTCTTCAGTCCCTAACCCAGAGTATGTGTCATGGACCAACTACCTCTGAATTAGAGGGGCCTCTGATTAAACCTGTGTGTTGCCCATCTGAGACTTGTGAGGAATTAAGGGATGGGGGCGAAGAGGGAGGGAGGTTAGAAATGACATTTTTACGATACCTCAAACCAATCACACTGAGGCTTAAGAAGCACTGCTCAAACCAAATTGCTTTCTTCCTAAATTAATATTCATGCTCCTGAGAGTTGCTTCCGAAATCAATTGAGCAGAATCCCTTCCTCCTCCAGAGGAGTCAAGCCTTCTTTCCTCCCTCAAGCATTTTCTAGCGATGGACTAGGACTCTCTAGGGTGACTGGAGTTTGCTCTTCTCTCCCTAGCAGCCATTAACCTGCAGGACCCTCACCCGGCCTTCCAAACACCTCCAGACCCACTGGTTAATTCACTTCCATCTTCCTGCTAGAGTTTTTTCCCAAGGAAGAGTCCAAGAAGGGTCAGCCCCCTTCTCATTATCTAGAGGATTGGGGCTGGAGCGATAGCACAGTGGGTAGGGCATTTGCCTTGTACGCAGCCAACCCAGGTTCGATTCCCAGCATCCCATATGAACCCCCGGGCACCGCGAGCACCACCAGGAGTAATTCCTGAGTGCATAAGCCAGGGGTAACCCCTGTGTATTGCAAGGTGTGACTCAAAAAGCAAAAAAAAAAAATCTAGAGGATTGAGGGTTCAGATCCTTCATCACCCTGATTCTTTTAGGACTTAGCCATGGTGTGTGTCTCTGTCTTTATTCCCAGCTGGCCCATGTTCTACCACACAAGTCTTTCCAAACACTGCTGCTGCCACCTGGAAGGGTCCTGAAGCCCACCCACTTTGAAAATCCCTCTTCTCTTTTTTCCTCCCTCATCTCGTTTTAGTTTGCATACTTATGGACATAACATAGATTTACAAGGACTGTCCACACATTGTGGGTACAGTGCCACCACATCAACTCTTCACTTTGGAGGACCCAACCCAAATTGTCTTTCATCTGAGAATATTTCCTGAACCGTCTCCTTTACCCTAGGTAGAGGCCCGAACATTTTCCTGTTTGGCCCAAGAGTTCTTCCTAACACATCATTTAAAAAACATTTCCTTGTTGTTTCCTGCCTGCTGCCTTCTACCTTTTGCATCTTCTCTTATCTTTCCAAAAATGCAGTAGGTATTTCGAAGAAGAAACAAAAGCCTGGAAAGATAAAGCCACTTATGCAAAGTTTCCCAGCTAATAAGGTGAAGAATCAAGATTCAAAACTATCGCCTTCCAGCTCAGAGCTGCCACCAAACCAAAGAAAAACTTTAAAACCCAGAAAGACAGGTTTGCCTTTGTGTCAAGACCGTCCAACCGTTGGATTGTTCTCTCTGCATGGGGAATCGGATAATTCTAGAAAACGATGCTGAGTTGAGACTCTGTCCCATAACCCCTAGAGAAACTTGTTTTAAGCTAAACTATCAGAGAAAGGTAGAAGAACTCAAAGACACCGAGCCAATTCTCTGAGAACAGTAAATTGAAAATAGCACTGAAGCATTGGTCTTAAAGCTAATCCTCTATGCTTGATGAAGCCACAATCATTTCTTTCAAAAACTCTAGGGACAATTTATTTCTAAAAGGAATCTCTGGAATAATCCAACGTATTTGAACCTGGCAACCCTATTTCCTTCTTACTGCCTCTCAAAATTTTTGTTCCCTACCAAAAAAATATAAACTTCAATATTTTCTTTATGAAGAGTTGACATCAGAAGTCATTCGTGCTGGAAGTAGGCATTGGCAAAGAAGGTGTTCTCATCCAAATTATTTGTACCACTTGCATCCAAAGTAATCGTCACTGATTTGTTAGTTTTCTTGTTCCAGTGCCACTTGGTAATTACTCTAGAGGCTAATGCTATAAAATGATGATAAGCTCTGCTATCAAGCCTAAAATCTTGGTTTTGTCAATTAGTAGCTCCATCACCGTAGGCAGTCTCCTGAAGTCCCCTGGTGTTCAATTTCTTCAGTATAATTAATCTGAATATTTATCTCACAAAGTTTTTCTTACAATCATATGAAATGTTGGGGCTGAGAGATAATACAGCAGGTGTCTAACCAAGGTTCAATTCTCCAGCACTGCACTGGATTCCCCGAGCACCATCAGGAGTGATCCCTGAGTGCAGAGTCAGGAGTAAGTCCTGAGCACAGCTGAGCACAGCTGGAAGTGCTCCAGATTTTTTCTTCAATCAGATGAAATGGAACAGGGGAGATGGTGGTTCGGGCTGGAATTCACGCATTACATGCAGGAGCCTTTGGGTTCAATCCCCAGTCCCTAGCACCATATGGTCTTCTAGTACCAAAAGGAGTGACCACCCCCCTAAGACCCCAGCATGCTCCAGAAGTAGACCCTAAGCACCGTTGGTGTGGCCCCAAAACAGAAACAAAGATCAGATGAAATAATGCATGCAAAATACTCCGCACTCAGGAGCTTCTCAGTAAATGGAAATTACATCATATTGACTTGAATAAATGTAAATTTGATGTAGGCAAATCTAAGTTTTCCACCTTCACCATTTTTGTTTATGATTTTTGTTCCACTGTTTCTCCTCCCCAGTGTTTTTCTGAATTATTTTGATTGTGTATTATTATATTTTTAACTTAAAAATTTTAGCTGTATATTGTTGGAGAGGCTATCTTCTTTTTTTTTTGGTGATTTTTTTCTAAAGATAATAACACAGATCCTTAGCTTTGTTTTTTGGTCCTTAACTTTTATTGGAGTTAATATTATACCGCTTCAGATCAAATTTAAAAATCTTGCATCCACTAATCCTTGGTTTCAGACCCTTAACTTCCATCCTTTATGCTACATTTATGGAGATTTCATCTATAACACTATAAATCCACAAGATAGTGTTATAATTTTTGTTGAAGTGGTAATAGATAATTAGATATAGACATCCAGACAAATTTTGGTTTAGGGGTCACACCCAGTGGTCATTCTCAGGAATGACCCCTGATGGTGCTCTAAGGGACCAGGCATAGTGCTGGAAATTGAACCCAGGTTAGCTGTATACAAGGCAAACGAACACCTTACCTTCTTAACTAATTTCTTAACTAATCAATGTTTTAAAGATTAGAAGGGGGAAATCTATTTGCTTACATTTACTTCAATATTTCCAAGACTCTTGATTTCTTGCTAAAAAGTTTAGTTTCCACCTGCCATCATTGTCCTTCTGTCTGAGAGCTTTCTAAAAGAATACCTGTGGAATGGGGAGATTTTGCAAAGGGCAGAAGCACATACTTTGCATGTGGTTGCCCTGGGTTTGATCCTTGGCACTGCATGGTCTCTGAACATCTTTGGGAATGATGCTAAAGAAATTTTTTTTTTTTTGCTTTTTGGGTCACACCCGGCGATGCACAGGGATTACTTACTCCTGGATCTACACACAGAAATTACCCCTGGCGGTGCTCAGGGAACCATATGGGATGCTGGGAATCGAACCCACGTCTACTGCATGCAAGGCAAACACCCTACCTGCTGTGCAATTGCTTCAGCTCCCCAAAGAACTTTTGAGAGTCCCCACAGTCACATACCAAGGAAACCAGAATGATTGGACATTCTTTGCTGTGACATCTTTGTCCATAATGACAAGAAAATATCCCCCTTATATGAAAAGGACCCTCTTGTTGAAAGAGTAAGAATTGGGATAACTATGTTCTCAATTAAATGAATTGCTTCAAGTGAATTGCTTTGTCTGTGAACTAGCCCACGGTTCTCCATGTAGAAATGTCATTTCATAGTTTCATATTGAGACTATAAAGTCAGCCTCATAGTAAAAAATTTTAAATTATGGAGCTGGGAACCATGATGGAGAAGCAACCCCATCTCCCATCCCCCCAACCCCCCACTCTGCCTAACCTACAACATTATGGCCAGGTCAGAATCCAGTCTTGGAATAGGGTATCATTTCCTCACTGAAAAAAAAAAAAAACACTGAAAATCTAGTTTGGCTAAATTGTACTAGATATTATAACAAAACTTGTACCAGAGACTATAAAACCCAGCTCCCGGAAGTGCTGGCTGCATGGCATCTTATTTTCTCATTCTTACTTTGGACAAACTGGCAGGCTACTGAATGTAACCTGCCCACACGGCAGAGTCTGGCAAACTCCCCGTGGCATACCCAATGTGCCATATACCAGTAACAATGATGGATCTCATTCTCCTAACCCTGAATGAGCTTTGATCTCAGGGCTAGGGACAAGGAAACGTTACTGGGGCCTGCTTGAGGCGATCGATGATCAACAGGATGGTCGTGATCATGGTCGTGATCATACTAGATGTTATAACAAATGAACCCTTAAGACTTCATGACTTGGGGCTGTGGCAATAGCACAGCAGGTAGGGTGTTTGCCTTGCACGCAGTCGACCTGGGTTTGATTCCCAGCATCCCATATGGTCCCCTGAGCACCGCCAGGAGTAATTCCTGAGTGCATGAGCCAGGAGTAGCCCCTGTGCATCACTGGGTGTGACCCAAAAACAAAAACAAAAATAAAAAGACTTCATGACTTAGAAGCGCAAAAGTTTATGGTTTCCTCAGAAAGCATCTATTGCAGGGACCAGAGAGATACTACAGCAGGTAGGTTGCGTGCCTTGCACACAACAACTCGGGTTCAATCCCTGCCACCCCATATGGTCCCCCAAGACTGCCAGGAGTGATCCCTGAGTGCAGATCCAGGAGTAAGGCCTGAACATTGGCAGATAGGTGGAGAGAGAGAGAGAGAGAGAGAGAGAGAGAGAGAGAGAGAGAGAGAGAGAGAGCATCTATTGTAGACATTCTAAGTCAGAAAGCAAACTTCCTCCTGGACATTTAATCACAAAAGTTCCTTTGCCTTGAGGTTCTGCCAAACATCTTGTGTTGGGCCTGGGAGTCCTCCAAGGGGTCCTCAGTACCCATCTAGAAGACAAGAGAAGAGCAACCACAGAGAACCACATAGGGAGCTACTTCATGGACCCAGTACCACATAGAGAGCTCAGTCAGTACTTTGCTACAAGAGACCCTGGAACCTGGCATCTTGCTTTTGTTCCCAAGAAGAGGAGGAAATAGAGTTTAGCAAAAGCCAGGCAGCCTCTGCCACCCTAGTCTTACTCTGTCACCTAAAGCCACACACGGCCGGCTCCCACTTTGAGAGGTAGGAAAGGACTGAGATGGACCGGGTGGGCAGCAGATACCCATGGTTCTTGGCACATACATTCCTTGTGCAGAGTGTGAAGCCAAATTGCCGAAAGTAGCCTCGCCTTGCCTCGCCGGAGCTTAGGGAGACAAATTCGTATCACTTCAATCTGCACCCAAATGACTCAGCTAAATAGCGGGTATCCATTCTGCCCCATCTGAGAGGTTAGGAGGCTTGTTGAGAGTTATCAATGAATGGATCCTGGAGCAAGAGGGGGAAGGAAGAGGTGAATGGGACACTGAGGCCTGTGTAGCTGCAGGTACCATGCCCTTCCGTAAACGAAAGATCACATTTACAGGCCTGAGAGTAAAGGAGATGAGGCACTGCCTGGCATCAGCCACAGCCCTGGTTCAAATCCCGCAGAACCACATGGCCAAGAGAGGGAGAGAAAGCGGAAGAGGGAGGGAGAGGGAGAGAGAGAGGGAGAGGGAGAAAGAGAGGGGGTAGGGAGGCAGAGAGCCATTTCCACGAACTAATCAAAAGCCTTAATCAGTTCTCTCCTGCTTCCGTCTCTGCCCCCCACAGAGAAAGGGGGGCTCCCATTCAGAGGGCTCATTTTCCTGAGTGGGTTCTGATAAAGGACAGAACACGAAGGGGTGTGTGTTTTTTTTCCCTTTAAGGGAACATAGCGCTCCTTTTAGAATTCACTGGGACATTTTGGAACACAAACAACAACAGCGGCAGGCACTCGTGTGGGGATAATTTGATGTAATTCCAATGTCAGTGACACTCAGATGGGCTGTCAGCGTCCCTGGAGGCGGGTCCCTTTGTCTTGCCTGGAAGAGTGGGTGCCCAGTGCTTGCGTGCCAGCCCAGCACCCTCACCCTCCCTTCTCCTCTGCCCAGCATCAGCGTTCTGATTCCAATCCAGAGGATTTCCGCAGAGACCAGAGAAGTGGAAGCCGTTTTCCAAATGAAAATTGAGAATCCATGAGCCAAAGCTGGTCTACCTACCTTTGGGGCTTTGGACTGGAAACATTTGACTTTATAGTTTGGGTTTGTGGGGGATTCATATCCAGTGGTGCTCGGTTCTTACTCCTGGTTTGGTGTTCTGGGTCATTCCTGGCAGTGCCAGAGATCAAAATAGGGTCGACTGTACACAAGACACATGTCTTATCTGTTCCACTATCTCTTTGACCTCTTGACAATATTTTCAAGGAGTTATTCCCACTTGTTAAATAGATACAATTTGTATGAAAATGCCAAGGTCAAGCATCCTAGGAAAATCAGAATGATGGACCACTCTCTGGGGCTCTCTCTGTCTGGTCCTGGTCCCACACACACTCAGCATCACTCACTGGCATTGTCTCACAGCCTTTTGGGGTACCTAACCTAGCCATTCTGCTCTGCATATAAGCTTCCCTGAGCCCTGGTTTTATTTTGGGGGTTTTGTTTTTTTGTTTTTTGGGGTTTTTTTTGTCTTTTCCCTGGATATCCCCATTTTCTTTATCAGAACCCCAGAAGCCAACCAAATCTGAATAATTAGGATAACCATTTTCACTCTCAGAAAGGAACAGCTAGTTAAGACCTTTTTTTCCAGAAAAAAAAAAATCTCACTGCACAGAATCAAGTACGTGCACAGTATAATACTGATCATTTTCACTATTTAGTACTTTAAAAGAATTGGTTTGTCGCTCAGAAAAAAAAATAGATTTTTTCTTCTATATTGCTTCAAGTAATTGCTTATTTGAAAGACACAATGTACATAAAGACAGATTTAGAAATTGATGCTATTTATCCTTTAGAGCTGTAAGAATTAGCATATTCTCAGTTTTAAATTCATGTGCATATAAATGTAGTGAGTATATATGTGTATGTGTGAACACGTATGAATTTAACGTTAATAAATTGCCATTTAATAAACAAAACAGAACCAAAAAATGTCTCACTGCAGTCCATTGAGTGATGGGGAAGTTAGTGGCATTCAGCCAAGCCTTAGTCTTGGAGGACCTGAGAGGGAGTACAGTGGGTAAGGCACTTGCCTTGCACACAGGAGATCCAGGTTTGATTCTCACCACCCCACATGATCTACCAGTCCACCAGGAGTGATCCCTGGTGTTCAATTTCTTCAGCCTAATGAATCTGAACATTTATTTCACAAAGTTTTTCTTGCAATCAGATGAAATGCTGGGGCTGGAGAAATAGTTCAGCAGGTGACTAACCCAAGTTCAACTCCCCAGCACCGCACAAGATTGCCCAAGCACCATCATAGCCAGGTGTAGCCCAAAAAACAAACTCTTGACCATTTCCTGCCAGAGCAGCCCCAGAGCTGCACCATCAAGAAATAAGGACAAGAACAGAGCATAGACCCCAGCCTTTCCCCTGTCCTAGTATCCAGGCCCCCCAAAAAGCAAGAAGACCCTGCCACACTGCTGCTTCCCATCACAGACCCTGGCCCAGCAGCCCATGTCTCAGACCATTTTAGGCTTCAGGGATTCCTGTGAAGGGCCGGAGAGGTGGTCCAGAGTGGTAAGGGGCATGCCTTGCATGTGGACAGCCCTGGCTCAGCCCCCAGCAGTGCGTTGGTCCTCTGAGCATTGACCAGAGTGAACCCTGAGCATAAAACCAGGAGTAAGCCCTGAGCACTGATGGGTGTCCATCCCCCAGTCCCCCTCCAAAGAAAAAATCTGACAAGTGATTTGGTCCAGTTGGTTTTTCCTTCAGGATGTGACGGAAACTGAGGAAGTGAATGGCCAACCTGAGGGCAGGAGTTTTGAGCTTCCCAGGTCTTTGAGATATTGATCAAATAGCACTGTATAGCACTGTCCTCCCGTTGCCCATCGATTTGCTCGAGCGGGCACCAATAACATCTCCATTGTGAGACTTGTTACTGTTTTTGGCATATCGAATACATCCCGGTTAGCTTGCCAAGCTTTGCTGTGTGGGTGCGATACTCTCAGTTGCTTGCCAGGCTCTCCGAAAAAGGTGGAGGAATTGAACCAGGGTTGGCCTGGGTCAGCTGCATGCAAGGCAAGCCCTGCCCGCTGTGCTATCACTCCAGCCCATTGATCAGATATTTATCAAAAAAAATTTTTTTGCAATAGGCATAGAGTGGTGAGCCCAGACAGGTAGACTGAAGACCCTCCCGTCGGAAGTCAGAGTCAAATGAGAGGCGACACCCATTTTATCTTCTCTGTTGTGACTCCTTCTTGCTTCTCATTGAAATTAAGGGGATGTTTAGCGGTGTCTGCATGTGTCTGTGTGTCCTTGTGTGAGTGTGCCTATGTGTGTCTACATCTGTGTGTATGTCCATGTGTGTCTGTGTGTGACTATGTCTGTATATGTCTGTGTGTGTCTGTGTCTGAGCATGTCTTTGTATATATTTTGTGTGAATGTGTCTGTATGTATCCATGTCTGTATATGAGTGTCTCGTGTGTGTGTCTGTGTGCATGTCTGTGTGTCTGTGTATGTGTATCTGGGCATGTCTGTATGTGTCTATGTATAAGTATATCTGTGTGTGTCTGTATAAGTGTGCCTGTGTGTCTGTGTGTATGTCTGTGTGTCTCTGTGTCTATATGAGTGTGTCTGTGTGTGTCTGTGTGTATGAAGGGTGTGTCTATGTATGTGTGTGTCTGGGTGTATCTGTGTGCATGTCTGTGTGCCTGTGTGTGAATGTGTCTGTGTGTATCTGTATGTGTCTGTGTATGAGTGTGTCTGTATGTGTGTGTCTGGTGTATATCTGAGTGTGAGTGTATGTGTGTGTGTGTGTGTGTGTGTGTGTGTGTGTGTGTGTGTGTGTAGTGTGGATTCTGCTGCAGTCTGGGGGGCCAGCAAAGGCTTCATCAAATCTGAAGGACAAACGAAACAAATGAGGTGATGTGGAGCCCAGCAGAGAAAGTTCCAGAGAAGGGCAGCAGATCCGAGAGCCCCTGGGACGGGAAGGACATGAGTGGCATAAGGAATTAGAAGCAGGTTGGCAGGCGAGATAGCATGGGGAAATGGAAGTTTCCAGATCATGCAGGGACCCTTCAGAACTGGGCCTGGGGTTGGTCTTCAGCCTAAGGAATATGTGGGGCTATTGAGCCTCTTGGCATCAGCCCCCAGACCCATTTTATCTTCTCTGTTGTGACTCTTTCTTGCTTCCCATTGAAATTAAGGG
Source organism: Sorex fumeus (assembly GCF_029834395.1). Classification (NCBI taxonomy): domain Eukaryota; kingdom Metazoa; phylum Chordata; class Mammalia; order Eulipotyphla; family Soricidae; genus Sorex; species Sorex fumeus. Next base: position 15,056,990 of record NW_026606089.1, on the reverse strand, counting down.
TCCTGGAAATAAAACTAATGGAGCACAGTGGTAGGATTGCTCTGAAGCCATTTGCTTTCACAGACGTGGAAACTGAGGCACAGCCTAGGGCACAGCCAGGGTGATGCTGGGCTGAGGGAGGAGGAGAGGTGAACAGTGAGCAGCTGAAAGCAGGGGCCCTCGAGACACCGGGGATCACTCCTGGTCGGGTCTGGGGAGCTAGGTAGGGTGCTGGGAATCAAACCCAGTCAGTTGCGTGCAAGGCCAGTGCTTTGCCCGCTGTACTATCTTTCCAGGCCTGGGTGAGACCCTATTTAAAAATGAATGACGCGATATTTTTAGAAGTAATTCTTATTAAAATAAGCCCAGCTCTGTGTCCTCGGGTGGGTCACTTCACCTCTCTGAGCCCAGTTCCTTTCCCTAAAAAATGAAAGCCAGTGTAGGGCTGGTCTTCTCAAGCTGTTGCCGGGACGCACTGTGCTGAGACAGGAGAAATAGTTAGTGCCGAGCCTGACATACAGGACAGAGCCACCAATGCTCCCCCTGAGACCCAGTGTCCCCGGGATGACATTTTGCAGGACACCAGGTTCAAGGTCTAGAAAGAACTGGGGGGGGGGGGGGGGGTTGGATAGAGCAATAGTATAGAAGTAAAGGGCACTGGCCTGGCATGAAACCAATCCTGTTTCAATCCCTAGAACCACCTGTTCCCCCTGGGGGCCACCCTGAGACCCCCTGAGCACTGCCAGGGGGGCCAGGTCATCCCTGGCACCTCAGAGCCCAGAAGCACCACATCCCAAGGTCCTCATACTCACCACCAGCCCAGTTGGCTGAGAGTCACTGGGAGGGGTCCTGAGTGGCCTGGACACAACTAGAAGATCCCCTTAAGTGGAAGGAAAAAGAGCTGGAGAGATAGTACAGTGGGCAGGGCACTTGTCTTTTGGCAGGGGGTGCTGCTCTGGGGCTACTCCTGGCTCTGTACTCAGAAGTTACTCCTGCCAGTGCTCAGGGCACTATATAGGATGCTGGGAATCAAACCTGGGTCGGCGGTGTGCAAGGCAAATGTTCTTCCTACCTGCCATACTATCTCTGTAGCCCCTAGAACACTAACTTGTCTGCATGCATCAACCTGGATTCAGTCCCCAGCAGTCCCCGGTGGTCCCCCAAGCCTGCCAGGAGTGACCCCTGAGCACAAAGCCAGGATTAAGCCCTGAGCACTGTCACGTGTGTCTTTCACCCACCCAAAGCAAAACAGAAACGGATTTACAAGGAAGAGGGGTGGATGAGCACCTGTCTTGCAGGCACCACGACTGGAATTCAATCCCCAGCACCACCTCTATTGACAAGGTGACCCTTGTCATCGAGCTAGCTCCTCCCCGGTGCTGCTACGAAGTGTGAGTCCAGTAAGCTGCATGACAGAGCGTGTGCCACCCCCGGCCCGTCATCACAGGAACAGCCACGGAGGGAAGGGAAGATGCAGGGAGCCCAGAGGAGCCCAGACTCTCCGGCGGGAACGCTGTGTGGAATGCTGCTCGCTAGTACCTCGACGAAATGTGCTGTGCAGAGCACTGGTGGGATTCCAGGAGGAAAAGGTGTGAACGGGCAGTGACACCTTGTTTTAAACAAGCCTTAACAAAAGACTTTGGGAGTCAGGGGGGGCCCAGATTCAGGTTGGGGGTGGGGGGAGGGGAAAGGGGACCTCCTGCAGTTGGAAAGAAACTGAAATGAAAGACAAAAGTAGCACATAAAATCATGATTTGAGGAATCCACGGGGTTGGGGAGAGCAGTGGTTAGAGATAAGCATTTATAACTGAATAAAATCACGTGCCGGGAGGTCACAGTATGGGTCCTGGCCCACCTCTCTCTCCATATTGGGGGTGATGCAGTTTAGTCCACACCCAGTGGTGCTCAGGAGCTACTCCCAGTTCTTGGGGGAATTCCTGGTGTGTTTAAAGGACTAAACTGATGTCAGCCATATGCAAAATGCCTTGACCCCTCCCTGGGCTATCTCTTTAGCCTCTCCGTCCATTTTATTGCTGTGTGTCCTTTGAACATTTATTTCCCCTTTCTGGTCTCAGTTGGATGAGATGGGGAGTTACAGTAGACCACCCACATGGCAATTTTGCTAGATGTTCCCAGAACCAGCTAGGCAGCACTGCTCCTACCTACTGAGACAAAACTCAAATTCCAGCTTTTTCTTGCTAGCTGTAATTTTGGGCAAGTAGGTCGTGAGCTGAATTTCCTCCACTATAAACCCTAGGTTCAGTCTAGGATGGCATTGAAGATACCAGGTAGTTTATGGGCCACCAAGGAAGAGAAAATGCGATTTTTTGACACACTTTCATTTGTACGTTGCTTCCCAGTTTCAGCAATGTTGACTTGTAAATCAGCGTGCGTCTAAAAATCAACAGAATACGGCGACGTTAGTGCCTACTTCATAAGCATGCATTGGTGATTATTGAGATGATGATGCATTTGAGAGCCGGCGAAGAGCAAGAGCTGTGTATGAGTTACAAGGGATTAATTAGGCAGTCCTGAAGAGGTGTCTATTGAACTAAAGAAATGATTAGAAGGTGATGTCGACTTTGTAAAGGAGGAGAGCAAAGTGGGCCAAGAAAAATGTTTTACTAACCAAACTTTCATCAATTTTCACACAGGTGATGTTTCGTTAGAAGTGAGGACTGAATTAATAGAGATACAAATATCTACTGCAAATTGGATGGGGCACACTGGACCAGGGCTCAGGGCTTTCTCCTGGCTCTGTGCTCAGGGCACTGCTATGGCATGCCAGGGTTAGAACTGGTCTTCTGTGGGCAAGTCAAATTCCTCATATTATTTCTCTGGCCCCACTGTAATTTTGCTGTTGTTGTTTTGGGGTCATATCTGGCTGTGCTCAGGACTCCCTCTAGCCTTACATATAGGGATCACTCCAGGCCGGGCTCTGGGAATGTATGCGGTGCCAGGTTGCCTGTGTGCAGGGCAAGCACCCTACCCATCGATCCATTTTTTTCCTATCTTTCCAGTTCCCTGTCGCAATTTTTTAAATATTTTACCAACATGGCCGACCCGAGTTCGATTCCTCCGCCCCTCTTGGAGAGCCCGGCAAGCTACCAAGAGTATCTCGCCCGCACGGCAAAGCCTGGCAAGCTCCCCATGACGTATCCGCTATGTCAAACACAGTAACAAGTCTCACAATGTTACTGGGCCCGCTTGAGCAAATTGATGAACAATGGGAGGACCGTGACCGTGACCGTGATTTATTTATTTATTTATTTGTGACATTAACAGAGATCATTGGAAAGTCTACTTTTCGTGTTCCCTCAGCATTCTCCATGGTTGTTCTTAGCCTTAACCTAGAGAACGTTCTAGAACTTTCTAGGACTCTTGTTTGCCATCTTGGAATAACCAATCCAACTTGCCAGGGTAATTCCTCTTGTTTTGAAAAGAAAATCACTAAAATTTCTAATAGTGAAAGACAGGAAAAAGGAGACTCAGTGTAAAAGAAAATCGTAGGGTAAAGCTATCAGTGGCAGGGAGGAGAAGGGGGCAAAAAGAAAAAACACCTTAAAAAGAAGTACATGGAGAACAAATCCCCAAGTCTGTGTTTCTTTGTCCACTGCACAGACAAGTTTAAAACATTGCAATTTCTGTGGTGGGAAATGTACACTGTAGAGGGATAGATGTTGGAACATTGTTTGACTGAAATGCAATCATGAAGAGCTGTATTTCTGTGTATCTCACATTGACTCAATAAAAAAAGTAAAAATGAAAACAAATAAATAAAATATTGTCGTTTGGCCTTGAGCTAATGACTTTCTCCTTTATTTCCTATACAACTCCTGTCTCCCAGACATCTTTATGGTCATAACCCTTCATCAGAGCCCAGGGAATGCCCCCCCCACACACACACACCTCCACCCCTGCCATCGGAAGCCATTGATTCACTTTTCAAAGTAGCTTTTCTTCATCTTCATCATGGATCATGAGAAAAGGGGGGAGAAAAAAAACAATAAAAACCATCCATAAGAATCTCAAGGACTCCTAGAAGCTTTCGGTAAGAAGAAAAGCAAATTCGGACTCACAAAGGGGAACATGCCACACCTTGAAACAGCAATTAAAATGATCAAGGGATCATATCTCAGAGCTTAGCTGGAGGACCAAAGCCTTACTGGGGTAGGAAATACTCGACCAGAAGTTGGAGAGTGAGGGGAAGCTGGAGAGGGTGGCCGGAAGTAGGAAATATTGGAATAGAAGTAGAAAGTGTGTGCCGGTCTCTGTGGCTCTACTTAGAGCCCTGGGACGTGGGCTCCAGTGAGACAGCACATCCCTTGCATGTGTGAGGCCCTGGATTCAATCCCCAACCTGTTCGGCCCCAAGCACCGCCAGGCACGCCCACCCCACAGCAGTAATACAGATTATACACCACAGCCAAGAATAAGATGCCCCTAACCAACCCCCTTCTCACAAGGCCACCACTCACCCCCTGTCCTTGTCTGATTCTCTCCTTAACCTTCAAGCCCCAATTAAATGTGAACCCTGCTGTCTGCCCCAGATCACAGTTGGGTCTTTTTTTGATCCTGGTAGTGTTCCCATGATCTCACTGCCAGTTAACGTTCTGGTTACATGCTCTTCTCTCTCTGAAGCTACCCTTAGCCTTTGTTAGCTGGAGCAAGAGGGGCAATGGGATCATAGGGATTTGAGTTCTGCCAATGGTTCTAACCAAATTTGGGTTCTAACCAAGGAGCTGAGGCTGTTTCTGCTCTCACATGACTGAAATGGAGACATTTGCCACCGCCTCTGGGCCTTGGGGTTTCACCCTATAGGACCTGCCAGGATTTTTAAACAACTCTTCCCCACCAATGTCCCAAATGCTAATCACTGCTGTCACTGCCCCTGACCTATGTATATTGCTTCTACCTGCAAAGTTTTAAGGTTCTAAGACACCACTGCCATCTTTCCTCTCCAACACACACACTTAAACACACACGTGTGCACACACGCATGTACGTATGCACACAAATGCATCTCCAGTTGCACCACACAACCAGGATGTTTTCCGGTTGATAATTTTTTTTTTTTTTTGCTTTTTGGGTCACACCCGGTGATGCACAGGAGTTACTCCTGGTTCATGCACTCAGGAATCTCTCCTGGCGGTGCTCGGGGGACCATATGGGATGCTGGGAATCGAACCTAGGTTGTCTGCGTGCAAGGCAAATGCCCTACCCGCTGTGCTATTGCTCCAGCCCCACCGGTTGATAATTTTTTAACCCAAATCCAGAAGTGTCATTTCTCTGCATCTGTCTTAAGTGAGATTCCATTTGCTGATGATTTCATGTGGGGGCCTGCTTTTCAGAAATTAATTCTTATAGGAGACTAGGGAAGAACAAATCTTTTATCTTCCTGCCTGCTTGCCATGGGCTTAGGAGTTGAGGGCGATGGGCTGTGAACCTCTGAGGTGCTCAGGTGGTGAGCCAGAGCTTTCCAGAATGTGGGCACAGGACCCCCCCTCCCCTGGGAATCTCCTGGATATATGGGGTGAGACTGGGGTAACAGGAGGGGTCTGGGAATCCAACCCAGACATACTCCATCCACCACTAATCACTATGGGTCTGGAAGTCTGTGTTAGAACACAGTTCCTTAGATGACCCCAGTCCCTGCTCTGTTAGGGGATTTCAATCAGGCAACAGCGTGCAGAAACACAGAGTTTGGCGCTTGGGGCCTCTGAGACCTTGGAATCCGACAGCTTTACTGAAATTTACAGCCAGGGAAGAGGAAGGCCAAAAGAGACTGGAGGACCTAAACAAGGTCACAGAGTCGGATGGTGACAGGCCTGGGTCCCATGCCTGCTAGCTGTCTTCAAGGAGAGAGTACTAGTGCCCTATCCTTCTTGAAGAAGTTCTGAAGGACTTGAGAAGGGAAGAAACACAGTTCACAGGTGTCTCATGACCTTGTTGCCTATCAGGAATGAGACAGAAAACCATCCAGCCATCCTATGGGCTGATTCTTCTCATGCCATTCATTCTGTGGTGAGGAAGGAAAGGATGCTGAGAATTGGAGAGAAAAAAAAAAACATTCTATTTGCTAAGAAACAAATCCTGCTGGTATGAAACAAATTCCATGATCACAGGGAAAATTTCAGGTGAGGGGTGCCCTTTCATCAGACATGTGGTGAAAATGGTTTTAAAATAGCTCAGTAGGACGAAACTTGTATTTTTTTCATTCTGGGAAACAGACTCTACTATATACTGGAGCCCAGGGGGAATTCTTCACCATACCAGCCCGTGACAAATCGTTGTTAGAATTTTATCCGTAACAGTGGTTCTCAACTGGAGATGATTGAGTTCTTCCCACCCCCAGGAAACATCTGGCAATGTCTTGAGACATTTTTTGGTTGTCAGAACCAAGAAGGGTCTGCTGATATCTAGTGAATAGGGGCCAAAACATTCCATAATGCAGAGGATAAGCTCCCCAAACCCCCCAAAAAAAAATTTGGCGTAAATTATCAGCAGCGTTTGAGAAAGCATCATGGGTCAGATGGGAAGTCAACTCTATTTTCATGTCATTTGCGAGGTCCGTCTCAAGGAGGCAGTATAGAGCTCTCGCTGATAACCGGAAGAGGTAGTCCCCTGTCATTTCCTCTACTCCTATCATCTTTCTTCCATAGCATGGGCAAGGGCTGATTATGAAGCAAAGGGGTGTCATAAAAACATGTCTGCTGCCAGAGATCATGCATCAGCTAGGAAGCTAGACCTTGATTTTTCTAGGGCCAATGGCACTTCAAGAGCATCTCCTTGCCTTGCAGATGAAGTCATCAGGAACGGAGCTCTTAAAACAGAAGCCTGGGTTAAATGTGATTAAACTGTCTTGCATCAAATACAATCTCTTTTTAATTTCATTGTAGAGTCAATTGAGTCTCCCAAGTTTATTCTCAAGCATGCACCTGGGACCAAAGAATATCTGGTCTTTCCCTCCAAGGGCAGAAATATCACTGAGGGTTGGAAAAGGCGGGTGATTGCGGTCATTCTGAGTTTTGAATTCTGGCTTCATCAGTTGTTGGCTGTGTGGTCCTGGGAAACATTTTATCTGTTTCTTTACCTGCAATGTGGGTATCACTGTATCACTGTCCTCCCGTTGTTCATCGATTTGCTCAAGCAGGTGCCAGTAAGGTCTCCATTCATCCCAGCCCTGAGATTTTAGCAGCCTCTCCTTACTTGTCCTTGCCAATGGTGCCGTATTGGAGGCTCTTTCAGGGTCAGGGGAATGAGACCCGTTATTGTTTCTGTTTTTGGCATGGGCAGGATACTCTTGGTAGCTTGCCGGGCTCTCTGAGAGGGACGGAGAATGTATATAAGAGAATACAAGCAGGTATGTTAAAACCAAACACATGTGTGCTGCTTTAGGTACATCAGTGGGCTAGGCTATAAGAGGTCCTGCGGCCACAATGTGGGTATAACCATAAAACCCACCTGTAGATAGGCTTGTTGATTTTAACTCACCTAGTGAGGGTTAAAGCCCTGAGCCTCATGTCTGGTACATGGAAAATTATCCATAGATATTGTTAATAATAATAATCATCATCATTATTGTCTTTACTGTTGTTGTAATTAAGGCGCTAGAATAGGGAGAGCCTGGGGAATTGAGAGTCTGGAGAATATTTGGTATTTGAAAGCAAAGCTGGTACAAATCTGCGTCTGATAATTTATTGCCTACTAAATCTGACCTGTCATTTCTGCTTTTAATGAAAATACATCCCATATTGGAATTAATTACTATGAAAGTGGTTTTGTTATTAAGCCCTGGGAGATCAATGGCAGACTCAGTGGATTCTCATCAATTAGTTTTTTTTTTTCAAGAAGAAGCTTAATGAATGCACCATCTTGAATCCAATTGGAAAAGTCCAAATAACAGTGACTGCTGTTGACAATTAATCTAAGGAGGCTGTAGATCATAAGAACGCTCTTGAAGCAGAATGTGTGAGGAGAAATGAGGAAGAGTTCAACGTCTCCTAGTTCGCTTGAGCAGTTCTGTCGCTACGAGGGTTAGGAGATTTGAGACATCTGTTACCTCAAAGAGGAATCATACTATGGAACTAAAAATCTAGATGGACAATTGAAAGGTGGCGCCCCAGCTAGTTCATGTGGCTTTAACCACCCATGGAAGCATGGAGAGAAAGAAATGGGAGGGCAGGGGGCTGAAGCAATAGCACAGCGGGTAGGGCGTTTGCCTTGCCCGTGGCCAATCCAGGTTCGATTCCCAGCATCCCACATTTTCCCCCCGAGCACCACCAGGAATAATTCCTGAGTGCATGAGCCAGGAGTAACCCCCGAGCATCACTGGGTGTGACCCAAAAAGGAAAATAAATGGGAGGGCTCACAGAGTAGGGCAGGGACTTCGTCCACTGTAGGCCCTGAAGATCATGGCCAAGGGTTTGGGTTTCTTCTAAATGAAAATGGAAGTTTCTGCTGGCTTCAAGCAGAGCTGGCACGAGGTGGGGAGACAGTCAGAGGGAGACTGAATACAATTATTTAAAACCCACTCTGACCATTGGCTGTAGATGGGATTGCATAAGGATGAAGTGATGGGAGATGGGTGGGGTGGGGTGAGGATATTATTGTGGTCTCTGATGGAAGTTTCCAATAAATCAGTTGTGGGAGTTGGGTGGTGGCTGCGGTGATGAAGAGAGTGGACGTGGGGCTGGAGAGATAGTAAAGCAGGGAAGATGTTTGCCTTGCACACAACCCACCAAGGTCCAATCCTTGGCATCTTATATAGTCCCTCTGTGCACCACCAGGAGTAATTCCTGAGTAAGTGGCAGGAGTAACCTCTGAGCACTGCCAGGTGTGCCCTAAAAAAATAAATAAGAGAATATGTATATACCAGGCATGCTCTGAAGGTCAAATTGGTGAGAGTTGCTAATGGCTGTAGACATGTAGAGCGAGGGGGAAATTATGGGAAATAAAATCATATGGATGTACGCCTTCTCCAGATGGAACCCCGGTGACCATGAGCCTCTACAAGCATAGCTCGGGCATGCGGGAACCAGGACTTTTATTCCAAACCATCTCCTTGTATACAAAGTGATCAATGGAAAGTAAATCATCCAACGTTTCTCCCTGAAAAATCAGGCTTAACTCTTACAAACGACAACACCCAATAGGAGAGAGAGAGCAAAAGGGAATGCCCTGCCACAGAGGCAGGGTGGGATGGGTGGGTGGGGGGTGGGAGGGATACTGGGATCCGTGGTGATGGGAAATGGTAACTGGCGGAGGGATGGGTATTCAAAATAAAAATAAATAAATAAAATTTTTTAAAAAATAAAATAAAACCATATGGATGTATATATCCACATACACATGGGGATGTGTATCGCCATATATACACGGGGGAAGGAGACCATTGGGTTTGCCTCCCCGGGCCTGACCCTTAGCTCCAGGTGGATGTCCATAACTTTATCTGTCCATCACTGTATCCAGAATGCTGCCTAACAACCACCCCCAGGTTTGGGGACTTAGAAGGGCAGCAGCTCGAACCTGCAGTCCCAGTTGCACCCGGCTCAAAGGAGGAAGTCTGCTTTAGATGCGTCTTTTGCTCTCATTACCAAAGTTCTGCAATGGGTATGCTGGACTGCAATCCAAGTGGGAGGGGGACATTCCGCCCACAAATAAGCTACGCTAAAGCAAGCTGACAAGCACACCAGGGGTTTGAAAGATCACTGGAGGCTGAAGTCGCCAGAAGCGCCTGGTCCCACCTGTCTCACCCTTGGGGAGCAGAGAGAGGGGAGTCCACCCCAGGGAGAGGCCAGGTTCAGGCAATTCCAGGTTTCTGAACAGCAGCCCACAAGAACTTTGTCGGGTAGATAACTTAGCACACTGAGCACAGGATAAGCACGTCACCGGTGGGGAAGCTGACTTAGTCAGAGAGATTGGCTGGGCTCGCCCTAATCAATGCCAGCCACACAACATGCAGAATCACCACCGCCTCCAAGCCAAGGCCTGCTCCTCCAGACTGGTTTCAAGCAGCGGGATCATTCAGTCTGTCAGAAGCCATTAGGCTCGAGGCCTGACTTATTCGGAGAAGGAGGGTCCTTTTTTTTTTTCCACAAGGACATGCATCACACAAAGAAGAAGGAGGAAAATTAGATCAATAAGTTGGTGGCCCTGGTCCTTGAGCAGAACCGGGAGTAGACCCTGAGCACTGAGGGTGTGGCCCCCCCAAACCAAACTAATAATAATAATAATAATAATAATAATAATAATAATAAATCAAATAAAAAGGTAGTCTGGGAGAAACTGTTACAGACCATCAAGAACTAAGGACATTTGCTGATTAAACATAATGTGGTGTTCTGGGCATAGCCCTGGGACAGGAAAAGGACATTAGAGAGAGAGAAGTGGCAAAAGTCAAATAAAGGGTAGAGTTTAATTCCTAGTAAGGTATAATTTTGTGTTTTTATTGAAGTGGCATTGCACTGTGACTAAGTTTCAGGTGTAGCATGTGGATTGTACATTCTACATTAAATTGACTGCTTGAGATCTGAGTGTTGAGGTAAAATCTCAAATAATAATTGTTGGGTAACATTGCTTTGTCCTTCCACAAGAAGCTTAGGTTTATCTGGTTACACCCATCAATCTGGTTACACCCATCACAGTGCTCCTGAAGCACTTCCACTTCCATTGTGTTTATCTGTAAACAGTCTTCCCTATGCTCTCCTTCCCACCGAGTTAATCAGCTTTCCCCTTAATCAGACTTTGTTAATTTGTAAGATCAGTCCCAGAAATCTATGATTTTATATGTATGAGTGAAATACTGCCTTTCTCCTCTCCTTATGCCTTATGAACAGTTTACCTTAAAGTAATATCCTTTTTGTATAGATACAGGAAGACCGTTAACATTATGCTTTGTAACTTAGGATTTGATTGGCTTTGAATATTATTCACTCCCGGGCATCTGCTTTCTCGACTTAAGCCTCAGTTGCCCTTAGTTCCTAACACCCCAAAAGCAGGGTCCCGACGAGGGACTGAATGGACCCAGGGCAAGCGGTGTGCTACCCTGGCAGCGAAATGGGCCAAGCCAAAGTGCCACGATTCTTAACTATAAGTTAAGAGTTTGATCATAGACAAATGCTGTCATGATCCAAAGGTAACGACGAGACTAGGATCCTGCTAGGGGTGGGAAAGACTATCTGGCCTGAGCACCATAGTCTGAGATCGAGATGGCCCTAGGAGAGCAATTCTATAAGTTTAAGATATTTCTTACTGTATCCATACAAAATGATTTATATTATAGTCTTATATGCTTGTCGGACAAGGAGAGGAGAGGCACACCCATGGGATTCTGCTCTAGGGTGGGTCCTCCTGCTGAGAGAGGATCTGTCCTAGGAGCGGCCTTCCCTGAGGCTAAGATTTCTACCCCTATTGATCTCCACCCCTATTGATTGTGACCGCACCTATGTGTAATTGTTTCCCCAATTCCTCTTGGAGAGAGATATAATGAGACTGTAGATTGGGCAGAGAGGGGAACAGAGACAGGAGGAGAGACAGAGAGAGACAGGAGCAGAGACAGAAGGAGAAGGGGGCAGTTACAGATGAAGAGAGAATCAGAATAAACTACAACTAATACCAACCAGCCTGGCCCTCGTTCCTTCCTCTGCCTGACCATCGCCATCGACCTCTCTGGGGTGGGGGAAGGGTGAGACTACGGAACGTGGGCGGCAGGAGAGACACAGCCACTGCCGCTGTGTGAGTGCTGCGTGCCCCCCGTTTGTGTGAGTTTGCACAAATAATGGTGGGTCTGGTGTCGAAATATTCAATGTGATCAAAGTAGAGAGAGAGTAATGTGGAATCATCTGCCCCACAGGTAGGGAGAGGGTGTGGGATGGGGGTATACTGGGGTTTTTGGTGGTGGAGAATGGGCACTGGTGAAGGTATGGGTGTTTCATTGTATGACCAAGACTTAGACCCGAAAGCTTTGTAACTGCTCTCATGGTGATTCAATATAAAAAATGAAAAAAAAAGTAAGATGGAGTTCATGCACAATTCAATCAGCTAATCGGTGGCTGAATAAATAGCAGTACTTCTACGTTAAAAAAAAATAAATAAATAGACTGCTTAAAGGGAATCGGAGAGGTAGTACAGTGGATAGGACTCTTGCCTAGCACGCGGCCGACCCAGGTTCAATCCCCAGCATCCTATACAGTCCCTCAAGCACTTCCAGGAGTAATTCCTGAGCACAGAGCCAGGAGTAATCTTTGAGCACCACCAGATGTGTTGTAAAAACAACAACAACAAAATGACTAATAAAAAGCTTAATTCTATCCTTTATGTTTTAGTAGTCTTTAATTTTATTTTTGCAGCAAATTCCATCCTTTAATTCTTTACCATAAATGTGTCCCCATTCTCTCTTTATTCAACCTGCTTCCCCCTACCCTTCTGGTAACCACTACTTGGTCTTAAAGTCCAAATGATATTCTTTTTGGTTTTATTTAGTTATCCTTTTTTCCCTCTGTATACCACATATTGGTAAAATCATATGGTTTTTTAAAAAAAAAAAAAGACAGTGGCCCTGGGCCAGCACCCTTGGCAGTGGAATTAAATGACTCAAAAAGAAGGAAGAAAAGCGAAGAGATGATGGCCTTAGCTCTGTCAGGACTAATGCATCATGCCTCCCACGGAGAAAGAGGGATTAGGGATGCGCTTGAGGAAAATTGTCACCGTCTCCAATGGCAATTTGCAATCTGGACCGGAAATAAGTAAATGGGACTCGCTGGGAGCACAGAAGCCACTGCGGTGGGGAGCCAGGTGAGGGGGTTGCAGAGGAGAGAGGGGCTCCAGCACCCCATGTGGGCAGCTCGCGGGTCTCACCAGTCACATCTGCTTGGTTCTGTGCTTGCTGGGAATGTGCTGACACTACCAGGACAAAGACCCACAATCCTCTGTACTTTCTGCTTGCGTCCCCTCCCTCCGTCCCCTTTATTCAGGCCATTTCCGGGTCCTCTTCCGTTTACCACCTAGAGATTTCTTTTCTCCATCCTGGCTACCCACCCTGCCCCTCGGGCCTTTCTCCCTCAGTTCCCGCTTGTCCAGCTGACTCTTGTGGGTGCCAGCTCCCCCTTCCCATCCTTCCTCGCCACCATGGTCATCCTCCTGCCAAAACTTGGATTTGCCAGTGCCCCCTCCCAGGAGCACTCAAACCCTTTCCGGCATCCTGGTGTTCTGTCTCTGGTGAAGGATCAGGGGCCGGAAAGGTGGCGCAGTGGGTAGGGTGCTTGCCTTGCACCTGCCCAACCTGGCTTTGATCCCCGGCAATCCCACTCAGTCCACTGAGCCCTGCCAGTAGTGATCCCTGAGCACAGAGTCAAGAGTGAGCCCTCAAACAAAGCCAAGCATGGCCCTTGCCCCGCTCCCATCCCCAATAAAGGTAAAATTTGGATCAGGATCCACTGTTGTAGCAGGGTGTGCCTTCCTCCCCACCTCTTGCCATGACACAATCTGTTCCAGCAGCCTGAGACGGACTTTCCCCCAATTTCCCCTGGCCTCCCTGGGCATTCTCCCAATGCCAGCTCCAACATCAATTCTGAGAATTCTCCAGCATCAATTCCAGCCCCGGCATCATTCAGTGGGCCGCTGTCCACTGCCCACAGTCCTCGATCCATCTGAGAAGCTTCAATGATGAAAGAATCCTATTCCCTTTCGAGTCTTTATCTCAGCTGGTAAATGTGCCTTTATTGTTCTGTGATTAAGGTCACAAGTTGAGTAAGGAGCTTGCGTCATGGCAGGGCCTCGGGAGAAGACATTGGTTCTGAATAGACTCTCCCTGCCGCCGAACGTACCTTCTGAGTGTGCTAGATACTCTGACCACCACACAACCCAGTCATCTAATGGTTATTTCTCATAAAGTAGCCCCTTCACCTAAAAGGTGTGGGGATCGACTGGACAGATAACACAGTGGACTGGAGCCTCTGCTTTGCATGTAGGAGACCCAGGTTCTATCTCTGGCACCACATGGGGTTCTCCTAAGCGCCTCCAGGAATTATCCCTGAGCACTTGTGGGTGTCATCTAAAACAAACAAAAATAATGTGTGACTCGCTCAGATAGAGAAGGGAGCACCAAATATAGGGTGTTGGGAGGATCCTCCCAGGATGGAAGAAGCATGCTGAAAGCAGACTATAGACCGAACATGATTGCCACCCAATGCATCTCTTGCAAGCCACAACACCCAAAAGGAGAGAGAGAACAAAAGGGAATGCCCTGCCACAGAGGCAGGGTGGGATGAGGGGGATGGGGGGTGGGAGGGATGCTGGGACCCGTGGTAGTGGAGGATGGGCGCTGGTGGAGAGATGGGCACTTGATCATTGCATAACTGAAACCCAAGCACAAAAATTTGTAAGTCTATAACTGTACCTCGTGGTGTTTCACTAATAAAAAAATAAATTTAAAAAAAATAATAATAATAATAACGTGTGACTCAGGGTGGAAATGGCAGTATAATGCTTTGCAAACCACTGACCTGAGTCAATTTCTGGCATCCCATAGTCCCCTGAGCACCGCCAGGAGTGATTCCTGAGTGCAGAGCCAGGAGTGACCCCTGAGCATCACTGGTGTGGCCCAAAAACTTTAAAAACAATTTTTTTAAATATATAACTGTATTTGATTAAACTCTGTGTCCGTGTGAGCTGAAATAGTAGGTGAGTTTACAGAACACCCAGCCTACGGGGTCCTTTCTAACCTTTCTCTGCGGTGGTCAAATGCCCAGTCTCCTTGCAGCTATGAATGGTCATGTGACATCAGCTGGCCAATAACATGCAAGAGGACCTGTTTCCCCGGGGATGACCTTGGCTCTTGCCCTTCCCTCTGTTCCACTCTGACATGCAGGGGTGATGAAGTTGTCCTTCCATAAGGAGGAGCCAAACAATTCAATAAGGAAGGAAGGGCAGGAAAGAAAGAGCTGGGTCCTGTGGCCATTCCTTGTTGGAGAACAGTTTTTCCCCAATGCACCCAGACACGTTGAGCACCGGGTCCAGGTAGATGTGGGTCAAAGGATGACAGGCACATGGAGAAACCACTCTGGGAGAGAGCTGATGTCCATTCACTTTATTGCCAAATACAGACATATTTTATAGACAGTCTCGGCTAAAGAGGATGGTCATATAATCATATAAAGTTTATCATATAATCATATAATCATATAAAGTTTAGCATTACTGACCTATCACCTTTCCAACTCCTCTTTGCCCTGGCCCAATCCCAATTAGGGCTAGATACTGCAGTTACGAATGACTCTCTAAATGTAGGTGACAATTCTTGGGGGGTTGGGTGAAACTCAGAGCCAGATACCTGGTGCTTGTCAGATGCACCCAGTACTCCCTACTGGGTGCTATGCAGGGACAGGTCTTATCTGCTCTGGTGCCTGTTGCCATGCTCTACAATTCCCACTGGACTTGGATCTTACTCAGAAGATTCCGTGATACACTTTTCAGAAGAGTTTGATCAGTGTCACTGTGATTGCGTTTCAGTCATACAATAATCGAGTACCCCTCCCTCCACCAGTGCCTATTCTCCACCACCAATGTTCCCAGCATCCCTCATGTCACACCCCCCTCCCCCTGCCTCTGTGGCAGGCACATTCCCTTTTACTCTCTCTCTCTCTTATTTTGGGTGTTATGGTTCACAATACGGGTACTAAGTGGCCATCATGTTCAGTCCATAGTCTACTTTCTGCACTCATCTCCCATCCTGAGCAAGCTCTCCAAGCATCATTTATTTGGTGGTCCCTTGTGAACTCCCCATGCCTACCAACCGCAGTGACTAGTACATTAGCCCCCAAAACCATTCACAGAGTGAGAGGGTGGGGTCGGCTCTCTGAGAGTAACCCCAGTCTACAGGCTGAGCTCCACTGCAGAGGCCATGTGACCTCTTGGCCTCTCTGAGCCCAGTGCTTTCAAGTATGAACCTGGGTTGACCCCATCTCCCTCACAGAGAACATTTCTTAGACAGCTGAAATCCACTTTTGACCAGCTTTCTTTTCCAGTGTATATGTGTATGTGTTTATATAGACATATATGTCGGAGAGGTTGTTTGTTTGGGGGCCACACTTGGTGATGCTCACCCCGGCTCTGCACTCAGGTATCACTCATGGTGGGACTCGACAAACTCTATCGGGTGCCAGAGATAGAACATTGAACCCGGGTCCATCAAGCCACGTGTCCTTCCCACCATACTATGACTCCAGTACCAAGACTCTTGAAGCCCAGGCTCTGCTCACAGGACTCCTAAACCGGAAGATGTGGGTGAAGGGTGCCCAGTGGCCTGTGGTTCCACAGATGTCCTAAAGGTGGCACTAACTCTGCAGCCCGTAATCATGTCCCCTGAGGTCCACACCTGGAGGGGACACCATTGTACCACCCGGGCAACTTTGACTTCGACCCCACCCCCACAGGCCTGGGTGCCACCCAGACTGGTGAGGCCTAATCTATGCCAGTGGGGTGGGGTGCTCGAGGGCCCAGGGGAGTTCCACAGGTGATTGAGCTGTGCAGCCGGGGCTGAGAACCACAGGGCAAGCCAGCCCTCTCACGGAACCCAGGCTGAGGTGTACAGAACCATGGGCATGGCAGTGATGTCCCCTACTTGGCCCCAAGAGGCAAGTCGAGCTCTCCCAATGTGCCAAAGGATGAAAGTCCAATGGCTTTGCTAAACTTGGCCCTCTCTGATTCTGCTGGGCTCTGGCCTGGACATCCGGCATACAGTGTCCTCTCCCCTGGATGGACCCACAGCCTTGGATTGGAGAGAGAGGCCAGAGGCTAGAGGGCTTGCTTTACATGAAGGAGCCCTGGGTTCCCTCCCAAGCATCACTTAAAGTGCTCTCTCTCCAGGAGGGGCACCTAAGCAGAGCCCTGAATAAGGGGAGGGGGAGGGGGCGCTGAAGGAACTGGAGGGAGGGGCACTCAAAGATAAGGAGGGGGGAACATTGAGGGTGTTTGGGGGAACTGGGAGGCGGCAGGGAAAGAAGAATGTATGTGGCAATGTCCAGGGGAAACTGAGCAGGGTGTCGGGGGCATTTAATGGAGCACAGAGAACTGGTGGGGGGGTGGTGAGGGGGTCAGTTAAAGGTGCCTGTGATAAGACCCCTCCACCTGACAAGCCCTGGGGGAGGTTGCTGTTCCTACTCCACTCAAGAATGGCCTTTGTTGGGGCTGGAGCAATAGCACAGCGGGTAGGGCATTTGCCTTGCACGCAGCCAACCTAGGTTCGATTCCCAGCACCCCATATGGCCCACCGAGCACCGCCAGGAGTAATTCCTGAGTGCATGAACCAGGAGTAACTCCTGTGCATCGCCCGATGTGAACCAAAAAAGCAAAAGAATGGCCTTTGTCAGCTGAGATAGAGAAGGGACCACCAAGTAAATGATGCTTAGAGGGCTCACTCGGGATGGGAGATGTGTGCTGAAAGTAGACTGTGGACTGAACATGATGGCCGCTTCATACCCGTATTGCAAACCATAACACCCAAAAGTATAGAGAGAGTAAAAGGGAATGTGCCTGCCACAGAGGCCGGGGACTGGGGGTGGAGGATGGGGAACATGGCAGGAGGGACACTGGGAACATTGGTGGTGGAGAATGGGCACCGGTGGAGGGATGAGTACTCAATCATTGTATGACTGAAGCATAATCATGGAAGTCTGCTAGTTTGTAACTGTATCTCACAGTGATTCCTTTAAAAAAATAAATTAGGGGCCCGAGTGATAGCATAGCAGGTAGGGCATTTGCCTAGCACGCAGCCGACCCGGGTTCGATCCCCAGCATCCCATATGGTCCCCCAAGCAATGCCAGGAGTAATTTCTGAGTGAAAATCCAGGAGTAACCCCTGAGCATTGCTGGGTGTGACCCAAAAAGCAAAAAAAAAAAATTAAATTAAATTAAATTTTGATTAAAAATAAAAGAATGGCCTTTGGGCTAAAGAGATGTCTGCCGCTGTGTGCACACAGCAAGCTCCAGGACCCATGGGGACTGCATCCTGGATCCGCTGGATAAATCACTCTCCTTGCACACCGTGAACCCGGGTTTGATCCCCGGCACCCCAGATGATCTCCCCAGCCCTCCAGGAGTGATCCCTGAGCACAAAGCCAGGAGTAAACTCTGAGTACTGCCAGGAGTAGCCCCAAAACCAAAAAAAAGAAAAAGAATGATCCTCAATCCCCAAATTGGACTTCTTCACCCTCAGGGTAAGAGAATGACGTCTCTTCCGCCTCCTTCTTGCTCTGCTCCTTAAGCACCCAGTCACTGATTCTGGATTGACTCGGATTTGGCTCAGCCCTCCTCTGCATGGAGGGGCCTGGGAGACGGGAGTCCCCGGGGGGAGCCGGTCTGGGAAGTCACAGGCATGGGGAGGAACGGTGCGCGCCACTGCCTGTCCACATGGCACGCTCCGGGGCCCGCACTGTCTGCATCCGGGCTCCACCACCCTGGAACTGACTGCTTCTCTGAGCCTCTGCATGGGTCACTGAACCTCTCTGAGCCTCCACATCTGCCAAGGCTGCAGGAGCCTGCAGAGAGAAGGAAGGCTGGGGCTCCCAGCAGCCCTGCAGGCAGGCACGAAGCAAAGGGGGCGGGTGCAAGGTCCCCTTGCCACCAATGTTTTAATGCCCCACTCCTCTCCCCCCCCCACCCGCCCCTCCGCTCTAAGCCAGTTCATCCCACCTAGAAGCCAAGACCAAAAAACCAAAAAAGCGAGATACGTGTTCAAGGGAGAAATGGGCTTGAAGAATGAGCCTGGGGGGGCTGGAGCGATAGTACAGCGGGGAGGGCATTTGCCTTGCACATGGCCGAACCAGGTTCGATCCCCAGCATCCCATATGGTCCCCTGAACACCGCCAGGAGTAATTCCTGAGTGCAGAGCCAGGAGTAATCCTTGTGCATTGCCAAGTGTGACCCATTAAGAAAAAAAAATTGAAAAAAAAAAGAATGAGCCTGAAGGCGGGACCCCTAGGACCCTCTGTCTCTGCCCACACTTCCTGTGGCCAGGCCCTTCCCGTCACCTTCCAATCCGTGAGTTGGGGTCTTTCCCAATGATTTATTTGCACTTTCTCGCCACCCATGAGATCGATCATCACTGTGTGAATCTCTGGCTCACCCATAGAGCTCGGGGTGTCGCCCTGCTCCAACACTTCACCGCTGGCCTCTGCCGTGGACCCTTCAGAGTAAAGTCTACGCCGGGCACACGGGTCCAAGATGAGATTCACAACACGTTCCTCCCATCAGTGGCGTGTCTTCATTCTCCGTCCTGCGCCTTCCGCCAAGCAGACGCTCCCTGGGCTAATGCGGTTCCATTGATCAGGCTCGCCTTCGGTGCGTTTTGTTTTTTGCCTCGCGGGGTGTTAAGGAAACGCGGTGTCTGGCACATTAGTGCATTCTTAACAAACAGCAGCAGCTGCCGTTATTACTGTGAAGGAGAAACACAGCGCACTGTGGGGAGGTGCAGACCCGGCGCCGGTGCGCCTCCTCCCCGAGGCCCCGCCAAGCGCTCGGCCCTCCCCAGGCCTTAGTTTCCTCATCTGTACGGAGGGAGGGTTGGCTGGGTCCAAGGAGGGATGCTGGGTGCTCCATTTGCAGGAGGAGAGGAAGGGGGAGACAGGTGTTTTCTAAAGGTTGAAGAACACTGATGGATAATGGGCTGGGGCTGTTGTTGGAGCCAGAAATTACAGGGGGAGGCACCTTTGAACGAGCAGACAACCCACCAACCCTCGGAACGAAGCACCAGACGCTGGTGCCGTGTCTGATAGGGGACATGTGGGGCAGTGGGGTAGGGAAGGCCGCAGAACTTCCCAAACTTGCAGATAGGGTCTAGGGGTTAAGGCTCTGGCCTTGCAAACAGCCCACCCCAGTTTGATCCCCAGCACCCCACATTCACCCCTGAGCACAGAGCCAGGAGTGACCCCTGAGCACTGCCAGCTACAACCCAAACCCCATCCCACCCCACCCCTACAAAAAGTAAAATGCCAGCTGCTCAAAAATTATAATCCTCGCTGTGGAGAAACTGAGCCAAGAGAAATAAGATGACTAAGTGGCAGAATCCAGGCCTGCATGGCCTTAAAGCCCCGGGGAG
Source organism: Sorex fumeus (assembly GCF_029834395.1). Classification (NCBI taxonomy): domain Eukaryota; kingdom Metazoa; phylum Chordata; class Mammalia; order Eulipotyphla; family Soricidae; genus Sorex; species Sorex fumeus. Next base: position 15,036,917 of record NW_026606089.1, on the reverse strand, counting down.
GAGGAGGAGGAAGAGGAGGAGGAGGAGGAGGAGGAGGAGGAGGAGGAGGAAGAAGAGGAGGAGGAGGAGGAGGAGGAGGAGGAGGAGGAGGAGGAGGAGGACTGTCCTGGGATGTCAGGTCCTTTGTTGTCGAACTTATTGCCAAGTCAAAGAGCAAGATATTCCCAGCCAGCACATCAGCAAACGAGCAAATCAATGGACATAAATGTGAAAGGAAGGAGGGAGAGAGAGAGGGAAAGAGAAAGACAGAGAAAAGGAGAGAGAGACAAAGAGAGACAAAGGGAGGCACAACTCACACACGTGCACGTGCACGTGCACGCGCACACACACACACACACACACAGAGTGTGGTGGGGGTCAGCTCACCCTACTCTATCCTCCCAGCTACTCCAGAGGGCACGGTACTGCGAGTCTCAGATTGAACACTTTTTGGCTGAGATTCCTCGCTCTTCCCCTCTCTCTGCGTGCCCAGGGGTTCCCTCCTCTGGGGAGAGACCAGCTCAGCCCCTGGAGACCAAACTTCACCTCCCCAAGTCTCAGTCTTCCCAGGTGGTCCCCAAGCATGACCACCATCCTGCCCCTTAGCGTTACCTCAAGAATCAAATACTATGAATGTTGTAAAGGCTTGTGGCTCTGGCTTATCCCTAGGATCATCTACTTCTTTTTTTTTTCTTTTTGGGTCACACCCAGCAATGCACAGGGGTTACTCCTGGCTCTGCATGCAGGAATCACTCCTGGCGGTGCTCAGAGGACCATATGGGATGCTGGGAATTGAACCCAAGTTGGACACGTGCAAGGCAAATGCCCAACCCTCTGTGCTATCGCTCCAGCCCCAATCCCTAGGATCATCTAGATGAGAATATTAGCTGAGGGGCTGTAGTGATGGGACAGTGGGTGTTGAACTTTGCACAAGTTCAACCTCAGTTCCATCCCGGCATCCCATATGGTTCCCCAAGTCCTGCCAGGAGTGATCCCTGAGAGCCAGAAATCAGCCCATAGCACCACCAGGCACAGTCCAAAAACAAAACCAAAAATAAAATTAGGAGGGGGCTGGTGTGATAGCACAGCAGGTAGGGCGTTTGCCTTGCATGCGGCCAACCCGGGTTCAATTCCCAGCATCCCATATGGTCCCCCGGGCATCGCCAGGAGTAATTCCTGAGTGCATGAGCCAGGAGTAACCCCTGTGCATCGCCGGGTATGACCCAAAAAGCAAAATAAATAAATAAATAAATAAAATTAGGAAATGAAATGATTATTTCACCGATGCCATACAGAAGGCATAGAACATTCCCCAGTGGGGGGGGGGGGGCGGCATTAATGAGGTGGACGTGGGCACTGGGGCAGCCGCACTGCCTCCTCCTCACCCCACCCACGCCAGTGCCAGGGGAGGGGGCCGGGGAGTCATAATTTGGGATTTTTCTTTTAATCAGCAGAGCGCGGCACGCTGTTTCACTCACCGGCTGTTTGAGTGTATACCTAGTTACAGCCGACTGCCCCCGATGATTGGTGCGAGGGGGCTGGCTTCCCACCTGTCCCTGATCAATCTGGAATGAAAAGGCGGCCAGAATATTCATTCCCCACTCTCAGACCTGCAGGCGGGGATCCCTCCAGATAGAGAAGCCCCAGCAGCCGGGCAGGGGTGGGGGAGAAAGTCCAAAAGCTGAAAGACAGGATACAGGATGGAGGTGGGACGTGGGATAGGTCAGGTCCGTTAAGAGGACGGGTCACTCATTGGGTGGCAGGCTGAAAGTGGCAGAACACCCTCTTGATCCTTGGAGAGATGGCACGTGGGTAGGACCTGGCCCAGCACACAGCTGATCAAACCTTGCACACGGGTTTGATCCCAGGCACCCTAGTCGGTCCCTGAGCACCATCAGGAGTGATCCCTGAGCACAGAGCCCAGAGTTAGCCCAGAGTGATACCTGAGTACCACTTGGTCGTGGACTCAAAACAAACACATAAAAGTTCATTCTCAGTGAAATTTACCCACAATGAACACCCAAGCACTTCCTCCCAGGTTTCATGAGCACCTATGATGAGCTGCGGGGGTGGGGCCAGGGCAGGGAAGGTCTCTCAAGCAAAACACAGACAGGAAATGACACCGAAAATGACAGGGCAGGAGAAACGGTTCGCAGGGCTGAAGCATGTGTCTGGGGCTCCGAGTGCATTCCCCAATTCTCCAGCTAGAACACAGACGTGACAAACTTAAGCTAAGCACGGCCTGGTGTGCTTTCCCCGGGCACTGCGAGGGAGGACTCCCTCCACCCCACCCCACTCCCCCAAAAAGTACAAGTTCCCTGTGGAACAAGTGGAAGTTGGAGGGGCGGGGATGAGAAGACTGCGTCCACTCGACACTTGCCTTACCTGAAAACTTTAGGTCAGCCCCCCAGGATGAGCCAGGCAGGGTTCCGAAGACCTGCGGATGCCCAAAAGGCATCAAGTGGGCTTCCTGCCCCCTCTGGGAGGGAAAAGCATTCAGGGCGCGTGTCCAAATGAACAGTGAGAATAGTCACACAGGCAGCTTCCCAGGCACCACCAGGAACTGGCCTGCACACACACACAAAAAAAAAACCTTTTGCAGGATCACTAAGTCAATAATGGTTGGAGGGTTGGAGGGATCCCTTGGGATATGTGCTTAAAGTAGATAAAGGACCAAACATGATGGCCTCTCAGTGTCTGTACTGCAAACCATAATGCCCAAAGGGAGAGGAAGAGAGAGAGAGAGAGAGAGAGAGAGAGAGAGAGAGAGAGAGAGAGAGAGAGAGGAGGGATACTGGGGAAGTTGGTGGTAGAAAACGGACACTGGTGGCGGGATGGGTGTTGGATCATTTTATGACTGAAACTCAATCATGACGGTTTTACAAGTGTATCTCCGAGTGATTCAATAAAAAATAAATTTTTAAAAAGCCGTTTTAAATGAAATGAAATGAAAGGCTTTTTAAAAAATGTTTCAAAAGCCTTTTCCTTCAGTTCTCACAACGGTGCTGAGAAGTGGGCCCTGTTTGGGGGTTGGGGGTCGGGGGAGGTCATGGTCACTCCCAGCGATACCAAGGGTGCACAGACCCCTTTGGTGTTTGGGTGCAGCAGGGCCACCCCAGTCGTGCTCAGGGCCCTGTGTGGCATGGGGGATCCACCCACGGTGGCCCTTAGTCCCTGCACTCTCTCCCCAGCCCCGAGGGAACCCTGGTTTTGCCCTGGGTTTGCAGAGGGAGAACCGGAAGCACGTTGCAATGGTGGCCCCTGGACTGAGCCCGAGCAGGGTGGAAGGAAGACAAGGTTCCAGCCCTTCTTGCTGCTCCCCACCCCGTGAGGCGGGTCAGGACAGCACCGGCCTTATTTGGGGCCTTCACTCACTGTGTTGAAGAACTCTGACCACGATAGACCAGTGGAAAGGGCATTTGTCTTGCAAGAGGCTGACCTGGGTTCAATCTCTGGCATCCCATGTGGTTGCCCCAAACGGTCCAGGAGGAATTCCTGAGTGCAGAACCAGGAGGAACCTCTGAGCATTGCTGGGTGTGTCTCAAAAAGCCAAATTTTTAAAATCTGACCAGGAAACAATTGGTACCCAAGAAGCATGAGGAAGACAGCCCTGTTTTATCACCCATAATCAGGTTCTCCTCTGCAAACCCAGGGGAGAGAGCACGGGACTAAAGGCAATTATGGGTTGATTCCCAGTGTCGGGCAGGCCCCTTAGTACAGCTCAGGTGGCTTTGCTGCTCCCAGCATGGAAGAGTTTATGCCTCTAAGAATCTAGCAGCTGCCCAGACTTTTCCTGGCACCTTCCAAGATATGGATGGATAAAAGAGAAGGAAAGGAGACATCATCTGCCCATGCAGGGCTTGTGTCCTGGTCTCAGAAAGCTAATCCTGGACTCAACCTGGCTCTCACCACAAATGGGTTGAGCCTTGCATACGGTTCACAGAGAGCTTCTATAGGCAAGAGACAGGTGACATCATTTCTAGGGGAACATTTTTTTCATCTAACCCACACAACGGTTGTTCATGTAGCTGTTTCTGTGCCCCTGTTCTGTGGCTGCTCAAGGGACCTGCCCAGACTTGCTCCCTTACTCTTGCCCTTCCGTTGTGATTTATGACCGATTCATTCTAGAAGTGACCCGCTTCTAGGATGGGTCACCCTGAGATCCTGCCTCTAAGTTTCCAATTCCTACCTCCCATTTTCCCATGTCTATTCAACCTTGCCGGAGCATCTTCTAGGTGCCAGGCATGGCTCTTGGGATTCATCCGTGGCAGGAAAATACAGACCATCCACAGTGACCCTCACACTCATGGGGGGAACATCTGAAAGGTGTCAGGAGAGGGTGACATCCCCAACCATCAGTTCCCAGCAAAGGGCCTGCACTGCAGACACAGCAAGGTGATCCAGTGTCCAAGCACACCTGGGGAGGACGTGGGCTGTGCAGTGCTTTCATTCCATCCCCTTGAGCTCCATTGGGACTATTATCCCCCAGGTGAGGGGGCTGAGGCTGACGGTCACTCAGAGTCCCAGGCTCAAACTGCAGAGCTAGCTGGGGTGCTCACTGATCCACTGGGAGTCCAGGTAGAATCTCAAGCCACTGCTCTGATCCTCACTCCCTTCCCGTGGCCTCCTGTCGCTCTGCCTCCAAGAATCTAGCACGGAGTTGTCACCTGCCCACACCTTTGCCTTGCACCTTCCAGGGGATTGATGGATGGATGGATGGATGGATGGATGGATGGATGGATGGACGGACAGACGGACGGACGGAGGAGAGAGGCAAGGAAACAGCACCTTCCTGTTCGGGGCTTGCATCTTGGTCTTGGAAAGCGAGTCTCGGAACATCTGCTCAGCTGTGCTGAACCCCAGCATATTAAGCAGCCTGGGAAAATGCATTGTTGCCTCCCTCTATACATAGCAATTACTTGTGTTTTGCTCATTAGCAGGAAATTGACACAGAGGCAATCCTGCTTTGTAAATTACCACTAATCTCTGCACCTGTTTGGGAAGACAGAAAGGGGGGGCTGGGGGTGGTGTTGGTAATAACCATTTCATGCTACTTTACAAACACTTTGCAGAGCATTGGTAAAAATAGGTTTTTGGGTGTCCCGGGCTTCTGTCTTAGTAGAGGAAGCACCGCTGGGCCTCATGCCACAGGCTGGGGATGGCAACGGGGCATCACAGACTCCTGCAACTCGTATCCATGGACACAAGAGGCAGGACCAGTCTCTTTCAGGTTACTGGAAGAGAAAAGCAGAAGGAAGGAGAGGTTAGCAGGGATGACCCAGTGGTTGAACTGCTACCGCCCATGGATGAGGTCCTGAGTGCCATTCACTTGGAACTCCCAACCTAAGTGTGTGTGTGTGCTGTGTGTGTGTGTGGGGAGGGGGGGGTTACAGACCAACATAAGGTAGTGAATGGTGACTTAAGGAACTTGGAGGTTATGCATGACAACCTCAGTTTCGAGAAGCTCTTCAAAAGATCTTATCTTTGGGGACCGGGAACTAGTCCCAGCCCCAGAGTTAGGGCACACAAGACCCCCAGTGCCTCACCGAGGTATCTGGGGCCAGAGCAGTACCACACCCCGCAGGCCCTTGCATTGATTGCACTACAAATCAGGCCCAGTTGATTGCAAAACTCCAGTCCCTAGGAGGCCCCACTTGAGAGCTCCCCAAAACAGAAACTGACTTCTCAGTCAGGGCCAGGCTGGTGAGGGAGGACTTCAGAGATGTCTCTGGAAAGACTGACACCCAAGGACAGTAGACACAAGGGCCAGAAATACTGCTTCATGGTTGGAAGCCTGCCTCATGAGCTGGGGGAGAAGGCAACTGGGATAGAGAAGGGATCACTCAGTCAATGAATGTTGGAGGAATTGTTCGGGGTGGGAGATGTGTGCTGAAAGTAGATAAAGGACCAAACGTGATAGCCCCTCAAGATCTGTATTGCAAACCCAAATGCCCAAAAGTAGAGAGAGACTATGGGGGAAGTTGTCTGCCATAGAGGCAGGGGGAGGGTTGGGGTGGGGGGGATGGGGGGATACTGGGGACATTTGGTGGTGGAAAATGTGCACTGGTGGAGGGATGGGTATTCGATCTTTATATGACTGAAACTCAAACATGAAAGCTTCATAACTGTATCTCACGATGATTCAATTAAAAAAATAATAAAAAAAATTTTTAAATGTCTCTGGAACTCGGAGGCCAGAAGCCACGTCCCTAAATTGCATGGCTCTCCCAGCAGACAGCCCCTCATACTCACTCCGTCTTGGTGCACAGGGTGGAGTGCGGGCCCAGCACTGAGGACGTACCAAATGGCCTGATTTCACCGAATAGACCAAGCAGCGCTCACAAAAATTTGTAGGAGCAGCAAGATGTAATACGGCCAAACCCAATGGGGGGGAAGAACATGGTTTCCTTTACCTGGATTGTGATGGAGGATAGTACAGGGCCTTAGGGGGTTTGTTTTGTTTTTTATTAAATCACCATGAGATACACAGTCACAAAGTGGTTCCTGATTGAGTTTCAGTCAATGTTCCAACACTGTCCCTTCACTAGGGTACATTTCCCATTTTCCACCATTATTGTCCCCAGTTTCCCTGCTGCCACCACTCCGTGCCCAACCTGCCTCTACAGCAGACACGTTTTCTTCTCTTGCACACATGGGTGCTCTCTCTCTGCATGTGAGTGTCTCTCTCTCTCTCTCTCTCTCTCTCTCTCCCCACCCCTCCCCCCCTTTTGAACATTATGGTTCACAGGTACTGAAAGGTTGTCATGTATATCCCTGTCCTGCACTCAGTTCTTGTCCCAAGTGATCGTGATCATTCTGCTCTTCAACTTCCCTGCAAATTATCAGGCAAAGTGGCCCAGAGATGAAGAATGCAGGTCTCAGAAATGAGTTCAGAGGAGAGAGGAGAACACTTGATGCTGCACACACTTCTGCCACCAGGAGCTTGAGGACCAGGAGGAGTCTGTTCTAAGTGGGGAACCAAGGAGGTCTTCCTGGAGGAACTGGTTGCCAAGTTGACCATCTAAGGATGAGGAGGATTAAGGTCTCAGGGGCTGTAGTCTAGACCTGCCTGGCCTCAAAAGAAGAAGGATTTAGCCTCTAATTTGTCTCTTAGACAACCAAAGCAGAGGGTGGGCTGAAGGCAGAATTCAGGGAATTTAGCACATGGCATGCTTTGCTCCTCTGCCCACGGGGATCCAGGCGCTGTGTGGAGCACCAGGGAAGCAAGAAAGCAGAAAGTGTTGTCGAGATGGAGCCCGGCCACAAGTAGGACTCGACTGTCCCAGAATCCCACAGGGTCCCCTTAGCACCATCAGGAGTGACTTTCTGAGTTCAGAGCCAGGAGTAACCCCTGAGCATCGCCGGGTGTGGCAAAAATAGAAACCAGAAGGCAAACAGACCTCAAGCAGTACCTGGCCTTGCTCTGGCCCTGGGGGGGCGGGGGGGAGGTGGAGGAGGGAGCAAGCGTCAGGGGAGGGAGGGAGGACAGGCTGCTACAAGTCTGGGAAGGGATGAAGGTTTCTATGGCAACCTCTGCTCGCCCAAGGTAGCTCTGCAAATTCCCCAGGAACTGTTTTCCCCACCACCTCCAAGCCAGTCTTGCTGGCTGCTGAAAGCCAATAGAAAGACGGGGGCGTGGTCAAAGTAGAGAGGGGGCGTGGCGAATCGGGAGAGGGGTGTGGTCAAGTGATGGAGGGCGTGGCCAGATGGGAGAGGGCGTGGTCAGATTGAGGGGGCGTGGTCATATGGGCTAGGGCAAGGTCGGATGAGAGGGAGCATGGTCAAACGGGAGGGGCGTGGTCAGACGGGAGGGGCGTGGTCAGACGGGAGGGGCGTGGTCAGGCGAGGGGCGTGGTCGGGGAAGGGGCGTGGTCAGGAAGAGGGCGTGGTCAGGCAGCTTGCAGGAGAGGCTGCAGGCAAGCACGCTCCATGCTCCATCTCCTCTGCAGGCTTCTCTTCCCTCTTCCCCACTCCCCAGCCCGCTTCCATCCACCACCATCAGGGCGTGGACTGTCTGGAAACGGCCTGACAGTGTTCCGGGTTCGTGTGGTGACTGTTAGGTGGGCCCAGGGCGCTCAGGGCAGAAGGAATCTTGAGCACCGCTGGTGGGGCTCATGAAACACCCGGAGATTTTTTTTTTTTCATCCCATCGGAATTCCCGGAGCCTGCACAGAAACTCCTGTCCGGGGACTTGCACAGAAGCTGCTTCTGTCTGGCAACAGCTTGCGCAGTCGCTCCGACTCCCTCATTCCACTCCACCCCTTCCCCCGTGCTGCAACTTGCCCTGTAAGATCCCCAAGCAGTCCCATGTCATTGGGAGTGGTGGGGGTGGGGGTGACTTCACTGGCCTCCTTGGAGACCCGGGAGCACCCCCAATAAACCTGCTCTGGCTTCCTTTTCAAGTCTCAGCCTCAGTCTCTTGACTCCTCCTGGAACCTTCGGGCGCCTGGCTATTCGGTTGGCCAAGCTCTCTCCACAGTGCCCAGCTCGGGGAGCAGAGGAACAGGCGGACGGTTATTGTTCTCTTTGTTATGAGAGAATGTTATTAAAGGATGCTGGCCTGGCTGCCGGGGCACCTGGTTCTCCTCCTAGACCAGCCTCTGTGACCCAGGGAGACACCCGCCTCCCCGCTGGGCACTGGGTCTTGCTGGGTAGGCACGTTCCTTCCCCCGCGCACCGCCGCGCTCTGCCCCCATTAGGCTGTTGTTGCTGATATTATTGCCAGGATTAAGACCATTATTATAATCCCTGCCCCATCGATCGCTGCCACCCAGGGCAAAAATGATGAGTCCTGCGAACATTGTGCTCGGCTGTGAATGGGAAACGATGGTCCCCAAGCAGACGATGCAACCCCCTTCCATCTTCCCTTCCTGACACAGTTATAGGAAAATTCTTAATGGAAACAGAAGGCAATATGATACCGCAAGACAGGATTGCTCTGAGTGTGCAGGCTAGAATCTAGCTTTTCAAAGCCATAAGTCACAACCCCAGGGAGGCTCCCCCTTCCACACACACACACACACACACACACACACACACACACACTGAATGGGGGAGGGGGGAGGGCTGCAAAAGAGAAAAAAAATTGAGAGCAGTGAAAAGTCTCTAAACCCAAGAACAGAAAATTAATCCAAAATCAACCACATTGTGAATCTCAGATGTTTCTGACCACACTCACCCATGTTTCTCTTCTTGTGCAAAAAAGAGATGGCAAGTGAAAAACGTTTAAGGATCCTCATCACAGATGACCCTAAAGTTTGCTTATTGGGGTGGAGGGTTGAGCCACACCCAGTCGTACTCAGAGCTTACTCCTGGCTCTGTGTTTAGGGGTCACTCCTGGTGATGCCATACGGGGATCCCATCTGGGGTGCTGGGGATCGTGCTTGGGTCTTGGCTGCATGCAAGACAAGCGTCCTACCCACTGCACCATCTCCACGGCCCCTAAACTGAGTTCAGTTGAAAACCTCGAGTTCGGATTCACGTGGGACACAACCACCCTCCTATAGAAGGCCCCTGGGCCTGGCAGAAGCTCAGCTTACCCGGTTCCTAACCCTGACCTCACCTGGGTATATTTGCACCCCTTCTCCTCTGAGTCGATCTTACATCGAGGAAAGGAAGAGAGGGCCAGTGGCTTTCTAGAGAAGATGGTAGGCACAGAGCACCCCTCCTCTCTCCTGTAGAGCAGCCCCTCTATCCCCCTACCTCTCGCCCCAGGCTGTCTCTCTCCCTGTGCACTCACCAGCATGTGACGGAAGGAAAACGTCCAAGTTCCTAAGCCAGAGCATTCCTATCTCCCGCCTGTTGGTGCTCCTCCTCTCAACAGTCCATTAATCCCATGCCATCTCTCCTGGGTTGTCATCGTTAATTGAATTAAATGAGATAATATTTGCTGAGTCCTTAGCACTGCGCCTGGAAGTGTTTATTGCCCAGAATTGAATCTGTAATGGGGAATGACTATTAGCGTGGTGTTGCCGCTCTTAATTAGAGTGATTAATAATCTCCTTCATCAGCACAGTGCTCCGGAACGTCCAACTCATTTCCCAATGCATTGCCCGGCGGCAACATCTGGGTCTCCGTTTCCCCGTCAGACAAATCGGAGGTGACAGGCAAAGCACGTGACACTGTGAGGAATGTCACTGGGAGTGGTTGGACTTCGCCTGAACTTGGCAGGCATCAAGGGTGCTCTTGTCTGCAGCAGTGGGGAGGCGGGCCTGGTGTGTGGTTGGGTGGGAGGTGGGTGGTCCCGTCTCTGTGATCAGGTGGGAGTGGTCCCAGCTCTGTGGTTGGTTGGAAGTTGGTCCAGGCTATGGGTTAGGTGGTCCCAGCTCTATTTGGGGAGGTGGTCTGGGCTCTGTGTTGATTGGGGGGTTGGCACTATCTCTATGGTGTCGGTAGGGAAGACCCGAGGTTCCCATCCCCTAGGAGATAATTTCCTATATGTCCTTGGCCGGGTCCAGGCACTCAGGCCCCCTGTGTGAGATGAATGTGTCCTTTAGAAGGTTTTAGTAGTTTCTAGTAGCAGACAGATCAGCTTTATGGAGGCCAAGTCACGTCTGCCACATCCTCAGACCTGTCACTTCTCTTTCCTGTAGTCACCATGTCCCACTTTCAGGCTGACCCAGAACCTCCAACCGGGACCTTTGGTGGAAACAGGGTGTTTGCAGGTGTGACGGGCTCAAATGAAACCCTGTGAGATCAGGGACCTCTGGGAAGGCCATGTGAGGGGACAGAGATACGAAGCAGGTTGTGTGTGAGGAACTGGGAGGGGACGGGGGAGGGGGGGGAGAATTGACCAGAATATGAGGCTTCAATGCCCGGATGGGAAGGGAAATGGGCAGACATCAGCCAGGGCATGGAAGAAATCCTTCTGGCTCCTGCAAGCCCAAAGCTCCAACTTGGGGCCCCAGCACCACACGGGCACCCAGGCACCTCCAAGTGTCGCCCTGATGACCTTCAGCACCATTCAGGGGGTGCCCTAAAAAGAGCGTTGAATTTAGTTTATTTTGCTGGTTGATTTATGATGTTGCTTGTGGTCGGTTTGGAGGCCACGCCAGGCGGTTCTCAGGGCTTACTCCGGTCCTGTGCTCAGGGATCATTAGAGTTGAACTGTTTAATTAAACTTCATTTATGGTGTACATTCTCAACAAGGTCAGAGCTGCCCCAGGGGGGTGAATCTCAGTGCTTGGTATTCTTCTAGGCCTAAAGCCCGGCTCTACAGACAGGTATACAGTTGGTTTATACACAGATCCTGTGCAGTATTAAATCCTCGCAGGAAAATTCTCTAAAGAGACTGCCAGGCGGGTGATGATAAAAGACCAAAGATTTGATAAACACAGATTTTAATCCATTCTTCGTCATCATTTTTATAAATCTGGACCACGAGCTGCAAGTAGTCGGAATGCTCCATTAAACAATTTCCCGGCCGTGGGAGGCCCATGGGAAAACTCTCTCTGTGGCAGAGGCCACAGAGGTTGAGCGCCTGCACCGCAAAGTGCCCTTGAGGGACACAGCCCTGACTCAATTCACTTCAAACCCTGGGGCCTGGCGAGGTCCCTGCCTCATGGGTGAGCTTCCTGCTGGTACCCAGGAGCCCTAAGCAAACTTCTAAGAGAGCTCTGAACCTCCCTGTGACCAAAGGATTTCATTCCAGGGCATCTCTGCGGGAGATAGATTCCATGGTAGAGAGTGGTGTGTGCATGGAGCTGATTGTTTAGGCTTTACATAGCAGTGGCAGGAGAGAAGGAAGGAAGGAAGGAAGGAAGGAAGGAAGGAAGGAAGGAAGGAAGGAAGGAAGGAAGGAAGGCGGTGGCAGCCGATCCTGTCTGTAAAGTCCCTTGACAAAGACCCCGAGGAAGCCTTTGAAGACCCCTTCCCAGCTCCCAGGACAGGACCAGAGACCAGAGAAGGAGATGGCGCCCCACGGTGTCCCTCAACTCTGCTCCTAGACGCACATTCATTTTGCAAACGGGGAGCAGCTGGGAAGGTACGAGGCACTGAGGTAGCTCTGTGGGCAGGATGGGAGATCAGAGACGATTGCTGCCTTGGAGTTCCTTGGTACCCAAGATAGAACCTTAGGAAGACTTCAGGGGGCTGGAGCGATAGTACAGCGCATAGGGTGTTTGCCGACCTGGGTTCTGTTCCCAGCATCCCATATGCTCCCCCTGAGCACTGCCAAGAGTAATTCCTGAGTGCAGAAGCAGGAGTAACCCCTGTGCATCACCAGGTGTGACAAAAGAAAGAAAGAAAGAAAGAAAGAAAGAAAGAAAGAAAGAAAGAAAGAGAAAAAAGATGGAAAGAGAAAGAGAGAAAGATGGAAAGAGAAAGAAAGAAAGAAAGAAAGAAAGAAGGAAAGAGAAAAAAGATGGAAAGAGAAAGAGAGAAAGATGGAAAGAGAAAGAAAGAAAGAAAGAAAGAAGAGAGAGATAGAAAGGAGAGAAAGAGAGAGAAAGGAAGGAAGAAAAGGAAGGAAGGAAGGAAGGAAGGAAGGAGAGAAAGAAAGGAGAGAAAGAGAGATAGAAAGGAAGGATAGAAGGAGAGAAAGAAAGAAAGGAGAGAGATAGAAAGGAGAAGGAAGGGAGAGAGGAAGGGAGGAAGGAGAGGAAGAGAGAGATGGAAAGAGAGATGGAGAGAGAAAGAAAAATGGAAAGAGAAAGGAAGGAAGGAAGGAAGGAAAGAAAGAAAGAAAGAAAGAAAGAAAGAAAGAAAGAAAGAAAGAAAGAAAGAAAAGAAAGAAAGAAAAACTGCAGGGGAAGAGCTGGCGGCTGGGCGGAGACCTGAAGGTCTGAAGCTGGGGGAGCGGGGGCTGGGAAGGGCAGAGGGTCCCCCACCCCCCACCCCCGCCCCCCTCATAGGCAGGGTCACCCAGCGCGCTGAGGCAGGTGCACTGAGCAAGAGGGAGTCACTGGGAGTCGGAGGAGAGCGGGCGCTGCGTTGAGAGTCGTGGAGAAACCCCAGGGAGTTTATCACATCTAAGAGCCCGATAGCATCTGTATTAGAAACAAGAATCCGACCAGACTGCTCGCGAAAGATTAGCTCGAGTTCTTTCAACAGAATAAATGGCTTATACCAACTCGGGCCGGCTTTATCGGAATGCACCTGCCAGCCGGCCGCCCTCTGCCTCCATCAAGATGGCCAGGCAAGGCTCCGGGAATGAGCCTGTCATTGCCAATTCTGCCCGGCTGAAATGTCTTTTTGTGATCCTTCTCCACTCCGCCTGCTCTGGGTGGGGAAGAGCCTTGGGCAGGCGGGAGGAGGGTACAACCGGAAGACGAGGCTCTGCTGCTACCTTTGAAATCCACACACTGGCTCCCCCCGGGGGGTTGTGGGGGGCTTCAGATCTTTCCCGGACATTCACCCAGCGGAGGGGCTTCCCTGGGGAGCGCCCCTCTCTGACGCCAGGCACCAGGTCAGCCCTCGAGCCCAGAGCAAGGGGAGATGCAGGCCTGAATCAGAGGACCTGGGTCGGACACACCCAGGACCCCCGGGCAGTGGGAGAGGGGAAGCGGGTCACAGAGTCTTTACACCAGCAGAAAGAGCTGCTGTCTGCACTCGGGGTGAGTGGTTTAGCCAGGTGACAAAGAAAGCGCCCAGGGTTCGTCAAACCACAGGTGACCTGGCTCTTCGCTCCTTTTTTTTTTCTTTTCGGGTCACACCTGGCATTGCACAGGGGTTCCTCCTGGCTCATGCACTCAGGAATTACTCCTGGTGGTGCTCGGGGGACCATTTGGGATGCTGGGACTCGAACCAGGATCGACCACGTGCAAGGCAGACGCTCTTTCCGCTGTGCTATCACTCCAGCCCCTCTTCGCGCCTTTTTGATTTGTTTTGTTTTGGAGACCCGCTCAGCGGTGCTCAGGGCTCCTCCCAGCTCTGTGCGCAGGTGTTTCTCCTCATGGCGCCCAGGGACCCTGCAGTGTGGGCAATTGAACCCGGACCTCAGGCGCTATATCTCACTCAGGCCCTGGCTGGGTCCTTTTGAATGACGGGAGACACTGGGGTCAAGCCTCGATGCAGCCGATGGCGAATTCTTCCCCAGTGCTGACTGGGACCCTCTCAAAGGACAGATCTGGGGGCATTGGCACAGATAAGGCAGGGTCCAAGGAACCAGACAGGGTGTGGGGGGTCTGGAGCACAAGGAGGTGGGTCTTTTAGGAGAATGGGGCAGGCTGGGGAGATGGAAAACAGGAGTGAGAAGAATGAACCCGCAGAGGGGAGCTTAGCCTTCCTTTGTTTGAGGCATCAGGTCCGGAATGAGGGGGCCTGAGGGACCAGGAGCCAGAAGAAGCTGAGACTGGGGGTAGGCGGGGCAAGGGTGTTAGCCCAGCCCAGTGGGGTTTGCTCCACAGTGAGGAGGGGTGGCACTGGGAGGAAAGGGGAACTGAGTAAACGTGGTGGAAGGGGGAACTGAGTAACATGGCTGCGGGGGAAGGGCAGGCGCGCCACAGAAAGGCAGAGGATGCAAGAAAAACCCACAGTCCTGTAGGGGTGGTGGGGAGAGTGCTCTGTGCAGGGCTGAGATTCACCGCACACGCCCTCATGCCAATCGACAGAAATTCCGGGGCGAGAGAGAGGGGAGACTTGGATGTGGCAAGGAGCAGGGATGGGCTATTGCCCACTCAGACATTCATCCGGGTCCTCTAGCCCTTTGCAGGTGCTGAGCACCTCGGGGACTCTCGTCTTGCAAAAATAGATCCCGTTCCCATTCTCGGAGATCTCTCCTGGGGGGGTCCCGTGGATGGATGCCGAGAAAGTAATTAGAAGCACGAAGCGTTCAGGGAGCTTGTAATGGGGACTGGCCTCATCTGGACTATTCTAGAAAGCGGCAGAGGTGAGGTTTAAGCAAAGAACCCGAATTCTGAGAGAGGGAGGGAAGCCAATGGGGACGAGGAGGACCAGCGTGGGTAGAGCCACGCAAGGCCCAGGGCACAAGAGCCCCAAACGTCTGTCATAAGGCAACTTAGCAGACCCTGTCCCAAGAGATCATGTGACCCCGAGAATCTCAAAGCAATCAAAACAACTAAGGGGGGATGATTTGTGTGTGTGCGCGTGTGTGTGTGTGTGTGTGTAGCTGTTGTTGGGGGCTGGGAGCATCCCATCTAGCGGTCCTCAGGGCTTGCTCCTGGTTCTGTGCTCAGAGATTACCCCTGGGGGTGCCCAAAGGAGCATATTGAGGTGTGAGATACCAAACTAGTGTCGGCCACATGCAAGGCAAATGCCTTAGCCCCTATGCTGTCTCATGAGCCTTTAAATATTTCAATCATGCACTTACACCGGTTACAGTTCTCAGAGAGGAGGACAGAGAAGGAAAGGAATCAAGGGAGGGAGAAGAGAATGGGCAGTAACCGGGGAGCGGGCATCGGGGCGTCCGTTATCCAGGGGATATGGGAGGAGGGGAGAGCCATGGCTCCAAAACACAGACTCAACAACACAGAAAACAACTGTGAAAACAACACAGAAAACAACAGAAAAAAACTGTGAAAACAACACAGAAAAGACCTGAGCTGCAACCAGGGGAACTTTGTAATGGGCCCGTCGAGTTGACAGGCGGGGATGGGGCAGGGCGTGGGGTGGGGAGGAAAGACGGGAACATCAGAGGAGGGAAGTTGACACTGGTAGTGGGATTGATGTTGAACTATTATATCTGTAAAACTCAACTATCAATGAGTTCATAAATTATAGTTATTTAATGATGATGATGGGCTGGAGCGATAGCACAGCGGGTAGGGCGTTCGCCTTACAAGCGGCCAACATGGCCGACCCGAGTTCGATTCCTCCGCCCCTCTCGGAGAGCCCGGCAAGCTACCGAGAGTATTCGATATGCCAGACACAGTAACAACAAAGTCTCCAATGGAGACGTTACTGGGCCCGCTCGAGCAAATCGACGATCAACGGGAGGGCCTTTACCTTTACCTTTATAATGATGATGATGATGGATGATGATCACAATCAATCACAACCATCCTGTTATTCGTCGATTGCCTCGAGCAAGCCCCAGTAACGTCTCCTTCGTCCTAGCCCTGAGATTTTTAAAAAAGTGCCTTATTCAAGGCTCTTTCAGAGTTAGGAGAATGAGACCCTTCATTGTTACTGGTATTTGGCATATTGGGTACGCCACGGGGAGCTGGTTTTCATAGTCTCTGAGTCTTGGCTGCTGATGGGATTACACAGCGCCAGGGGACCAGTTGGTGGGTGTGACCCCCGCCTACTGGAATTTGGAGGATCTGGGCGGAGGATGCTCAGCCCCAATCTGAGCAGGCTTGGAGATCTCAGCCCTGGGACTCGCTGCCTTTGTTCCTCTGCTGGTACCTTCATGCGTGTGGAGAGTGGTCTCAGCATGGTGGTGGCTGGTCCTGGAGGTCTTCGGCTGCTGGAGCCCTGGTCAGGGCGGGGAGGAAAACTCAACCCGCTCCCCACCAAGGGGCCCCGGTGAGGACAGCCAGGCGCGGGGGCAGGAGACTCCTGGATGATGATGGTAATAGTAAAAGAACACTGGTTACAGGCACACTCAGCTCTGCTCAGGTGCCTCCCCTAATCTCCCTGGTGGCCCTGCCATGGCCAGTGTTGCGCTTCTGCAATCAGCTCAGAGATGAATCGAATCCACCCTCCACAACTAGCCCTGGTTCAGCATTTCTCTGCCCGGAAGCATCTCCACGCTGAACAGGAATGCTGAAGGCCCAGGGAATCCGTCTTCATTCCTTCCCCTCTTTCAACCTGGCCACTGCATAGCCAGCCACATTCCTCCTGATTCCTCTGTCCGAAATCACCCACCTTGGAGCCCCCTGCTGGCCACGCCCTGTCCTCTGCCGCCTGGATTGCTCTTTTTGGGTTCCCCTTTGCCAAACTCCAGCCAGAAAGTACAGTGATCTGGTTATGCCACCTTTGTCCCCATGTTAAACACACACCCGCATCTGCTCCTTTTGGGGGGAAGGTGGGGGGCCACACCAGGAGCTACTCCTGATTCTGTGCTCAGGGATCACTTCCGGTGGTGCTCAGCAGGGGGTTGTGCAAAAAAAAAAAAGCGCTCACCACTGAGCTACATTCTCGGCCCTTCCCAAAATGCTTTTTTATTTTTCTCTAACCATAACTTGCAGTGCCAGGGATTGAACCCAGGGCCTTATATTTGCACCCACCCCCACTCTCACTAGCCTCAGGACCTTGCTGTAGGATACCAGCCCCACCCAATGGGAAGCCCAGAAATAAAACTCAAAGGGACATCTCAGAGGATGGGGGTCTCGAAGGCCAATTTTCTCAGGCCTCTTTCGTTGACCTGATTGCCAATGAGGCACCAGCTCATTGGCACCGGCTCCTTCTCCTTTCAGTCGCCTAGAAAAAGTGCTCCGAGTTGGACTCGAATTCTGAGCTGCCTGATAGGAAAAGAACCTGGTACCTGCCAGTTCTTTGCGGGCGAGGCAAGGGAAGCTACCACCAAACGAGGCCAAGTAAAGCCCGTTCTCTCCAGGGGAGACATTATTTAAATAGCATCCAAATCCATTTCCGTGCCATTAAATATTCTGGTCTGGGTTTTCATTGAGGCAATTACACATTCCCCCAAAAGAGAAGCACTATTTGAAGAAGCCCCGTCTTTTCTCGCTCCCTCTCCCTGGAACAGAGGAGGGAGCCCCCGGGAGGGCTGGTCCCCTGCCCCCACCCCTTTTCATCTTCCTCAGCACTAACCTGCTTCAGTCTCTTCAGTCAAGAGGGGGTGGGGGACAGAGCTCTGAGCAGCACCCGGGGCGCTGGGAACTCTGCGTTCTTCCAGTTGAATAAAGCAGGCCATTGTGTCTCCCCTGATTTGTGGCCCGTTGCAAGTGGCCCATATCCTGAGAGCTGGCAGTTGTGTTGAAAGGGAGCAGGGGGAGGAGGGCCACACCCCCACTTTGATGCTTCCCGGTTCTTCGGTTCTTCTTCGGTTCAGTAAGCTCTCTGGGCCTGTCTTCTGGGCCCCAGGCACCCACTGGGGTTCCCTTTGGGGAGATCAGGCTCCGTGTGAGGGATGGGCCAGAGGGAAGTTATTCACATGCAGTGCGAGTGCCAGCCGAGAAGCAGGCCCTGGGGAGGGGTCTGGGTGCATTCTCGGAAGATCGGGGTTTCCAGCCGCTTTTGTCTCTAGACCAGCAACTGGAGGTCAGAGACCGAGTCAGTCCTGTGTCCACCCTATTCCCAGTGATCAGAAGAGCATCGGGTGGTGCCAGAAGAGAAGGGAAGGAAGGGGGGAGAGAGAGGAAGGAAGGAAGGAAGGAAGGAAGGAAGGAAGGAAGGAAGGAAGGGAGGGAGGGAGGGAGGGGAGGAGAGAAGGGAGAGAGGAAGAAGGGAATGAAGGAAGGAAGGGAGGAAGGGAGGAAGGGAGGGAGGGAGGGGAAGAGAGAAGGGAGAGAGGAAGAAGGAGAGAGGGAGGGAGGGAGGGAAGAAGGAAGAAGGGAAGGAAGGAAGGAAGGAAGGAAGGAAGGAAGGGAGGGAGGGAGGGAGGGAGGGAGGGAAGGAAGAAGGAAGAAAGGAAGAAGGGAATGAAGGAAGGAAGGGAGGGAGGGAAGGAGAGAGGGAGGGAGAAAAGAAGGAAGGAAGGCAGGGAGGGAGGGAGGGAGGGAGGGAGGGAGGGAGGGAGGGAGGGAGGGGAGGGAGAGAAGGGAGAGAGGAAGAAGGGAATGAAGGAAGGAAGGGAGGGAGGGAGGGAGGGAGGGAAGGAGGGAGGAAGGAAGGAAAGAAGGAAGGAAGGAAGGAAGGAAGGAAGGAAGGAAGGAAGGAAGGAGGGAGGGAGGGAGGGGGAGGGAGGAAAGGGGAGGGAAGAAGGGGGGAGGGAGGGAAGAAGGAAGAAAGGAAGAAGGGAAGGAAGAAAGGAAGGAAGGAAGGAAGGGAGGGAAGGAGGGAGGGAGGAAGGAAGGAAGGAAGGAAGGAAGGAAGGAGGGAGGGAGGGAGGGAGGGAGGAAGGAAGGAAGGAAGGAAGGAAGGAAAGAAGGAAGGAAGAAGGGAGGAAAGGGGAGGGAGGAAGGGGGGGAGGGAGGAAAGGGGAGGGAGGAAGGGGGAGGGAGGGAGGGAGGGCGGGTGGGAGGGAAGAAGGAAGGAAGAAAGGAAGGAAGAAGGGAAGGAGAGAGAGGGAAGAGGGAGAGAGGGAAGGAAGGAGGGAAGGAGGGAGGTAGGAAGGGGAGGAAGGAAATGGAGGGAGGGAGGAAGATAGGAAGAAGAGAGGAAGGATGGAAAGAGGGCTGAAGGATGGGAGGAGGAAGGGAGGGAGGAGGGAAGATGGAGGAGCGAAAGGAGGAAAAGACGCCCCCGGGTGGGGTGGGGCCCATGCAGCTCCTCCAACAGCCTGCGAAGCCGAAGTTGCCTCTCCACAGAAACGACGTCAGGGATGAGCCATTCCAGCCATTCCAGTGTGGCCACAGCCAAGAGCAGGGAAGTGAGTCCCTGAGTCCCAATAATATGTAATCAGGAGGCAGCACGGATGGAGGACGGAGGACGGCTGGCCTGGGGACTCTCGGCACATACCTGCTCCCGGGCTCCCACAGCTAGCAGGGAGTTGGGGGTGGCCACAGGTGAGGGACTGAGGCCAGAGGGGCTTTTCCAACCCATTCCCGGAAGTAGCAGAGGGGGTTCCCGTAGGGTCTGGGACTAGGTGAGTTTTCCCGCCTGCCCTTCTAACAAGGGCATTTGGGAGCGGTTGGTGCAGATGCAGGAAGAGAGAGCCAGGGGCTGGGATGCGGCGACGGGCCTTCCCCTGGACTGCTGTGAATGTCAGGCTAAAACATCTGGACAGCAGTGGACCAGCCCCAGATCCATGCCTCCCACCCCGGGGGTGGGGGGGGCGGGGGGAACAAACAAACAACAACTCTGGAAATTGTTGCACAGAGTAGTAAGTGAAGGTGGGTTGAGGAGAATGCGGGTGTTTCAGATGCAAATGCAACTGATTTGGCAAATGGGGTCTAAACGGAACTGAATATGAGTGCTTTCATTGCAGACCTTGTCAGGGCCATTTAATGGGGTGTGCGTGCGTGTGTGTGTGTGTGTGTGTGTGTGTGTGTGTGATGTACGTTTGTGTATGTGTGTTTATGTGTGTGTATTGGATATGTAAGCTGTGAACACATGTGCATGTGTATGTAAATGCGTGTATGTATGTATAATAGGGGCCCACTCTCAGGCCTGGCTCAAAGGTGCCATACTTGGGGGCCACCATGGTGATGCCAGGCATTGTTCAGGGGTGCATATATAGCAAGGGATCAAACTCAAGGCCTCACACCTGCTGGACTTGAACCCCCCAGGGAGGAAGGGGACACCAGGGACAGAGGAGCTGGGGACATCCAGTGCTTCAGGCAAAGTCACCGAGAGATCAAGAGGCAGGACAGGCTTGGGGGTGCTGAGCGGGCTCAGGACCCTCCGTCTGGCTGCGGGGGGCTCGTCAAGGCCACCCGCGGGCAGCATCAGAGAGACAGGCGGGCTCTGGAGAGTCCCGTGGGAGGGAAGCAGGGTCCCAGCCAAGGAGCCTGGTGGCTACTGTGAGAGGCGCTGGCTAGCTTTCAGGGTGACCGCTTGGCCGTGGCACGGGGCCGAGTCCAGCTGTGACCCTCCAGCCTCGTTTCCTTCCGAAGCGCCCTCGTCCTTTCAGCGGGAGCCAGCGTGTGGGGGTGCCCTGGCCTTTTGCCACACCAGCTCCCCCATCTCATCTCACCTTCCCAAGGACGGGGTCACCCCACACCCACAAAAGTCCATACAATGAGAGCCGAGAAGGACTGGAAGACGGCAGGGTCCTAGTTAGCTAGACCGCAGGAACCTTCCTCGACCCATACAGAGACCCCGGGGAGACGGGGTGTTCCAGGTCACACCGCAAGGAATTGGACCTCCTCCATGGACCTCGAGGGACCTCGGTGGACCTCCCCACATTCACTCCTTCCATCCTGTCTATGAACTTCTTTGTTCGTTTGTTTTGGGGGTCACACCCAGCGATGCACAGGGCTTACTCTTGGCTCATGTACTCAGGAATTACTCCTGGCAGTGCTTGGGGGACCATATGGGATGCTGGGGATCGAACCCGGGTCGGCCACTGTGCTATCGCTCCAGCCCTCCGTCCGTGCACGTCTGCAACTAGAGAATCCGAACCTCCATCCAGCCCTAGAGCCACTTGTGCCTAAATACCAAACAAGAACTCTCCTGCCCTGACCAGCCCAACCTGGGGGGCGGTCCCCAGAATCCAGGTGCCAGAGAGGGAGGTGCTACAGAGCTGATGCCCCACGTGGCACTCAGCACGCTGAGCCTGGGTGCCCGTTCGTGATGGGCTGGGCTCTGCATTGTTTGGGACTTCAGTGGCGCCTCTGGTCTCTTCCCATGAGATGCCAGCCGTGCTCCCCAGCCCAGACAATCCGCAGACGTCACTCCTTACGCCCTGGCGGTGGGAGAGGCATGAGCCTGGGGAAAGTCCTGCCTCGAATGCGGGGTGGGAGACCCTTGACTCAGCCTCTGCCTCTCTGAGCCTCAGTTTCCTCCTCAAGAAAATGGGAAAGGTCAAAGCCCAGGGGGTGTGTGTTGGGGGAGGCACCTGCCCAGTCCCGATTCAGCACCAGTATGTAGGATGCGGGAAAGGGAGTCACCAGTGGGGAAGGGGGTCACCAGAGGATCTGGGGCAGGGCAGGGAGCACTGTCCATGCTGGGGCCAAGCTTGCAGGGGCTCATACCCTGCCAACGCTGTTCACTGGCCCCGTTTCCTTTAAGCCTGGGCCCCCCTCCCCAGTATGTTCCCATCTGTTCCCAGACCCCCACAGACAAAGGGAGCCCCCTGAAGTTTTCCTGTCTTGCATTCACTTGCCCACAATCACGGCACAGGTACGAAGACTTGGGGGTTTCCCAGCTCTTTGTGGGGTGCAGCCCCCTACAGAGTTGGTTTCAGCTTTGGGGGACACCCAGACCAGCTTCCCACAGCCCACTAAGTGCTTTTGAACCCGTGTAGCTGAAACTGATGATCAGGACTGTTTATCTAGAACTTTCTATCCACAAGTGCACTTCAATCACAGCAGTAGGTTTTGATGTATCTTTGGGTCCAGTTGGAAACCATCTTTGTTTTTACTCTCTATGGTTTTAGGCTGGAGCAATAGCATAGTGGGTAGGGCGTTTGCCTTGCCTGCATCCGACCTGGGTTCAATTCCTCCATCCCTCTCGAAGACCCCGGCAAGCTACCAAGAGTATTCCGCCCGCATGGCAGAGCCTGGTAAGCTACCCATGGCGTATTCGATATGCCAAAAACAGTAACAACAAGTCTCACTCCGTGTTCCTGGAGTGAGCAGACGCCATTGGGCTATACTAGCGTGCAACAGGGATAAATGGAGACGTTACTGGTGCCCACTCGAGGAAATCAACGAATAACGGGATGACAGTGCTACAGTGCTATGGTTCTGTCACCTGCAAAATAAGAGTGTTTTGAGCTGAGAGGTGCCTCGGCCTTGAATTGTAGATTCAAAAGAACCCTGTATGGTCCCCCTAGCCCCACTGGGGACCAAAAATCTTTTTTTTTTTTTTTTGCTTTTTGGGTCACACCCGGCGATGCTCAGGGGTTCCTCCTGGCTCATGCACTCAGGAATCACTCCTGGCGGTGCTCGGGGGACCATATGGGATGCTGGGAATCGAACCTGTGTCGGCCATGTTGGCTGCGTGCAAGGCAAACGCCTACCCGCTGTGCTATCGCTCCAGCCCCCAAAAACCATTTTTTAAAGATCATTCTTTCTATTGCTGTATGGAGGCCACACCCAGAAGTGCTCAGGGCTTACTCCTGGATCTGTGCTCAGGGATCACTTGTGGCAAGGACTGGGGACCGTATACGGCATCAGGGATAAAGCCACTACTACGTACAATATTGTTCTTGCTTTTGTTTTGGGGTCACACCTGGTGGTGCTCAGGGCTCACTCCCAGCTCTGTGTTCATTGATCTCTCCTGATGATGTTCAAGGACCCACAGGCCAGGAATGAAGCACCAAGGGTGTGGCCCCCAAAATGCTCAATTTAAAACCCAGCCCAGGGGCCAGCGACATAGTACAGGGGGTAAGCCAAACTTGGTCCAGTCTTTGGCACTGCACATGGTTCCCTGGGCACCGCCAGGAGTAGCCCCTGAGCACTGTCAGGTATGGCCCTAAACGCCCCTCCCTCCACCACAACTAATGAATATATGTTTGAAAATCAAGATCAGCATGGAAAACTTCCACTGTAAGTGGTAGAAACACAGGCCTTAGGGCCCCGACCACCCCTGCTTGGTGATTCTCTCAGGCTCCCTGGCTACATGTCAGGAATAAGACAGAGGGACCAGAGTGATAGTACAGCGGGGAGGGCATTTGCCTTGCAAGTGACCGACCCGGGTTCAATTTCCGGAATCCCATGTGGTCCCCCCGAGCATCGGCAGGACTAATTCCTGAGTGCAGAACCAGGAGTAACCTCTGAGCCTCACTGGTGTAACCAAAAAAAGCAAAGAGAGAGAGAGAGAGAGAGAGAGAGAGAGAGAGAGAGAGAGAGAGAAAGAGGGAGGGCGGGAAGGAAGGAAGGAAGGAAGGAAGGAAGGAAGGAAAGAAGGGAGGGATGGATAAAGGAAGAGAGGGAGGGAGGGAGGAAAGAAGGAAGGAAAGAAGGAAGGAAGCAAGGAAGGAAGGAAGGAAAGAAGGAAGGAAAGAAGGAAGGAAGGAAGGAAGGAAGGAAGGAAGGAAGGAAGGAAGGAAGGAAACAGATTCCCCAATAGAGCCAAGGCAGGTGGACATTGCCGCCACCACAGTTTTTGAATCAGCCTGGAGTTTAGAGGTCTGATCCTTGCTGCGCTTGGGGGTTTCTTTGGAAAACAGAGGCTAACCCCACCCTAAGCCACCCCCACCTCCAACCCCACCTCCGGCGAGTTTCCACGTACATCTTCCAGGGCGCGACTGCTTCCCAAACACACTCTGATGCTAACATCGCCCACCTCTGATCAAAAATGATGCTGAAGCATCGTCCTGTCAGGAGGCTAATAAAGCGTGTTATCCCCCCTGTCACGGCAGCCGCCTTACAGATGCCGCTGCTCCCGCCAGGGGCCCGCATCCACTGCTGCGCAAGGAAGAGTCTGGAAGGAGGATCAATATCGCATTATCTGGGCTCCCCTGCCCCCGTGCTGCTGTGGCGGGGGCAGCGAGTCGTCATTCTGGAGCAGCAAGACCCGTGTCCAGAGGAAGCGGAACAGGGAGAGGAGAGAGGAGCCACCCAAGAAGGAGAAGATCCCCGGAACAGCCGTCAGAGCCAAGGGCTCAGGAAGTGGACCAAGGGCTAAAGCAAGAGGACAGAGGGGAGGGCACTTGCCTCGCGTGCGAACGACCCAGGTTCGATCCCCACCATCCCACTGGGTCTCTCCCAAGCAACACCAGAGTGACCCCTGAGCACAGAGCCAGGAGTAAGCCCTGAATACATCCAGGTGTAAAGTGCCTCCCCCCCCCCAAAAAAAATGAATGAAACAGTGGCTCCATCTCAGGATTTCAATTCTATTTTTTTTGTTTGTTTGTTTGGGTCACACCCGGCGATGCACAGGGGTCACTCCTGGCTCATGCACTCAGGAACTACTCCTGGCAGTGCTTGGGGGACCATATGGGATGCCAGGAATCGAACCTGGGTCGGCCGCGTGCAAGGCAAACACCCTTCCCACTGTGCTATCTCTCCAGCCCCGACTTACCATTTTTTTTCTTTTTGGGTCACACCTGGCGATGCACAGGGGCTTCTCCTGGCTCTGCATTCAGGAGTTACTCCTGGCGGTGCTCAGGGGACCATATGGGGTGCAGGAATTGAACCTGGGTCGGCTGCCTGCAGGGCAAACGCCCTACCTGCTGTGCTATTGCTCCAGCCCCAGGATTTCCATTCTAAAGGGCTAGAGAATGTCCAAGTTTCCTCTCCTCCCTCTTCACTCCTTCCTCAGCCAGGAGAGCGCCCTGGGCACATGCGGCTACAGCTGAGCCCACGTGTGGAAGTGGACTGTTCCCTCACACCCCTCACCGGCGCATAGGTGGCCCCCATTCCGGCCTTCCCAACTTCTTGGCCCTGAGCTGGGGATGAGGCCAGTCACTGCGCTCCTCACACATTTTGTCCACGGGTGAACTGCAAATAATATCCCCGTTTGAGAGGACCCTAAAATGTCCACTCCTGACCCACATGCCAGAGCGAGGCAGAAGCTGACCAGGCAGCCTTGGAAAACAGAAGCCGGAATTGGAATCATGTCTGATTGGCCTCCTTGAATGTTCCTTCGGTCTGGGCGTTTTGCCCAAACTATATCCATTTTGGTGTTTAGCAGGTGTCTTTACCCTCCCCCCAAGTCTTTGAAAGATTCAAACAGAGAATTCCAAACTAATTTGAACTGCCAGCCCCTTTTCAGAGAAAAACAATGACTCATGGGGAAAAAAAAAGAGTCACACATTGGCAATAGAACAGTTTAACTGCGGTATACCTTAAAATAGAGTATTACACTGCAATGAAAAGGGAGTGAGGGCCAGGAAGGTGACCCAAAGGGCTAGAGTGCATGCTTTGCGAGTGGGAGCCCTGGGGTCAGTCCCTAGTGTCCCAGGGGTCCCCTAGCCCTGCCGGAATGTGCCTCTCCCTGCCCAAAGAGGGAAACTGAACTTCTTGCAACAAGCCACAGCTCACAAACATAAGGGATGAACAAAGCTGGAGACAAAGGAAGATGCTGCTATGGTTTCATAAATGGCAAGAACTATCCCCAACGATTAAGGACAGAGGAAGGACCCCCTCTAGGGCGGGATGAGTAGCTGACAGTATGGCCCCTGACCATGTTTGTTCTCCCATGCCGGTTGCTTGTTAGATATGTGTGTCCAGCTTGAGAACGTTCAGTGAGTGAGTGAATTGGCCTCTGGGTATGGGGGTCGGGGGTGGGGAGGGGGGATGGGCAATGCAAAAGGGATGAAGACCATTGAACCATCTGTTTGGGATTTCGAGGCTCTTCCGTGCGATCACATGCTCGTGGGGCCCATGTCCTCACCCCATAGCCTCGTCGCAAAGCCGAGATCCCCCTGGCCAGTTTCTGCGAAGGGACAGGCTTCAGCTTCCCAGGCAAGAGGCCAGGGCAGACCTCAGGAAGCCCTGGCCCTCCCGACTCTCAGCCTCAGGTGTGCATGTTTGGGGAGAAAACTGGGGGTTCCGAGCTTCTCTGCCCTCCTTCTCATTCCCACCCGAGTCTGAGCCCAGGGACTGTTCCCAGGATGCTCTGTGCCTTCCGCCATATTGCTTTGCCTGGAGCCAGACCCCCAGGGGAGTTCGCAGTGTTTGTTGAATGACTGCACAAGGGACAAAAGAGCAAATTGGAGCAACAACAACAAAAAATCAGAGTACGGCTTCCATTCTGTGCAGCTCGTGGAACAGAGCAAACTACACCAGACACAGGCTTAGCAGTCAGCAGGGCCAGACACACAGTTCCACCCCTACTCCCTTCTCCCAGTGTGTTCTTGGGCCAGTGGCTTGCCCTCTCTGTGCCTCGGTTTTCCCCACCTGCAAAATGTAACTGCCCCTGACAACACAGAGTAGTTCTGAGGATTCAACGAGCCGATGCTTGCAAAGCACTTGGCATAGCATCAGATTCGAAAAAGCAGTGGCGGTTGTCATTCTGCGAAAACCATTTGTAGGATGGTTCCAAAGAAAAAAAATGGCACCCCTCTCTCTTTCTCTCTCTCTCTCTTCTCCCTCTCCCTCTCTCTCCCCCCTCCCTCCTCTCTCTCCATATGGGCAGTGCCAACCTTGGCAGGGTCAGCTGCCGAGTG
Source organism: Sorex fumeus (assembly GCF_029834395.1). Taxonomy (NCBI): domain Eukaryota; kingdom Metazoa; phylum Chordata; class Mammalia; order Eulipotyphla; family Soricidae; genus Sorex; species Sorex fumeus. The sequence goes on along the minus strand of NW_026606089.1, from coordinate 15,010,195 downwards.
AATGAAAGGACATCTTTCCTTCACCCGCGGCCCCTTGCCAGCGTGTGCGGGCACCCTGCCCGTGACAGGGCCAGGTGGGTGCGAGGACACTGAAGCTCTCTGTGTGGTCTCTGCTGAGTTGGGGGGCTGACAGTGGCCACTCTGAGAACGGTCCAACCCACCTCCTCCAGAGCATCCCCCTCCCCAGCCCCAGCCCCACCACCTGCCCTCTGGGCGGGCCAGGGGGTGAAGGAAAGCTGTGTGTGCCTCTGTCTGAGGCACCCACACGTCCGCACATCCACGGCACTGTACTGTGGACTGTGAGTGCTCGCTCAGCAGGCTCCGAGCAGAGGCTGGCTGGCCTCCCGGAGGCAGACATCAAGGCCCAGGAGCTAGGGAATGGAGAAGCCTGGGGCTGGGTGTTGCTGCTGCCAGCACGCTCCCCAGGATGTTCTTGGCTCCTGTCCCTGGGGAGAGCCTCAGCCCGCCGAGGCGGAAGGCAGAGACCACGGGTCCTGCATCCTGTGTCCTCCCAGCACTGAGCATGTGCTCCACATACGGTTATGGGATGAGAGGAGACCAAATGCGGGAGTCTGGGGTGGGGTTGGCTGCAGATGGAGAGAGAGAGAATGGGTTGGCACGGCGAGGCTGGAGCGGTAGTGGAGCAGATAGGATGCTCTCCTTGCACATGACTTACTCGGGTTTGATCCCAAGCCCACCATGTGGTCCCATGAGACCCGCCAGAAGTCATACATGAGTGCAGATCCAGGAGGAAGCCTTGAGCTTACTCCATTGAGTCACTATCACTAACACCCTGTTGTTCATCAATTTGCTCAAGAGGGTGCCAGTAACGTCTCTGTTCATCCCTGTCACATGCTAGTGTAGCTCGATGACATATTGAGGACTCTTTCAGGGTCAGAGGAATGGGGACCATCATTGTTACTGTTTTTGGCATATTGAGTATGCCACGGGTAACTTGCCAGGCTCTGCCGTGTGGGCAGGATACACTCGGTAGCTTGCCGGGCTCTCTGAGAGGGCTTGAGGCTTTTGGCCTCTAATCACCTTTACAGGTGATCCCAGTGATGCATATATGCGGGCAGGATACTCTCGGTAGCCTGTCGGGTTCTCTGAGAGTAAGAACTAGATAATAAGAGATCGCGCGGCCGCATTCTGGGAGCTTGGTTTTATAGTTTCTGGATCTTGGCCATTGATGGGGATACACAGCAATTGGTGGGTGTAACTATCTAGCTACTGGAAGATGGGATCTGGGTGGAGGAAGCCCAGTCCCAAACCAAGCAGGCTTGGAGATCTCAGCCCCGGGTCCCACATACCTGGGCTCCTCTGCCAGTTCCTTCATGCGTGAGGCTGTCCTAACGTGTGGAGAGTGGTCTCAGCATGGCTATGACTGGGTCCCAGAGGTCTTCAGCTGCCGGGGCTCTGCTCAGGGTAGAGAGGGAAACTCAACCTGCCCCCCTCCAAAGGGCCCTGGTGAGGACAGCCAGGTGCAGGGGCAGGACACTCTGCCATTGAGTATGGTCCAAAAATTCAATGGGTTGGCTTGAGATGGGAAAGATGGGATGGGTTAAAAAAAATTTTAAAAAAAAGATGGGATGGGTTGAGATGGGGTAGGATGGATGATGGATGAATAGATGGATGGATAGATGGTGGATAAGATGGGATGAATTGGAATAGAATCAATGGATGTCAGGGAATGGAATTGGGCTATTATATAGGATGGGATGAGCTAGGACAGGATGGGTTTGGTCGAGATGGATGTAGGATGAAGGAGGATTACACAGGATGATATAATATGGATAGGATGGAATGGAATGGAATGGAATGACATGAGACACAACAGATTGGAAGACAAAGAGTCTAAGAAAATGGAAGGACTCTATTCCAGCCCCAAATCCAGTGACACTGACCTCAAAGGTGGATGAAATCATCTGAGGCAAAGGAGTGGGTGGAGGAGACGCTGAAATGAGGGGGCCAAATCCTAATCACTAGACCACCCCTGGGTGAGAAAAGTAAAATGAATTCTTCCTCCAAGCCCAGGAATTCTCAGTCCTGGACACATCAGAGAAGAATGTCCCTTAGGATCACTTTGGGTATGAACCAAAAATAAGCTCTTTCTGCAAGAAATCATCATATCACAGAGGTATAATCGGTTTTTCTGGTGCTTTACAAAATCTGCCCAACTCCCAACCTCACCAGGTACTGGGTGTGTTGCTTTGAGCAAGTGACCAAGTTTCCTTGCGTCGCTCTTCTTCATCTATAAAACTGGGCTAACACATGGACACCAAGACTACAAGTTGTGTTAATGAAGCCACACTCAAGAGTGGTATGCACCAGCATCAATGTGCTCATACTATCAACCTCCCTCCCGGGCGATTAAGAAAAGTAAATTAAATTATCCACGTGAATTCAGGGACTGCAGGACCTGCCACGGAATGAGCTCTTACCGTCTTTATCTCCATCATCACCACCATCAGCATCATCTTCATCACAGGAGGCTCAAGGAAGAGGGAAACTTAAGGGACCATTCTCAAGGCCTCACTGGTCCAGGGGTCCCCTGATTCAGGGACAATCCCATTTTATCTTATTGACTTTAGTACAATGTCTCCGAGACCACATCGGGTTCAAAAAAATGAACCAAACCCACTCGTGGAACTCAGACAAACCACCCTACCGCGTTCTGGTTTACCAAAACTCAGCAAAGGCAAGTGCCACGTCAGGGCGAGTCTGGGACAGATTCAGGGAATTCACTTGAGCCTCTATGTCCGGCTTTTTGTCTCTTTGCTTTTATAATAGTTTCAGAAGTTACGACACATGGCATTCGTTCACAAAATCACTACACTCCCCACACATACACATCACCACCACCGCCGCCGCCACCAAAGTACCCACACCCCTCCATGACAGCCCCTGCCCCTGAGTCTCTTCCGGTTTGGTCTTCACTCCCCTCCTTCTGAATCTTATATGCAGGGCTCGTAATTTCTCCGGACTGTCCTCTCCCTTACTCTGACTTTCTCTGGTCCACTAGGAGTGGGAGGCCCCAATGTCTGTCCTTCTCCCTCTGACTTCCTTCATGTAAACCCAGTGCCCTCCAATCCTATCCAACTGCTACAAACCTGTGTGATTTCATCTTCTCTTATAGCTATAGAGTGTTGCATTGCATATATCCTTCCAGAACGTCCCTTCTCCCCTGATCTGTACGGTTGCCGGCTCCCCCACCCTGGTGGGGGTGCCCCTGCACCAGTGCTCCCCACCCAACCCCATTCCAACAGGTCAGTCCTTGGGACAAGCTCCTGGCCTTGTGCTCTCCATGGGGGGGTAGCTAGTGTCACCTTGATGCAAGTGAGTCAGTGAGTCAGAAGCAGTGGTGGCGGGTCCCTGTGTTCATTCACGATTCCCAGATGCTTCAATATTTTCAAGAATGAAAATACTGAATAATAAAGATGTTCGGACTCAGAGTTGGAAAATAGAAAAGTTTATAGGAAAATAAAAAATATATATATAATTAAAAAATTAAAAATAGGAAAGTAGAAAAGAAAAGGAGCTCCCCAACTGGGGAGGAACTTAATATAGGGCTAAGTTAACTATGGCTCTTTCCGTGAGATATTTATAGGAAAGCCCGGTCTTTATGTTACAGAGAATGCAGATAATCCCCAGGGTGGTCAGGCTGGTTGGAGTCTTCTATTGATCTGCCTCAGGAATTGTCCATTACCTTAGTCTCCCGGTGAGCCTAAGCTCTGATGCAAAATTTTATGATGAACAATTGCTAACTCCTGTCTATCAGAGGAAAAATAAAACAGGAATTTGTAGGAAGTCAAAAATGCAGGATGGGCCAGCCAAGAAATGGGACTGCTCCGAGCAGCTGGCAAGGATAAACTGAGGCCTCCTCTTTCAACCTTTTGCCCCCAGGCCTCCTATCCTGAGGGGTCCCTGGGGGAACCTCTTAGCTGGGGCTGGTTCTGTGTCCATTTGACTGCTAGAGGGAGCCCTGGGCATTCACTCCGAAAGCACGGAGGCCAGCGTGCAGGCGGTGTTTGAGGGACCAGGAATAAGTGCGTCCCTGCCTCCCCCTTGGAACGGGGGTCTGAGAGCCCAGCACCGTGGGATGGATCTCGGCTTGGCTGCTGACCAATTCGCGTCCATTTTTAAAAGATCAAGGGAGGGGCTGAAGCGATAGCACAGAGGGTAGGGCATTTGCCTTGCATGCGGCCGGCCAACCCGGGTTCGATTCCCAGCATCCCATATGGTTCCCCAAGCACTGCCAGGAGTAATTCCTGAGTGCAGAGCTAGGAGTAATCCCTGTGCAATGCCGGGTGTGACCCAAAAAGATCAAGGGAACAAGGCCAAGGTCTCCAAAAATGGCGCTTGTGGGGTGGGGGAGGGGGGAGCATTTCCATGCCACAAGCAAAGGATGAGAGGTTCGATTGGACTCAGCCAGCAAAGCCAGAGCTGTCCTGCTTTGCTGCAGTGCCCAGCAGTGGGGGAAAGAGCTTGAGGCGGCTGGAAGCTCAATCAGACACGCAACACCCCTTCCTGGCCCCAGCTCTGTTTCGTGAAGGTTGTCCGGGCCGAGATGGACAAGACTGGCTTAGCTCTCCAAAGCAAGAAGCCTGGGCTGGGACCCAAGGGGTGTGTCCTCATGCCAGAACTATTTGGTAGCAAAACCAGGTCACCTCCTTGCCACCTCTTCTCCCCCCCTGCAATGCTGGGGGATGTCCAGTGCCTCCAGATTCTCACCCAAGTGTGAAGCGAGGTTGTAAACTCACTTCGTGTCATCTTTGAAAGTCCCCGGCAGACGCTCTGGATTCATTCTCGAGTATTGGTCGGTGTGAGCGGACCGGCATCGATTTCCCCGGCCAGGGCTGGTTCTTAGAGCTGTCTCCCAGGCCCCCATCAAGGACTTGCAGGCTCCCTCAACTAAATCACCAGTGTCCTCTCCCCATCACTACCTGCAACTGGCTAAGAGCTACAGACGAAGTGGCAGGGGGTGGAGAAGGGAGGGAGGAGAGTGTTTAAATGCTAATCAGCTGGCACCCCCTCCGTGGCAGTTAATCAGATTGTTAAAGATACAAAGGCAGCCTCACACCCTTGCCAGCAACTATCGGGGCCCATTCACAGCAGGAAGACAGATGCCCCGCACAGCCAGCACTGGGCTGAGACCTAACTGGACAGGGGGGAAAAAATGACCAAGGCTTGCTGATCTCAACACGAATGACAAAGAAGACCCATTGCAGGAGGAGAAAGTGGGGCTTAGGAGGACAATTACTGGGTAATTACTCTCCCAGCTCAAGACACGGAGCCTTTTCTCCTCTGTACAAGCTGGTTCTTGGAACACCTGCTGCGCCTTTGAATGTCCTGAACTCCCTACCCCTGTTTATGTAGCAGACTTGGGGTGCCCCCAGGGGTGCAGGGGGAAGGGGAGGGCAGTTAGGACAAAGAAGGGACCACTATGACAATGATAGTTGGGAGTGATCATTCTGAACAGGAACTGCATGCTGAAAGGAGGTACAGGAATATGCATGATGGTTCACAGTAACAGCATTGCAAACCGCAATGCCCAAAAGAAGAGAGAGAGGAAGAGAGAGAGAGAGAGAGACAGACAGACAGACAGACAGACAGACAGACACAGAGAGAAGAAAAGTACTTGCCATAGAGGCAGGTTGTGGGGGTGGGGTGGGGTGAAGTGGGCAGGAGGGAAACTGAGGACATTGGTGGTGGGAAACGTGCGCTGGTGGAGGAATGGTTGGTGGAACATTGTGTGACTGAAACCTGATCGTGAACAACTTTGCAACTGTGTATCTCGTGGAGATTCAATTAAAAAAAAAAAGGCCCGCTAATGCTTGTTCTAGACCATTAAAAAGCTTTGATCTCATGATCAAGGTTAAGGGAAGCCCCTGGTGGGCCTGAACAAGGGTCCAACAGGTGGGGCATTTGCCTTGCAAAGCGACAGACCCAGGTTCAACCCCAAGCACCACATATGGTCCCCTGAGCACCCCCAGGAGTAATTCCTGAATGCAGAGCCAGGAGTAACCCCTGAGCATCACTGCGTGTGACCCAAAAAGCAAAAACAAAACAAACAACAACCAGAATAGAGACAAACAACAACCACTTATTACAGTACAGCCTGAAGCCTATTCCAGCAATGCCTACCAGAGGTGCCCATTTCAAAGGTCAGGGCACCTGCTGTGGACACACCAGGACCTGGGTTTGAAGCTCAGCCCACAGGGCCTCCTGAGCACTGTTGGAAAAGAGCCCTGGAGGTCCCCAGCACCCCATTGTATGGCCCTGATTCTCAAGAGTTGCTCATCCCCTGGTCCCAGCCTTGCGGTCGGGGTTGGCCCAGTGGCTCCAGAAATAGCTCCTAGATGCCCACCCCAGCGCTGTTTGAGAGGCCCCTTGGGGCACCCACGGTGAACAGAGAGGGAGGAGTTTCCCAGCAGCTCGGGGCCAATCACCGGGAGATCTGCTGCCCCAACAACGCACCCCAAAGCACCACGGGCCACTTGAACCCCAACTCTCCGGAACCACTTCACTGTGGAAACTGCTCTGCACATCTCTGCAAAGACCCCAAGGAGGCGCTATCGCGCACGCCCAGGGTGTGCAGGGCTTGAGTCCCACTCCTGATATCACATGGACCCCCGAACATCTCTGGCTGCAGCCCTGGAGGGTCCTGGCACTGCCAGGGTGACCTGAGTATCCCCAGATTTGCAAAGCCTGAGCAGCCCCATGAACCTCCAGCCCAAGGATCCGGGAATGGCCTGAGCACCAAAAACTTTGTTTTTTTCTTTCATTCAGATCCTATTTTTAAAATAGGACTGGAGATATGGTACAGGGACTCAGCTGCTTCCCTTGCCGGCGGTCAGCCCCGGTTCAATCCTGAACACCCCAACTCCAGCACTGCCAGGTGGAACCCTGGGCACAGAGCCAGAACTAGCCCCAAGGCACTGATGAGTGTGGCAAAAAAAAAAAGTTAGGAAAAGGAGGATAGGTTGGGGGGCTCCCTCCCCTGACATGGGGGGCTGTCACTGTCACTGTCCTCCCGTTGTTCATCGATTTGCTCGAGCGGGCCCAGTAACGTCTCCATTGGAGACTTTGTTGTTACTGTGTCTGGCATATCGAATACATCTCGGGTAGCTTGCCAGCCTCTGCATGGGGGGGCTGAACAAATGCTTCTTAGGTGTTTGTGTTACTTCGAGGAGCCCAGAAGTCTGCGTTTACTACAGAATACCCGAATTGGCTGTTCATGCCCGTCTATCTCCCCTCATCTTCATGAACTGGTGTTGGTGGGCCCCACGGGTGACTTATGTGAAGTGAGGAGGGGAAAGATGGTCACTTTCTTCCGATCCGCACCTGCTATCCGGGACCCAGAGTTAATGGGTTCTTGTCTCGCCTCGCAGAAAGGAATTTCAGGAGTAGACGAGCAGTGAAATTAGTTTTCATTTGGAGGTTTTGAAGGTGTGGAGGGAGAGAGAATGAGAGAGAGAGGGGAGAGAGAGAGAGAGAGAGAGAGAGAGAGAGAGAGAGAGAGAGAGAGAGAGAGAGAAAAGCACTCAAGAGAGAGCCCGGGCTTCTCCAAGGGCGGAGAGAGCCCCTACGCACACCCCAGCATTAGACAGGAAAGCATGGAAGTCCACATCTCAAGAGGGGAGACGTGGGCGACACATGTGTTCAGGCCACGTGGGCGCAAGCAGCACAAGGGCTAGGGCAGCATATGCTCGCCCTTCCTTTGTTCAAGGTGGCCTTTATAGGGTTTCTCCAACCTGCCCCCACATGTGGCTTCTACATAGGTCCAAGTCCGTTGCTAAGGAGGTTGCCAAGCAGATTAGGAGTGGTGATGGTCTTCTTTGAAATTCCTTTCCTGGCCTTTTCTTTCTGCAGGAGCTTCTCTGGGTGTGTTGCTGTAAATAGGTGAGGGTCTGGTTTGGTCTGTTTTCTGTATCCAAGGCATGTGGGTCCTTTGGGCTGAGATCTCCAAGCCTGCTCGGATCAGGGCTGAGCATCCTCCACCCAGATCCTCCATCTTCCAGCAGGCCGGGGTCACACCCACCAACTGGCCCCCTGTGCCGTGTAATCCCATCAACGGCCAAGACCCAGAGACTATAAAACCCAGCTCCCGGAAGCTGGGAATGAGATCTTATTATCTCATTCTTACTTTGGACAACCTGGCAGGCTACCGAATGTAACCTGCCCACACGGCAGAGTCTGGCAAACTCCCCGTGGCGTACCCAATATGCCAAATACCAGTAACAATGGTGGGTCTCATTCTCCTAACCCTGTAAGAGCCTTGAATATGGCATTTTTTAAAAAACTCAGGGCTAGGGTGAAGAAGACGTTACTGGTGCCTGCTCGAGGCAATCGACGAACAACAGGATTGTGATCGTGATCGTGATCTGTAAGCACAGGGTGGATCAACCTAAGTTTTGTTGACCTAAGTTTCATTGCTGAGGGCGTTTCCCTGTCTCTCTGCCAACATCAGAACCACAGCCTGGACCGCCAACTTTCTCCTGGGCTCAGAAGGAACCATCTGAGAAGAGAAGAAACCCCAACCACACAGGCGCCAAAAAACTGCACAGCGGCCAGGACAGGCCTGCCCTTGCCGGACCCTGGCCCCAGCCCTCATGCCCTCTGGATTGAAGCCTGGTGCAGGTCTACATGTGGCCCTCGGGGGTCAGGAATTGTGACCGGTCCCTCAGCATCCTGTCTCCTTTGCCTTTTCTCACTCCACGATCTGCAGAGATCTGTCCCCAACAGTCCATGGACCGGACAAACTGAGCACAAGAGATGCGCCAACCCCCGAGTTGGATCGAATCACAGGACGTGGGAGCAGTGTCCACCAGCTGCATGGGCCAATCAGTCAGGCCCCCACGCCGGGAGCCAGGCAGGACTGCAAGCCAGCGCTGACTCCCGAGCTTCCCTCCTGGGACCAGGGGGAGCTGACGGGAACTGACCCCCAAACACCTCAACTCCCCCTCAGGTCACGTCCACAACTTCTCCTCTCCAGGTGGTACCTCCAGGAATGCAGCCTGGGGGACGATCCACGTGGCGTGGCAGAAATTTTGGTAGATGCTCGTGGCAAGCCCTTGTCATCTGAAGTGATGAGGCCAGGGCTGCCACCCAGCGAGGTTAATGAGCCTTTTCCAAGGGCTGTGGGGATCCATTTAAATGACAGCACGGAAGGGCCCGGGGACCAGAGCGGAGTAAATGTCTCACTGCAGAAAACTGGCATAGGAAGCTGTCGGTCCGCAGGCCTTGGTGGCCGGGATTGAGTCCCTCTCCATCTCGAGGTGCTCCTCGGGAATCCTGACGGCCTAGCTGGCTGCCGAGGGGCATGAGGACAGAGACAGGAACGAACGCCACAGCCGCGGCTGACAGTGTGGTCACTCGGCGTGTCAGGCACCAGGTGTCCTTGTACACCTGCTCCCATCCACACGCACCCCCCGGACGGTACAAACTAAAGGGGAAGACCCCACTTCGCAGCGGGGGAAGCGGAGGCTCGAGAAAGGCAAAGCCTTGTCATTGGCAAAACTGAGTCCCGGCTAAAACTGCTCCCTGCATGACTGTGCCCACAAGGCCAACTTTTTCTCTAACGCCCCCACCCTCTGCCTCTGTGGCCCCGCCTCCTGGCATGGCTCAGCCCACACCCCCTGCTCTGACCCTGACTCGGGATTCTGAACCCTTGTATCTGCTCGGGTCTCCTCCGAGGTCACGTTTCACAGCCTCTTTATGGGCCCCGGGACCTCCGAGCCCTGAGCCAGGCACGCGGCCTGGGAGGAGACTGTGGTCTGGTCCCGGCCCCCTCGTGGCCTCGCCGTGGATGCTCCCTGGGCAGGGCAACGCCCACCCAGCCATTCGTGGTGGTCAGGGGCTGGTCCTCGCTCGCGTTGCCGTGGTAGATTTTCCCTTCACCAGCATCTGTCACGTCAAAGAGGGTCTCTCCCCGTTTCCTCGTCTGGTTCGGTTACTCGCCGAGACTGCGAGGCGCTTGTGCACTTGGTTTCCAGAGCTGTGATGCTTCGCGCGGGATGGGAACTACCAGCCCTAGGGCTTGGCGCAAGGCGGAGGAAAGGAAGGAAGGAAGGAGGAGGGGAGGGGAGGGGAGGATGGAAGGGAAGAAAGGAAAGGAGGAAGGAAGGAGAAGGGAGGAGGGGAGGGGAGGGGAGAGCAGGAGAGAGGAAAGTAGAGGAGGGAAGGAAAGGGGAAGGGAGGGGAAGCAGGGGAGAGGAGGGGAGAGGAGAGGAGGGGAGGAGGGGAAGACAGGAGGGAGAGAAGAGGAGGGAGAGGAGTAGGGAGAAGAGGAGGGGAGGGGAGGGGAGGGGAGAAGAGAGGAGAGGAGGAGGGAAGGGAGGAGGGAGGAAAGGAAGGAGAGGAGAGGAGAGGAGAGGAGAGGAGAGGAGAGGAGAGGAGAGGAGAGGAGAGGAGAGGAGAGGAGAGGGGAGGGGAGGGGAGGGGAGGGGAGGAGAGGGAAAGCAGGGGAAGGGAGGGGAGGTAAGGGAGGGGGAAAGCAGGGGAGCGGGGAGAGAAAGGAGAGGGGAGGACCGGACCTGGGAGGCCCCTCGGGGTCCACTCTGACTGGCGCCTTCCCTCTTCCTCCGCAGACGCCCCAGGACTGGAGGGCACCGGCCTCACCGACACTTACCTCCTGCCCCCGGGGGCACTGCCGGGCAGCCTGGCGGGCGCAGAGAGCCCAGAGGACGCGGCGAGCACTGCGCCTCCGAGTCCCGCGCAGTCCGGGGAGGCGCCGGGCGGCCCAGCCCCGTCGGAGCCCCGGGCCGCTGCCCTGCCGTCCACGCCCCCTGCCCCGAAGCAGCGGCCGCTCAAGCTGGGCAACTCGGCCCGCAAGCAGCCGCGGCCCCAGGCCTCCCAGCCGGCCCCCTCGGAGCCCCTCGCCCCCGCCTCCCAGAGGCCCGGGACCCCCAGCGAGCCCCCCGCCGCGGACCCCGCGCCGCTGCCGCCCTCCTCGGGGGAGCCCCGCTGGCCGCGCGGGAGGGAGGGGGCGGCCCCCACCACCCCCCGCGCCCCCGCGGGTCTCCCCCTTCACGTCGCAGCCCCTCCCGGCCCAGACGCTGCCCCAGAGGCCCGGCTCCGGGGAGCCCGCGGGGCCCGAGGAGGCCCCGGACACGGCCCTGGAGGACGCCAGCCCCCTGGCCTTGCTGGACAAGGGAGAGAACGAACTGACCGGGTCTGCGTCCGAGGAGAGCCAGGAGACCACCACGTCCACGATCATCACCACCACGGTCATCACCACCGAGCAGGCCCCAGGTAGGGCCCACCCTTCCAGCTGCCCACGCCCTGGAAGCCCCCCTGGAGGAGGGCTGGGGAGAAGGCGGTCTGGGGGGCCCCCACCCTTGGGTACCATCTGCGGAGACCTGGTTAGGAGCTACTTCCGGGCCTCAGAGTTCATATTCCTGATTCTAAGGCAGGGTAACTGAGACCCCAACAGCCCAAACTTCTCACCCAGGGCCCGCTGGCCCCTCAAGAGGGAGATTTTTTCCTTTTGTTTTGTTTTGGGGGTCACACCCGGCGAGCACAGGGGTCACTCCTGGCTCTGCTCTCAGGAATTACCCCTGGCGGAGCTCACGAGACCCTCTGGGATGCTGGGAATCGAACCCGGGTCTGCTGCGTACAGGGCAAACACCCTACCCGCTGTGCTACCACTCCAGCCCCTCAAGAGGGAGATTTTAAATCTTTCCGTTCCAGGGGCCAGAAAGACAGCGCGGCGGGGAGGGTACTTACCTTGCACTCCGTCAATCCCGGTTCGATCCCCAGCACCCTCTTTGGTCCCCTGAGTACTACCAAGAGTGATCCCTGAGCACAGTCAGGTCTAAGCCCTGAGTACTGCCAGGTGTGACCCCTCCCCACCCTCTGCCATAAAGAATGTTTCCATTCCAGGGACCGAAGGGACAGTACAGCCAGTGGCTAGAGCACTCCCCTTGCACACTGCCAAGTGCTGTTTCAGCTGCTGAACCCCATCGAGTTGGTTCCCTGAGCCCGCCAGGAGTGATCCCTCTGAGTGAGCACAGAGTCAGCAGTCAGCCCTGAGCATCACTGGCTGTGAGCCCCCCGCCACCGCCACCCCAAATCAATCAATAAAATACAAAGTAAAGCCTTTCCATCCAGAAACAGACTCCTTCGCTTGTCTTAAAGGCGGTGGTGCAGGCCCAGAGCTTGGCCAGACTTACTACAACTCACTTCCGGTGTTGGTTCATCCAACCACCCTCGTGCCCTGCAAATCTCCCCCTTCACGTCACAGCTCGCACGCTGCCCCAGAGGCCAGGCCCCGGGAAGTCAGGCTTTGAATCCCGCCTGACCCGTGAGCCTGGCTGAGACGCCCACCCACTAGGGCTGTGTAGTCAGCCCCCAAGGACGGTCTTGGGGTCACCCCCTAGACTGGGAGGAGGGTCCCAAGCAGCTTGTGATCATCCCAGGTCAGCTGTGACAAGGTGAGGGCGCTGCTGGTTGGGGAGCAGAGGGGGAACACCAGGAAGGGGAGGAAAGGGATGACTCTTCAGGGGGAGTCCTGGCTCCTGCTACGCCCTGTCCCCCCCGGGGTGGGGGGGGTGGGGGTAGTGGGAGGCGGCGCCCTCTGTGTCCTCACTCCAGCCTTCCCTCCAGCTTTCTGCAGCCTGAGCTTCTCTGAGCCCGAAGGCTACATCGACTCCAATGACGCCCCACCCCTGCCCCTCACCAACTTCCTGGAGTGCACCTACAACGTGACCGTCTACACTGGCTATGGGGTAGAGCTCCAGGTAACCCCAGCGAGGGCCCAAAGGGGGTCTTTTCCTGAGTGTTTAATCAGGCTTGCTGTTTTTGGGGCACTTTGGGCTGGGCTTTGGTGGATGAATAGGAGTTCCCAATCTGGGAAAGAGGAAAGAGCTTGACATATGTGGAAGGGAAGGGAGGGGTCCTGTGGATAAACCCTGAGCCCTAGTACTCAGAAAGTAAGTTTTCTCATACCCCACTTAATACATGCATGTGCATATACGTACACACACACACACACACACACACGCACGCACACGCACGCACACGCACACACACATACCCCTCCACTCAGGGAATCTCCGCCTGCATCAGTTGAGTCATAAACGTTTGCCTGTGAACTAAGAATGGACTAGCAGGAGGCATAGTGCTCTCAAGCCTGGGTGTCACTCCTGCTCTGTGAGGTAACATTGATCTTGGACAGGAGCCAAAAAATCTCTCTCAGCCTCAAACTGTCCATCAGCAAAATAGAAATGTTGCTGCTTTACTGAGTTTCAAGAAGAAGAAGAAAAAAAAAACAAACAAGAGAACCTGGGGAAGGCATTTTTCCAGAACCCAGCAGAGACAGACAGACAGAGACAGACAGACGCAGAATTCAGGGCCTGTTTCCTATGCGCACCCCCCACCAGGCCTTCCCCAACCGAGTTCCCAGCTTCGGCTGTCCTTTCTATGATGCATGAGGGACCACGGGCAGGTGACATGCACTGTCCTGCAGATGGGGCAGATGGGATGGGCTATAAATTCTCTCACGCTGCTGGTGGCAGACCCTCCTGGGGCGAGGCCAGAGGCTGGGAATGAGCCTCTCTCTGGTCAAGAGCCACCAGACGTTTCTGCGCTGAGTTGACCTTCTGCCCTAAACAGACCTTTGCTCCCGGAAGGGCTTTCTGGCTTGCTTAGGATTCAGGCAGCCCCACCCCCTCCAGGACCCTCCGTGGCACCCACAGCCTCCTCTCAGCTCTGGGGCTTGTGACCCTGAGTAGGTTTGAGTTCATGTTCATGGAGTTCAAGTAGAGGTGAACGCAGTCCCTCCAACTCGGGCATTGGGTGAGCCCTTTCTCTACTCCATGACAAGGACCCCTGTGCCCTGCCCCACCAACACCCCTCTCTCCACTGCCGGCCTCCAGAAGCTTCTTGGCCCAACCCAGCTTCACGTGTGCTGCCCCGAAGACTCATTTCCCTCAGTTCCCTCAGCCTTTGGGGATGGGGTGGGGGCACATACTCACATCTGAAATCTAGGTGCGAAACTGGACGGAGATCTCCCCAGAGGAATCACACGAAGACAAGTTGCAATGCAATAAGCAAAGGGTCTTTATTGGCTAGCTCGAGCTAGAGTCCAGGTCTCATCCAATGCAGTGAAGTCTTGACAAGGATTCTGATTCCAAATCACAAGCAGTTTATATAGGGTTTAGAGTTCAGAGCGGTTTCAGCATTGGCCTTATGACATCAGTGGTCAGCAATTAGATAGCCGGTACCAGTCACAGTTTGGGGTTCTTTCCAAGAAGGCTGAGGCGACCCCTCAGGACTGGCCAGATCCAACTGCCCAGTTTGTGATCCAGATGAATTGCTCAATTGGGAGTTTACCAGAAACTGCAAGTCCTGCTTTGGGGAAAGAGAAACTGAGGCCTCATTGAGACTTAGTGTTAGCTGCAGCTTGTCGTGGCATCAATTTCGTCCTCACACAGGGGGCACTAGATGTTCCCAGGTCCCCAAATATGCCAAGGGCTGGTCTCGAGATCTGCCCTGTTGACTTGGGGGGTCCATCCAGGGATGCGCTGGTTGGGGAGCAGAGTGGCCATCCCGGAAGCTGTCGGGCTGTTAGTCTTGTCTCCTGCCCAACTCTTCACCTGCCCCTGCTAGGTGAAGAGCGTGAACCTGTCCGAAGGGGAGCTGCTGTCCATCCGCGCTGTGGACGGCCCCACGCTGACCGTGCTGGCCAACCAGACACTCCTGGTGGAGGGCCAGGTCATCCGGAGCCCCACCAACACCATCTCCGTCTACTTCCGCACCTTCCAGGAGGACGGTCTGGGCACCTTCCAGCTGCACTACCAGGGTAAGAAGGGGCGCACAGTGGGGTAGGTGACTGGCCTGCCTCAGTTTTCCTCCAGTGCCAGGGATGCTGAAAATGTTTGTCTCAGACACTCCTTTGGCTTAGGGACCATGACTTAGGGACCTCCTTCTCAGATCAATGTTTTCCAAAGCGTCCAATAAATGTTTCCGACCACTCAGAGCCAGAGAGTCGTACAGCAGGCAGGGTGCTTGCCTTACACGCACTGGCCCAGATTTGATCCCCGGCATCCCATGTGGTCCCCCAGACCCTGCCAGGAATGATCCCTGAGAGCAGAGACAGGAGTACACCCTGAGCATTGCCAGTGTGGCCCCAGAACAAAATAAAACTACATACACAGTATCTAAACATATACTATATGTAAAACACTTGAAAAGGAAGTCAGTCCTAACTGGATTTCAGTTACCAAGATATTGCTTGTTGATGAAAATATCGACAGTTTCTTTATTGACACATAACACAGTCTTGGGGCCAGAGCGATAGCACAATGGGATGGCATTTGCCTTGCATGTGGCTGACAGGTTTGATCCTTGGCATTCCATAGCCCCCCCCCCCCCCAACACCCCAGCACTGCCAGGAGTGATTCCTGAATGCAGAGCCAGGAGTAACCCCTGTGCATCACCAGGTGTGACCCTAAAACACCAAAACAAACAAACAACACTATCTCCCAATGACTCCCATAATCACTGTGATTTCAAAGCACTGAGGAGTGTGAAAAGCCTTTCAAGCTGGGTATTCGGTGAGGAGAGATCTGGGATTTTCTGGAGGCAGAGTCCCAGGTCCTGCCCGCGGTGCTGGTGGAGAGAAAGCACGGTCCAGTCTGGGCTGACCTCACGGGAAGCAGACTTGCAGGGCCGACCATGCAACTCAGATCAAAGGGCTCCGGGACCAGCTCCCCCGTCTCTCTGCTCTGCCCTTCTCCCAGATGTGCCCTTCCTGCCCTCCACCTCTCTGCCTCTCTCCCTGCATCTCTTCCCATCCCCCTCAGCCCCACTTGCCCTCCCCCTCCTCATCCCAGTACCCCCCCCACAACAGTTCCCACCACCTTCCCCCCTTGACCTGGGGTCGCTTTCCCTGGAAGTGAGGAGGGGCTCCCTGTGTCCTGGCCCCGTCTGGAACCTCAGCCTAGAAAGCTGAATCGCCCCCAGCCCCCACACATATGCACACACCTGTCTAAACGTCCACACCAGACTGACCAGATATCTGGAAACCCCGTCCCTGTGTCAGTTGCTCCCGGGTGTTTCTGAGACGACCAGGTGGCTGTTTCGGGGGGTCTCCTTACCTGCTCAGCACCCATCAAGACTTCCGGCTGGGCTTACCATCCTGATAAAAAATACCAAATGCCTGGAACAAACACCAGGACCTCTTAGCACCTGTCTTGCAGACCATAATGCACAAAAGGAAAAGGAGAGAGAGAGAGCAAGAAGGAAAGTGCCTCCCATAGAGGGAGGCTGGGGGTAGATGGTGGAGGTTTTGGGGGATGATGGTGGGAAAACGGGGGCCACTGGTGGTGGAACTGTGCACTGGTGAAGGATGGGTGCTGGATCACTGTATGACTGAAACCCAATTATGAACAGGTTTGTATGGTCTGTCTCACAAATATCCAATTTAAAAAAATTTTAGGGGGCTGGAGCGATAGCATAGTGGGTAGGGCATTTGCCTTGCACGTGGCCAACCCGGGTTCGATTCCCAGCATCCCAGAGGGTCTCCAAAAAGAAAAAAAATATTTTTTAAAGTAATGTGAGTTCATGCCCAATTCAGTCAGCTTAATCAATGGCTGAATAAATAGTATTACTCCTACTTTAAAAAAAAAAGACGTTGGCTGGGGTCTGCTCGTGTCTGACCTAATTCCATTGGGATTGCCGTCTCCTGTCAAAGACGTTGTCGGTCATCACCAGGGCATGGAGCTAGGAAGTAGTTAACATCCTCTTAGCAGCAGTGAGAAGCTCATACCCCCTTTTCCCCACCCCTGTACAGGAAGTGCTGACTGGGTTCTGTATAAGGGGTGGGGCCAGATCTCGCCCAGTTCCTTGAATCCTTACTGGACACCACCTTCCCCGTGACCTTGGGTCGCCTCCACATGGGGGGTCAGGCAGGTGGGGTGGGGGGGAGGAACCTATGTCCCAACCCCACTGGTAGGGTCAGGGTGGCCTTCAGGCAGTCCAAGTGTCCTCAGGTGGTGCCATTTCTAAGTCTTTGAGGGATGGAGTCCAGGCTTGTCTTGGGCGGGAAAAGGGGAGCAGGGAACAACGGCCAGTGGAACTGGTGCTCGGTCTGGCCTGTCATCTGTGGGGGATGGATGTGAGGAAGCATGGGATGCAACCTTGTGGCTTCCTGTCACCAGCTAGGCCATCAGTCCTGTTTCCCTCGCTGGGGACAGGGTGATCCCTGATACCGGGATGTTGCTGTCTCATCAGCCGGTTGCCATGTGGTTCTGGTTGCGTTTTGTCTGAGCAGCCCTCACAGTGAGAGAGGGGAAGGCGTGCCCCATCCCGAACCCACAGTCTCAGCAGGCCAGCAAGGAGTGGGCCGGCAGGAAGCCGCTTGCAGCCTTCCTGGCAGCCTTCCTGCATGCAGGAAGGCATGCAGCCCGCCCTTGGGTTCAGTCCCCAGCACTTCATATGATCCCTTGAGCACCGCCAGGAGGGAGCCCCTGAGCACAGAGCCAGGATCACCCCTGAGCATGGCCATGTGTGACCTTAAAGCCCAAAAGGCAACCACAAAACCAGTGGGGACCTTGAGTGATAGGACAGGCTGTTTGTCCTGCATGCGACTGATTTGATCCTGGTACCACAGACTGTCACCAGAGCCCCACCAGGAGGGACCCCTGAGCACAGAGCCAGGAGTCAGCCCTGTACAGCCAGTGTGTTTCCCCTCCCCCACTGTCTCAGTGTGAAGCACTGAGAGCCTCTAGCCTAAGGGAAGTGCTGTCCTGCTCTCTCCTTGTCCTGTGACCCTCCGGAGTCCCCTCTCCCCCCACCCTCTGGAGTCCCCTGAGGCCTTCCTCTCTCTCCCCATTCCTCGCCCACCCCTCTCTGACACGGTGTCTCTGCGTTTCCCCAGCCTTCATGCTGAGCTGCACCTTCCCCCGCCGGCCCGACTTCGGGGACGTCACTGTGATGGACCTGCACTCGGGCGGGCTGGCCCACTTCCACTGCCACCTGGGCTATGAGCTCCAGGGCGCCAGGACACTGACCTGCATCAATGCCTCCAAGCCACACTGGAGCAGCCACGAGCCCGTCTGCTCAGGTACATGCCAGCCCTGCCCCCATCAACCAGAGGGTCCACAAACGTGCACCCCCAAAAGCACTGAGACTGCGCTTCATGACAAGGTCTTAGCCCAAGGCAAGAGAGAGGGGGGAGGTACTGGAATGGTAGCACAGTGGGGAGGGTGTTTGCCTTGCACATGGCTGACCCAGGTTCGATTCCCAGCATCCCATATGGTCCCCTGAGCACCGCCAGGAATGATTCTTGAGTGCAGAACCAGGAGTAACCCCTGTGCATCACCGGGTATCACCCAAAAAGCAAAAGAGAGAAAGAGAGAGAGAGAGAGAGAGAGAGAGAGAGAGAGAGAGAGAGAGCTCTTCAGATACAGGCAACTCCTGGCATCAAAATATTTATCACCTTCATTATGGTAAAATTCACCAAGCATAGTGTCCATCGGCTGGAGCGATAGCACAGCGGTAGGGCGTTCGCCTTACAAGTGGCCAACATGGCCGACCCGAGTTCGATTCCTCCGCCCCTCTCGGAGAGCCCGGCAAGCTACTGAGAGGATCTCGCCCGCACGGCAGAGCCTGGCAAGCTCCCCGTGACGTATTCGATATGCCAGACACAGTAACAACAAAGTCTCCAATGGAGACATTACTGGGCCCGCTCAAGCAAATCGACGATCAACGGGAGGGCCTTTACCTTACCTTTACCTAGTGTCCATCTATGACATTTTGGACATTTTCAGCATGGTATGATCATGATCACTCCAAAATATCTTCATCACCCCCAAATCACTCCCATGACAACATGCCTCCTCTTCTCTCCCTAGCTGCCAACCATGGGCAACCACAAGTGTGTTTTCAGTCTCATTGGATTTGTCTATTGGGGCCATTTTCATCGAAATGGAATCCTGGGACCTTTCTAGCTGGTTTCCTTCACGCAGTTCAGGTTTTCCTAATGATGTCAAGGTTTGTCCACATGGTAGCAAGCGTCAGAACTTCCTGTCCTTTTCTGGCGAAATAATAGTCTGGTGTGGGGCTTTGTCTCAGTTTAGCTGTTCATTCATGGATGGCTGTTATCCTTGATTCTGCTTTGGGCTGTTCCAAATAAGACTGCTATGACCATCTGCCTATAAACTTTGGGGCAGACAGAGGTTTTCATTTCTCTTGGGTGTACGGCCCAGAAGTTGAATCACTGGATGATACGGTAATTCCGTATCGAACCTGTTTAAGGTTCTGTCAAACTACTTTCCACAGACGCTACACTGTGTTCCTTTCCAATGCCTCTACATCTGTGTCAGGACTTTCTCCTTTCCCTATTTTTTCCCTCTTACTCAGAGTAGCCATCCTATTCAGTGTGCGGCAAATTCCCTAAGAGCTGGTCATCAGAAGCATGGAGCCACTGCCTGTGTTCTTATTGGCCATCTATTTGTCTTGGAGATATGTCAATGCTTCCAACATTTTTAACAAAGGGTTGTCTTTTGGGAGTCAGATGAAAGAGTGAGGAAGGCACTTAACCTTGCATGTGGCTGACCCAGGTTCACTTCCCAGCACCCCATATATTCTTCCGGGACCTGGAGTGATGAGAAGCATGGGGGACTCCCTGAGCACTGTTGGGTGTGCCCCACATCCAGACTTTTGGTTGTCTTTTCATTGTTGTGTGATAAGAGTTTTTTACATATTTGGATACTGAGACCCTTATCAGACACCTGGTTTGCCAACATTTTCTCCCTGTCTATGGGTTGTCTCTTAGCAACTTCATAATGTCCTTTGGTGCCAAGAGCGTTTAACTCCCATCAGGTCTAAGCTGCCTGTTTTGTCATCAGTGGCTGGTGTTTTGGGTGCTACTGCTCCCATGATTGGACCCTAATGTGTGTGTGTGGGAACCACACCGAGGATGCAGGAAATTTGCACAGTAATCCTACATGGTTGAAGTCAGTGTCCCCATTTTACAGATGAGGAAACTGAGGCTCGTGGTGTAAAAAAAAAATCACTTGCTCAAAGCCACCAGGTAGAAATTCTGGAAGCTGACCAGATATGCCAGCCAGACTGGACCTTCTAAGCCTGCAGAAAGATCTGAGACTTACAGGCTTAAAGACAGGCAAACTCTTCAGATTTGCTCTTCAAGTTCGTGTTCGCATTGCACGTGTTTCTCACTGGCTGGTCTCTCTGATTCTCCACTTGTTCATCTCTGCCAGGAGAAGCCTGTCTTCTCTCTCAAGCACGTCCTTCCCTCCCTCTCTCTCTCTCTCTTCATATCATTTTAAATAAGTTTCAACAAAAACGACTTGCTTCAAAGGAAAAAAAAACTCTTCAGGACACTTGTAGGATTTATTTTTTTCTGTTGGTGTATAATTGACGTAGAATATTGGTCCATTTCAAGTGGCCTATGTGGCTCTAGGGCGTTCGCCTTACAAGCGGCCAACACGGCCGACCCGAGTTCGATTCCTCCGCCCCTCTCGGAGAGCCCGGCAAGCTACCGAGAGTATTCGATATGCCAGACACAGTAACAACAAAGTCTCCAATGGAGACGTTACTGGGCCTGCTCGAGCAAATCGACGATCAACGGGAGGGCCTTTACCTTTACCTTTTATGTGGCTCTTTGTATGTGACCGTTCAAGAAATACCCCCACCCCAGGCCCACCAGGTGCTACTGTACGTGGCAATAAAGCTGCTTCAGATCCAGGCCTGCTCCAAAGGAGCCTCTAGTCTAGTGCAAGGGGTAAAGCAACAAGGAAGTGAGCTCACAGGATGGTTTCCTGATGGCTCTGATTACCCGGAAGGAAATGCCCCAAATCCCAGTGCATGAGTAGGCAGAGGAAATCCCCATCTTAGTCCTCGAGGTAGGGGGCTGGCATGGGCAAGGAAAGGTGTGCAGGGAGGTGAGGATGTGAAGGGAACCCAGCCCTGGGGCAGGGGGTGGCGGACCCGGATCTGAACGTTGAGCGGAGCTGAGTGGAGAAAAAAGACAAAATCGTTCTTTTTGGGGGCTGGAGTGATAGCACGACGGGTAGGGCGTTTGCCTTGCACGCAGCCAACATGGCCAACCTGGGTTCAATTCCCAGCATCCCATATGGTCCCCCGAGCACCGCCAGGAGTAATTCCTGAGGCCATGAGCCAGGAGTAACCCCTGAGCATCACCGGGTATGACCCAAAAGGAAAGAAAAATGTTCTTTTTGTTTTGTTTTGTTTTGTTTTGTTTGGAGAGTCACACACAGTGATTCTCTGGGGTTACTCCTGGCTCTGCACTCAGGAATTACTTTTGGCGGTACTCAGGGGACCATATGGGATGCTGGGGATTGAACTTGGGTTGGCCGCATGCAAGACAAACGTCCTACCCACTATGCTATTGCTCCAGCCCCCCAAGGCCGTTCTTGACACAGGAACTACCATAGGCCAGAGTTCAGAGATAAGAAGGGACTCAATGAGTTGGAAGAAACATAAGAGAAGATTCATCCTGTTGGACCACAGAGAAGAACGGTGGGGCGTGAGCCAGGGGGTGTGGTCAGCGGTTACATCAGTCAAGGGCTTTAGACCAAGAGACTTGGGGGGCCCGGCAGGAGGCACTGGGAAGGAGATCTGCATTGGGGGTGACCTTTACCCTCCAAATCACTCTGACCTCTCCGCAGCGAAGAAAGGTGGTTGAGGGTGACCAGAGTCCACAGTGGTGAGTTAGCCCAGCAAGAACTGCATGCTGTCCTTCACGTGAGAGTGCAGAGGAGTATGATTCTTCACATGCATGTAGAGAGTGACGTTAGAGAGAAGCCATCCAGGGGCACACCTGAATTCTGAAGCCCCCTTTCCTGAGCTCTTCCTCTCATATTGCAGTCACGGTCCTCCCATTGTTCATTGATCTGCTCGAGTGGGCCCAGTAACATCTCCATCTTGAGACTTCTTGTTACTGTGTTTGGCATATAGAATACTCCACGGGGAGCTTGCCAGGCTTTGCCGTGCGGGCGAGTTACTCTCGGTAGCTTGCTGGACTCTCCGAGAGGGGCAGAAGAATCGAACTCAGGTCGGCCATGTTGGCCGCTTGCAAGGCAAACGCCCTACCACTGTGCTATCACTCCAGCCCTCATACTGCAGACCAGTGAGTTACTGGAACTGCACAATACCAAGCCCTGTGGGGCTGAGCGATAGTACAGCGGGTAGGATGTTTGCCCTACACGCGACTGACCTGGGTTCAATTCCCAGCATCCCATATGATCCCCCGAGCACCACCAGGAGTAATTCCTGAGGCCATGAGCCAGGAGTAACCCCTGAGCATTGCTGAGTGTGACCCAAAAAGCAAAAAAAAGAAAAATATATATATACCAGACCCTGTGCAAAGCCATACTTGAAAATTTGCTTATTATCATGTCCCTCGTGTGTCAGGAGGTCTGTGAGTGTTTGAGAGGCACCAGACTGTCCCACACTGGCCCTGCATCACCTTGACCAGCCTCATCAATCAAGAAAGCAAAGCCCTAGTTTAAGCTCCAGAGAATCCTGATGGGGTGGAGGGGTGGGGGTGGTGGTGGGGGGAGAAAGCTGTGTGTCTTAACTGAGCACAGACCATATGCCGCGCTGTGAACCACGTACAAGGAGAATATTAGGAATAATTTCGGAATAATAGGGCATAATTCCCGTCCTCTCAGCATTCACAGTCGGTGGAGTCCAAAAAAGCAACTGACAGCTTAAAGTCAGAGGCCCGATTGTGGGGGTATTGTTCCCCCGGCCCTTTAGAAATGTCATCTTTTGAACAAGGAAAAAAACCCGAAGCAGGGGCCAGTTGGTCTCTGCACCTCTCGCACGTTAATTTTTATCTACGTATAAAATCAGAGACAAATTGAGCCTCAGTTTGTGCTAAGAAAGATGGATGGGGGACCACGCGGGCAAATTGAAGCCAGACAGAGTAATCACTTGTTCTAATAAGGCAAGGAAGGGGAGTCGAGAGGCAACAATGAGCAGAGCTGCAGAACACAGGTGGTTGGGGGCCCCAGCACGGACGGATCGTGTCCCCCTGTCCTCAGGGTTCCCACATCCTGCCCAAGGCCTTGAGTTCCGGTCCATGCCAGGGACTGGGTCTAGCTCTCTAAATACTTCATCGATTGCTCCCCATAGTCCTAGACTGAAGGGGGACTTAGCCTCATTTTGCAGTAAGTAAATTCAAGGCTCAACGTGCTTTAGTGACTCATTCTAGATCCACTGCAGAGTTGCAGTGCAGAGTAGCACATTAGGTCCTAATTTACATGATTACTGCAAGGCCACCTAGAGGAAGGAAACCCCCCTCTCCCCTGTGTGCTGTCTGTGGCGCTGAGAGAAAGAGAGCTGGTTCTTCTGGAATGTTCTAGAACCTGCTGGAATATTGATTGGGAGGATGATTTTTGGCGGGACCCACTGTCTGTTGCATTTTTCACATCCTCTCGTGTTTGTGTGAAAATCCACGTCCCTGGATTTGCTCCCACATCTCAAAGCTGTGCAAGTTAATGTGTGTCCATTGTTGGGTGTTAGCTTTTGTGTGTTAATTGGTGAGTCTCAACTGTCCCAGTCTGAGTGAGTGTGCGTGCATGTGTGTGAGTGTGAGAGAGAGGGAAGGTGAGCCTCTGTTGGGAGGTCAGACTGTCCAGAATCAATTCCTAACTTGAACCCTGAGTTGGCATGGGCTAGTTCTCTGAGTCCCTTCAAAGCTAAATTGGAAATGTGGGCTGGAAAATGAATGAATACAAATTATTCCTTAATAGTACAGAATTCTGGTGATAGTTTGTCATCAGAAATGTAACTCTATATCAATTAGCCTATGGCAAGATTTGTTCAGTTATGCATCCTGGTGCTCCAAGTTGTAGCTTCTAAGAACCAATTGTCCATGTTCGATGAGAGCTCACTCTGCAGAGCTTCTTGGAAGTTTCTACACTGTTAAGTTCCCAGGAAGTGCAGAGCAGAGCAGAGAACCATGTACCGTTCCTTCCTAATACCAGTCCGAGTCAATCATGTGGTCCTTCAACAAATGCTTAGCTCCGGTTCAAAATTCACCTTCCTGGACTTATTAAATTTCATGGAAAAAAAGGTAACATGTGAATGTAACTCCCCTCTCAAATAGAAATAAAAATGTGTAGAAGAGGGGCTGGAGTGATAGTATAGCGGGTAGGGAGTTTGCCTTGCATGTGGCAGACCTGGGTTTGATCCCTGGCATCCCATTTGGTCCCCCAAGCACTGCCAGGAGTAATTCCTGAGTGCAGAGCCAGGACTTAACCCCTGATCATTGTCGGGTGTGACCCAAAAAAGAAAAAAAATGTAGAAGATAGAAACAAATCACTTTCATATTCCTGTTTCAAGTGATCTTGGCAAATAGTTCATTGAAATGGTCAGGGCTATAGAATCAGAAACAGCCTCAATGTCCAATGACAGTGGGGTGAACAGAGAAGTCGTGGTGTATCAGACATGATGGCGTCCCATACTGCAGCCAGAGAAGTTGGAATCTGGCAGTCTGCTGTGACTTGGGTGGAACAGGAGGACATCACGTTAGGCAGAATAGGTCAGAAGGAGGAAGGCAAGTATCAGGTGATCTCACCCGGCTGTGGTATACAGAACAAGTAAACAAGGGAATAGACGGTATCAAGTGATGGCAACTCCTTGTCCTTAAATCACAAAACTGAGAGTGCCCAGCAGTGGAGGAAGGGCGTAAGAATAAAGGAAAAGCTTGAGTTAGAAGTGATTTAAAGACACAGTGGGGCCAGGGAGATAGATAATACAGCAGGTAGGGCATTTGCTCTCCACGTGGTTGACCCAGGTTCTATCTCCAGCATCCCTATGGGTCCTTGGAGTACCACCAGGAGAAATTCCTGAGTGCAGAGTCAGGGGGAACCCCTGAGCATCACCGGGTGTGGCACAAAAAGTTAAAAAAAAAGACAATGGTTTTGGGGCACAGAGCAGTAACTTCATGTATCAAAATCACAGGTACCGATGCCATTCATTGTCGTAACAGTGTTAGGTCACCATGTCACCTAAACTATAAGAGAAATAGATAGGGCAGGCCATTTTCTAACCCAAGATGTCGTGAGCATTTCTCTGTATTCTCAAGCCTTCTTTGAGAACATGCATTTCATGGTTACATGAATAGACGTATTTATTTCCTTCGGCAAGTGTGAGTGGACATGCGTGTCACGTCTCATTTCTTGCTCTTAAAAATAACTGATCACGGAGCAGCCCTGCTCGTAAACCTTTGTGAAAACCTCTAAAGCCGGTTTCTGCGGATGAAATCCGCAGAGTCTCAATTACGAGGTCAAGAACACACTTTCTAAACTTTTCGCCAAATTATCCTCCCAAAAGGTCAGAGCACTCCCCACGCTAACCAGTCACAAATGAGACTTCCCAGCTCGGCGTCACCTTTCCTGGGCCCGGCTTTATGGCTGCTTTTTATCTTGGCCAATTAAGTGGATGAAAATGAAAGCGAGTTCAGATTTGCATTTTTTTATTAGGAGTGAGGCTGAATTTTTGTAGTGCCAAGTACTAAATGTTCATTTCTTCTTTTTGTGAACTCCCGAGTTATGTCCTTCTTGATTGCTGTTTTACAGCTAGAAAACAGGATGCAGCCAGCGCTCTGGAAAAATTCTTAAATCGTAATTGTTCACTCCCTCCGGGGAACACAGATGGTGAGGGCTCTGTTCAGGCAAGGACATCCCTGGGCATGAAGGTGGGGTCCCGAGGTGGGGCGGGGGGGCTGGTTTGTGCTCTTCTGTTCCCATCTTGTTTCCTTCTGCTACAGGTCAGGGATCAAGGAGAGACAAAATGACAAAAATACTCTATCTCTCTCTCTTTCTCTCTCTCACTCTCTCTCTGCCCAACTCTCCTCTTATGGCCACCCCCATTCTGGCCTCAGCACCCTGTGGAGGGGTGATCCGCAATGCCACCATTGGCCGCGTCCTGTCTCCAAGTTATTCTGGAAGTGCCAACGGGAGTCAGTTCTGTGTGTGGACCATCGAAGCTCCAGAAGGCCAGAAACTACACCTGCATTTTGAGAGATTGGCGCTGCATGAGAAGGACAGGTAGATCCACTGAGAGTCTCTCTCCCCCCCCCCAAACCCCCGCAGCCTGCTTCCTCCCCAAAGGGTTAGTCAGATGGAGAGGAGGCAGGTGGAGTCTTGGCTGAGATGTCACTCCGGGCAGGCAAGGAAGGGGGAGTTGTGGAGGAGGCAAGATCCTTGGAGACCACCAGCTTTGACCCCTTTCATTCACAGAGAAGGAAGCGAGGGAGGGGTACACGGCATGGGGGGGTCAAGATGGGATTGAGGTCACCCACATTGTCCCCTTTGTTCTCCTTCATGTCCTGTTTGAATTGAGAGGAGCATCTATTGAGACCTGCTCTGCGCTCAGCTGTGGACGAGTCTAGAACATTGTTCTCTGGTATTAGAGGGAGTGGATGGGGGTCAGTGTGCAAACGTATGCTTAGGAAAGAGGGAGAAGCTACCGGGGAAGTCTTGCTTCAAAGCCAGAGCATGTCTATAAACTCTGTGCCTGCTGCAGAGAATCAGTATCTTAAAATGTGACTATTCTAAGAGCTTGCGTGGGAATGTTCTAGAATGTTCACGGGCGGGGGAGGGGGGTGCCCTTCAAGAAAGTATGGGTAGGGGCTGGAGCAATAGTACAGAGAATAGAGGGTAGGGCATTTGCCTTGCACAGCGGCCAACCCGAGTTCAATCCCCAGCACCCCCAGTGGTCCCCTGAGCCCCTCCAGGAGTAATTCCTGAGTACAGAGCCAGGAGTAAACCCCGTGCATCACTGGGTGTGACCCAAAAAGCAAGAAAGAGAAAGAAAGGGAAAGAGAGAGAGAGAACACAGGTAAAGGCAAAGACAAAGTATGTAGGAAGGGATGGAATCAGTAAACTCTGGTTTAACATACAAGTGACCAGGGGGTGCCTGGACCCCTACTCTCTGGGGACCCTAGAAACCTGCATTGAGCACAGAGTTGAATGGTCCCAGGAGGAAGTGAGTAGCTGGATTATTTATCCACCTATTGAAGGACAAGGAATATTCTCGACCACACCCCCCCAACACTGGATGCCACCCTCTGAGAGAGCCGAGTAAGGCAGCAGAAATGTAAAAGCAAGATCTTTGCGGGACAGACCCCAAGAATTTCAGAACCCAGTTCTCTTAGAGACAGATGCTTTAAAGTTTCAAAGCATGGCCGGGAACCTCTTTAAGCAGGAATGGGTTCCTACAGAACACAGCTGAACAATTCCTCCCACTCTGGAATCCAGAGCCCTTCCAAGCAGACTAGCTTCGTCCTGAAAAAAATCTGCAATAATTCACTGTTTTCAAACGGCCGCTGTAGGAGTGCAGCCCCAAAGCACAGCTTCTCTGCAGTCTTCTAGACCAAGCTCCCCCACCACCCCTAAAACCTGAGAAAGGGTACTTGCCAAAACCTGACCTCAGTTCAGCCTCCCCTCAATGGCTCAAGGAAACTACCCCCCTCAAAAAAAAAACAAGTTTGGGGCTGGAGTGATAGCAGATTGGGTGGGGCATTTGCCTTGCACGCAGAGGACCTGGGTTCGATTCCCAGCATCCCATATGGTCCCCTGAGCACCAGCAG
Organism: Sorex fumeus; assembly: GCF_029834395.1. NCBI lineage: Eukaryota > Metazoa > Chordata > Mammalia > Eulipotyphla > Soricidae > Sorex > Sorex fumeus. Next base: position 14,982,603 of record NW_026606089.1, on the reverse strand, counting down.
AAGTGATTCCTGAGTGCAGAGCCAGGAGTAACCCCTGTGCATCGCTGGGTGTGACCCAAAAAGCAAAAAAAAAAAAACCCACAAGTTTATGCAAGTTTATAAAACACAACCAGATGGAGTAGAAAGAGAAAGTAGACCAACATGGGTCCCTCTTGAAGCTTATTGAAGTCCCTGATGAGGGGCTGGAGCAATAGTACAGTGGGTAGAGCATTTGCCTTGCACATGGCAGACACTGGTTTGATCCCATGTAGTCCCCCAAGCACCACAAGGAGTGATTCCTGAGTGCAGAAACAGAGGATGAGGTTTCCAGGGGTTCGAGTGCTAGACAGTGGGCTTTGCCATGCACACAGCTGAGCCAGGTTTGATCCCCGGCATCCCATAGAATCCCTCAAGCCCTGCCAAGGGTGATGCCTGAATGCAGAGCCAGGAGCAAGCCCTGAGCACCTGCAGGCAGGTGTGGCCCAAAAAAACAAATGAAATAGTTTCCAGTAGGGGCTGGAGAGATAGCACAGCAGGTAGGGCGTTTGCCTTGCACGCAGCTGACCCAGGTTCGATTCCCAGCATCCCATATGGTGCCCCGAGCACTGCCAGGAGGAATTCCTGAGTGCAGAGCCAGGAGGAAACCCTGAGCATCTCTGGGGTTAAAAGAAAATAAATAGTTTCCAGTAGGTCAGCACGGTAGAAGTTCAACACACACGCACACGTGTGCGTACACACACACACACACACACACACACACACACACACACACACAAAGACCTCAGATCAGTCCACAAGGATTCTAGACAGAGGGAACGTTCCAGAAGTCCCAGCAGTCATGCCCAGGCTTGTGCTGGGAAAGGTAGACATGGGGGGGGAGGGTGCTGAGTCCCAGCCTCAGAGGCAGGACTTGACATCCCATAACTGCGCATGGCCAGGCTGTGACCACCCCTTTCCCACCACCAGGATGAGGGTCTACAGCGGGCTGACCAACAGCTCGGCCCCCCTATACGACTCCCTGCGAACCCAGAATGTGCCGTTCGAGGGACTGCTGAGTGAGGGCAGTGCCATCCGCATCGAGTTCACATCTGACCAGGCGCGGGCTGCCTCTGCCTTCAACATCCGGTTCGAGGGTGAGGGTCCCTGGGGCCTCCCTCCCTCCTGGGGTCCCCAGTGGGCATGGAAGGAAGGAGACGTGTGGCGGGGCGTATGTGACCGAGGCTCCCTGAGGATGAGGTGGACCTGGTGGGTTTGGCTCCCATTTCAGCTGTCAAGAAAAAAAGAACTCTGGGGCTGGAACGATAGCACAGCCGGGAGGGCATTTGCCTTGCACGCGGCTGACCCGGGTTCTAATCTCAGCATCCCATGTGGTCCCCTGAGCACTGCCAGGGGTGATTCCTGAGTGCAGAGCCAGGAGTAACCCCTGAGCATTTCCAGGTGTGGCCCCCTAAGCAAAAGAGAGGGGGGAGAGAGAGAGAGAGAGAGAGAGAGAGAGAGACAGAGACAGAGAGAGACAGAGAGACAGAGAGAGACAGAGAGAGAGAGAACTCCAGAAACCAAGGGTGACGGTCCCCAACTTTCACGCTGGTGGCTGGGGCTCAGATGCAGGGCCCTTTCCCTGACTCACATGGGCACTGCCCCTCTCTTATCTCCACTCCCTAGCCTTTGAGAAGGGCCACTGCTATGAGCCCTACATCCAGAATGGTAACTTCACCACCTCGGATCCCACGTACAACATCGGCACGGTGGTGCAGTTCACCTGTGATCCCGGCCACTCTCTGGAGCAGGGCCCGGCCATCATCGAGTGTATCAACATGCGGGACCCCTACTGGAATGACACGGAGCCTCTCTGCAGAGGTGAGGGGCCTAGGGCCCTGCGGGAGGGGTGGGAAGGACCAAGGCCCCCCAGCAAAACAGGCATATCCCCTATTTCTGGGCCGGGTCTGGGACTGGAATGTCTCACTGTCCTTTGGATCACACTCCTTTGGAGTGCTTCCAGTCCTGAGAGAAGTCGCAAAATCAACACTCCTTGTTCACATGCTTATTTGGTCTGGGGGCCACTCCTCGAAGCTGCTCCCAGCCCAGCACTCTGGTCCCACTTCCAGCAGTGCTCAGGGGACCATGCAGTGCTGACGGTTGAGCCTGGACCTCTTGCATGCAGACCTGATGCAGTCTATTGAAATAATTCAATAATTCTATTTGTGGCTATTGTTGTTGTTGTGTTGTTTGGGGGCCACTCCTAGCAGTGCCCAGGGTTTACTCCTGACTCTGTGCTCAGGAATCACTCCTGGTAGGGAAGGAAGATGAAGGAAACCATCTACAGTGCCAGAGATTGAACAAGGGTTAGCCCATTAACCCTTGTGCTGTCTTTTTGGCCCCCAGATTGATTCGTTTTAAAACGGGTTTCCTGGGGCTGGAGTGATAGCACAGCGGGTAGGGCATTTGCCTTGCATGCAGCCGACCCAGGTTCAATCCGCAGCATCCCATATGGTTCCCCGAGCACCGCCAGGAGTAATTACTGAGTTTAGAGCCGGGAGGAACCCCTGTGCATCACTGGGTGTGACCCACAAAGCAAAAAGTAAAAAATAAAAATAATAAAATTAAATGGGTTTCCTTCCCTCAGGCCCTCATATCCTAGTGCACAGCTTGGGACATCAGGGGTGGGGGCAGATTGCTGCCAGGGTTTGAGCTCCTACAATTCCCCTCTGCTCTGCGTGCCAGGGTAACCCCCCACTCCCATCACCCTCCTACCCAGAGGCCAGCCCTGATTCTAATGAATGAGTGTGGTGTTAATGGCAATTGTGGGGGTGAGTAGGAGCACCGAAGTCGTGTTGCCAGCTTTCTGCGTGAGCATCATCTGATTTAACCTTTACCACCTCCCCGTGAGCTCCCTATCGTCACTCACCCCAGTTACAGAGCAGGAAATGGAACCGTGGGATGACGGCCCTGAGAATAGGTGGGAGGTCATTGGCAGAGGCCGCGGTGGAGCCCACGTCTCTGTTCCCGGAGACACGTGCTCTGAGAGCCTCTGGGCTGTGTCAGCTGGGTAAGACCCTCCCCTACTTGGGCTTCCAGAGGCCCACACTCCCCAGCACCCCGTTATCAAAGTCACCCCAAGCCAGGACCCACGGGGAGCCGGGAGAGTCAGGAAGAGCTCCCTCTCTCCTGCCATGGCCATGGTAGTTGGCTTGAAACCCCAGCCCTGCCGTGGTGAGAGATTGATCCCTATATTAAATGTGCTGGTTTAACAGAGCGGAATTTATTGGTGCTTTGGCCTCTGCCACTTTGAGAACTTTCCAAAGCAATAAACACAGAGTGGAATTTAAAGGGCCAGGCGCAGCTTCCTCCTCACTTCCTCTCTGGGGCTGTGGGGTGGGACAGGGCGGGTGGTCTTTGACTACCCCCTGAACTGAGAAACATCAGGTACACAACCATGCCAAGTTCAGTGTCAGGCTGGAAGTCTTGAGCTTCTGAATAAGCCCAGGTCTGTGGCAGGGCTGCCTGGCTTTGTCGTGGAAGGAAGTGGAGGCGTCTCCAAAGATCTAACCTTGTCACAGAGCTTGTTGTGGCAAAGACAGTCGACGCCCATTCACCTGTCTTGAATGTGCTGTCAGCCCGACAGGAGACTTTGGAGACTTGATCGCACCCTAGTCTCTGTCCGTGGTGCTGAAAGAGACTGGTCAACACCTCCCCCCAAACACACACACACACACACACACACACACACACACACACACACCCTTCAAGTCACTTCACTTTTCATTTCTTGATGAGTAACATGGAGCCTGGTGGCCCCAGTGGCTACACCCTAGAGACCAGGAGTTGGCCATCGAGTCTGACCTCACGTCCTTATGTCACTTCCAAAACAGCAGAATTGTCTAATGACTCCTGCCTCAAAGTACACCACCATCAAAAAACCTGAGTGCCCAAGAACAGATGACTGGTTAAAGAAACTCTGGTACATTTACACAATGGAGTACTATGTAGCTGTTAGAAAAGATGAAGTCATGAAACTTACGTACAAGTGGTACTACATGGAAAGTATCATGTTAAGCGAAATGAGTCAGAAAGAATGGGATAGACACAGAAAGATTGCATTCATCTGGGGAACATAAAGTAACAAAATGGAAGACTAACACCCAGGAGTGGCCGAGATTAGTACCAGGAATTTTGCTCCATGGCTTGGAGACCAGCCACACGTGCTAGGGGAAAAGGGAGCTCAGATAGAGAAAGGAGCACCAAATAAAGGGTGTTGGGAGGATCCTCCCAGGGTGAGAGAAGCATGCTGAAAGTAGACTATAGACCAAACAGGATTGCCACTCAATGCCTCTCTTGCAAAACACAGGACCCAAAAGGAGAGAGAGAGAGAGAGAGAGAGAGAGAGAGAGAGAGAGAGAGAACAAAAGGGAATGCCCTGCCACAGAGGCAGAGTGGGATGGGAGGGATGGGGGGTGGGAGGGATGCTGGGACCCATGGTGGTGGAGAATGAACACTGGTGGAGGGATGAGTACTTGATCATTGTATAACTGAAACCCAAGCACAAAAATTTGTAAGTCTACAACTGTGCCTCATGGTGTTCCACTAGTAAAAAATTTTTTAAAATTTAAAAAACCCACCACCATCCTGTTCGTGTTTGCAGAGAGTCCTCGGCCCCTGGCTCAAGCCTCAGCTCACAGAGGCAGATGGCCAGCCTCACACACGCGCTGACCCCTAGAGGTGACAGCACCTGTCCACAAAGCCTCTAGCCAGGACAGTCTCTCCTGATCGCTGAAAGCCCCCCCCCCTCTGTTTTTGTCCCTTCAGCCATGTGCGGAGGGGAGCTTACTGCAGTGGCCGGGGTGGTGCTGTCCCCAAACTGGCCTGAGCCTTATGTGGAAGGTGAAGATTGTGTCTGGAAGATCCACGTGGGGGTGGAGAAACGGATCTTCTTGGACATCCAGTTGTGAGTATTCTTGGCGGGAACCCCATCCTGCCGGATGGGGAAAGGAAGGGAAGGGGGCATGATTCCTGTGATGTTCTTTCAGCCTTTCCTCATTAAGTTCCCACTGTGTGTTAGGGGCTGTGCCAAGAATGCCCCCCCTGGGGTGGGGGCTGATTGCTCTTCCTGCTGATCCAGGCACCTGATCTAAGCCACAGTGAAGTCGATAGGTGTCTGCTTGTGTGGGATAAGCTGGAATTACGGTTGTTCCCTCCAGCCCCCTACTGGTTCCAACACCCCCCATGGAGCAGGAGACCAGCATCACCCTGGAGCCACTGGCACAAAGGGTCTTGCAAATCGATTCCGCCTCCATGCAGTCACCTCAGGATTATTGCGAACAGTGAGGATCAAAGACATAACCCAGGGCTTGAGGTGCTCACCTTGCCCCCCCCCCAGCTCATCCTCTGCACCGCATGGACCCCTGAGCATGGAGCCCAGAGCAGAGGCCCCCCAGCACCCCTGCAAACAAAACAAAACATAAAAGGGTTTTATCCGTGAGCTGGGAGGGGTGCTTCGATGCTTACGGAGCCAGGGGGTCCCTCTGGCTGGCTTCCTGCGGGAGCAACACACAGGCAGCACCCAGGACCCTGCCCGGGAATCCTGCCACAGGCAAACAGCCTGGCAGGAAGCAGAGAGCCACGGGGCTGCACTCCCCCAGGACGTGCCCTCCACACCTGACTCCCGCAGGAGGAGTTCCTGCAGGGCATGCGGGCGCCGTCGGAGGTGTTTCTGGCTCTCGCATTTGGTGGCCTCACATCCAGGGGGCAGCCTGTAATGTCCATGGTGGCCCCTCCCCAAGAGGAGAGCCTGGGGCTGGGGGAGACTGGGAGAACGGACAGAAGCTGGGCAGAGAGGGCAGGGAACTGTGTCCAGCCTGAAGGAACAGCAGGTGCTAAGGCCCAGAAATGAGAATCAGGACCATCTGGTACCAGGGATGACCCAGACCACTCCATGGTGCTCAGAGACCCAGGACTGCACCCAACAGTGCTCAGAGGACTCTGGGTGTCCAGGGTCAAACTGGGGTGGGCCATAGGGCAGGCCTGCACCTTAACCCCTATCCTGTCTCTCCAGTACCCACCCCCCATTATTCTTGTCTTGTTTGCCCACAACCTTGATGACTTGTGATGCCGTTGGTACTCCCCTCCCCAAAATAAAAACAGCCAAAAGCCAGGATACTCCCCAGTGACACCAGCATAGCAGTCTCTGCTGGTTCCATTTTACAGATGACTAAACTGAGGCAGGGAAAGTAGGGCGAGTAACCGCATGTCAGGGAGCTGTCAGCATGAGACTTCGAACCCTGCTGGCCACATCTTTAGAGTGTGGGATCCTCAGCTGCGTTCCAAAAGGAGTTGGGAGGGGCCCGTGATGGAGCTGGCAGTGCAGGCAAGGTGGCAGCGGGAAGGACGGCCCGCAGGCGGCAGGGACCTCAGCCAGAGCGGCCGCACCTCATGGGGCAGCAGGGGGAGGGCTTAAGCCGGTCGCAGGGTTAAAGTTTTGCAGGAGGATCCAGAGTCCCCCCGCCCCGTTACTGTAGGCACCAGCCGGAGGCTTGATCTCCGCTCCCCGGCAGACCCTGGCACTCACTTGGCCAAATGGCATCTGGACTTGGCACCTCCTTCACCCCCCCAGAGGAAGTGAAAATAGCATCTCACCAGCGAGGGTTACACAAGGCCCGGGAGCTGCTGACTTTAATTTATCTTGCTTGGTTTCCGCTGACAGTTTTAGTAAACCAATTTGGATCTGATAGTAAAAATAATTCCATCCTCGGGGCCCCTCCACACCCGCCTAAGTGTTTGTGATTGTTGTTTATGGCACGGTGAGGGGGGCGGAGCTGACACCTCAGGCTGAGGCGGGCAGGCAGGGGGCACTCAGGAGGCATCTGGCAGCCCAGCTGGAGGTCACAGGCCACATAAGGTGGGGAGTGGGAGCTGAAGCCCCTCACCTGGAGGGTCTGCCAGTGCCCGGGCCTTTCAGACAAAGATTCTTCTCTGGTTTTGTTTTGCGCCATGCCTGGTGGTGTTCAGAGCTTCCTCCTGGCTCTGTGCTCAGTGCTCCCCCCGGCGATGCTCAGATTTGGCAGGAAGGTCAGCCATGTGCAAGCGCCTTCAACCCCATGCTCTGTCCCCCAGATAGTGGGGTCTGCGAGGTACACACTTCTGCCGGTCAGGCCGTGAGCTCTCCTGAGCCTCATTGTGTAGAAATAATAATGACATGAATTAGAGACAATGGAGGAGAAATCCTTGCCGAGGGCTAATTATCCAAATTAGAACAAAGGCAAGAGAAGCGGGAGCTGACGCAGCTTAAATGGGAGCATCCTGGCCTGGGACCGTCGGAGGCAGCGCCTGGCTGCAGGGATTGGAAGGGGACAGAGGGGAGTGAGCCCTCCACTTCTCAGGGCTCCAACAGCCCAGGTGTCACCTGACTCTATCTCTGCAGGGAGGCTTGAAGGCGCCCAGACTCTTCAGGACTGAAACTGCAGAGGAAAAGTGAGACCGTGGGCTCCCGCCTTAGCCAAGGTGGTACCCAGTGGAGTCCAGGGTTGCTGGGTGCCTGGGCACTTCTTTACAGATGTGGAGAAGCCCCAGATTGGGATGGACCCTCAGAAGCTTCAAGAATGTCCATCAAAACAGTATGGACATTTCTCAAAAAACTAGAAATTGAGCTCCCATTTGACCCAGCAGTACCACTTCTGGGAATATATCCCGGAAATGCAAAAAATACAGTAGAAATGACATCTGCACTTGTATGTTCATTGCAGCACTGTTTACAATAGCCAGAATCTGGAAATATCCCGAGTGCCCGAGAACAGATGACTGGCTAAAGAAACTTTGGTACACAGTGGAATACTACGCAGTTGTTAGAAAAGATGAAATCATGAAATTTGCTTATAAGTGGATGGACATGAAGAGTATCTTGCTAAGTGAAATGAGTCAGAGAAATGACTTAGAAAGAAAGAGATAGACACAGAAAGACTGCATTCATCTGGGGAACATAAAGTAACAAAATGGGAGACTAACACCCAAGAATGGCAGAGATTAGTACCAGGAATTTTACTCCATGGCTTGGAGGCCAGCCACACATGCTAGGGGAAAAGGCAGCTCAGATAGAGAGGGGAGCACCAAATAAAGGTGTTGGGAGGATCCTCCCAGGATGGGAGAAGCATGCTGAAAGTAGACTATAGACCAAACATGATTGCCACTCAATGCCTCTCTTGCAAACCACAACACCCAAGAGGAGAGAGAGAACAAAGGGGAATGCCCTGCCACAGAGGCAGGGTGGGATGAGGGGGATGGGGGGTGGGATGGATACTGGGACCCGTGGTGGTAGGAAATGGGCACTGGTGGAGGGATGGGTGTTTGATCATTGTATAATTGAAACCCAAGCACAAAAATTTGTAAGTCTACAACTGTACCTCATGATGTCTCACTAATAAAAAGTTTTAAAAGAAGAGTCAGAGAGAGAGAGGGATAGACATAGAAGGATTGCACTCATTTGTGGAATATAAAGTAACATAATATGAGATCAGCACCCAAGGATAGTAGAAATAAGGGCCAGGAGGATCGCTCCACGGCTTGGAAGCGGACCTCACATGCTGGGGGAAATGGCAGCTGGGACAGAGAAGGGACCACTAAGTAAATGATATCTAGAGGGATCGCTCGGGATGGGAGATGCGTGCTGGAAGTAGACTATGGGCCAGATATGATGGCCACTTAGTACCGATATTGCAAACCATCACACCCAAAAGGAGAGACAGAGAGTAAAAGGGAATGTGCCTGACACAGAGGCGGGGTGGGAGGGGAAGGTGGGGTGGGGATGGCAGGAGGGAAACTTTGGTGGTGGAGAATGGGCACTGGTGGAGGGATGGGTACTCGATCACTGTATGACTGAAACGTAATCATGAAGGTTTGTAAGTCTGTAACTGTGTCTCAAGGTGATTCACTAAAAAAAAAAAAAGAATGTCCATCAATTGGGCTGGAGCGATAGCATAGCCAGCCAACCTGGGTTTGATTCCTCCGCCCCTCTCGGAGAGCCCAGCAAGCTACCGAGAATATCGCACCTGCACAGCAAAGCCTGGCAAGCTCCCCGTGACGTATTCGATATGCCAAATACAGTAACGACAAGTCTCACAATGGAGATGTTACTGGTGCCCACTCGAGCAAATCGATGAACAACGGAAGGACAGTGCTACAGTGCTACAGTCCATCAATCATAATGAAGCTATGAGGGATAGAGAGGAGAGACGACCTATGTGTGTGAGCAAAGGACTCTGGGGGGCAGCGTCCGTTGGGCACCAAAGGCTCATTCAGAACGTGCCTTTGCAGAGAAACAACCACCCGCCTTGCGTTGCTGACACACCTGGGGTAAGACGGAAGGAGCGCTTGATCACAAAAGAAGCCAGGCACCCCCAAGCTAAACCTCCTTCAGCACCCCAAAGTCTTGTTCTCTGACCGCTCCTGCAGCCCTCCCACTCCAGCTCTAGCGGGAACTGCCACCTGTCAAAGCCAGTGTCACAGACACAGAACCATGGGTGGTAAGAGGCTCCTTGGAGGAGAAACACCAGCCCCATCTTCAGGAAGAGGAAGCGGCAGCTCAGGGCTCCCATTTCCTGGGTGCCTCCCTGCTACGCACCCTTCTCTCCAAAAGGAAAAAATAAGTTTGGGGGCAAGAGTGATAGTGCAGCGGGCAGGACGCTTGCCTTGCACAAGGCTGACCCAGGTTCGATCCCCGGCACCATATATGGTCCCCCGAGTCCCTCCAGGAGTAAGTCTTGAGCACCACAAGGAATTGTGGCCCATAAAAAGGGAGAAGGAAGTTTCCAGGGGACAGGGAGACAGTTTAATGCTCGACAACACAAGTTTCACGTGCAGGAAGCCCAGACTCAATCCCCAGCAAGCTCTGAGCACCGAGCCAGGAGCAGCTCTTAAGCACCGTTTGACATGGCTCTCGAAGGAAATGTTTCAGGCCAGCTCCAGCCCCCTCTCCTCTGGCATCTCCGTGAGCCCAGCCCAGGGCCTTCCCCTGTTGTTGTTGTTGTTGTTTTATTATTATTATTATTTTGCTTTTGGGGGTCACACCCAGCGATGCTCAGGGGTTACTCCTGGCTCATGCACTCAGGAATCACTCCTGGCGGTGCTCAGGGGACCATATGGGATGCTGGGACTCGAACCCGGGTCGGCCACGTGCAAGGCGAACACCCTCCCTGCTGTGCTATCACTCCAGCCCAGCTCCTTCCCCTGCTTACAAGCCCAGCATGGTCTCCAACCAGCTCTTAAAGTATTAAAATACCAAAGCCCCCGTGAGGTAGCACTACAGGTTGTGGGCTGCCTCTTCCAGGTCCACCCTGTGCCAAGTTCATTCCAAGCCCTAAGAGTAAAGTGTTGGGGCTGGAGCAATAGCACAGCGGGTAGGGCGTTTGCCTTGCACGCAGCCAACATGACCGACACAGGTTCAATTCCCAGCACCCCATATGGTCCCCTGAGCACCGCCAGGGGCAATTCCTGAGTGCATGAGCCAGGAGTAACCCCTGAGCATCGCCGGGTGTGACCCAAAAAGCAAAAAAAAAAAAAAAAAAAAAAAAAAAAAAAAAAAAAAAAAAAAAAGAGTAAAGTGTTTTGTCCAAAGGAGCTTCGGTGGTTCCAACAGAGGCTCGGGAAGCTTCCCGCAGCCTGCCATTCAGCTCAAGGGGCTGGCAGGACGGGGAAAGCTGAGAATCCAGACGACTCTGACCCCAGGATTTCCAGATATCTGTGGAAACTGTGAGAGAAGCAGATGGCAGAAATAAACTGGCCTGACCCAAGCCCTTGGTTCTAGGAGGGGAAGGAGATGGGATTTCCCAGGAGCTGGAATGTGAGATTCCAGCTGGGTGAGATTCCTAGAGACCAGGGTTCCTCATATTATAAGTAAGGCCCAGGGACCGCCACAGCCAGACCTCTTAGCCACTGCATAACAAGTTATGCCAATCATGCAAGCTGGGGGCTCCGGATTGGTCTGTCTGGGGTGAATTTACCCCCTCGCTCACACCTGGGGGACCGGAAGGAATCAGCTTTTGCCGCACCCAGCCCCAGGCTTGGAACCTCCCTTGAGGCGGTGGTAGTCCCCAAGGCAGGGCTGGCTTGGCCGAGCTTCCCTTGCACACTTCCTCCAATCTATCACCTCCTCCCATGCTTTCCTGGATGTGAGTTCGCCCTTCTACCCCGGGACACCCGGGTTCACCGCGCTCCCATCCCAGTTATAGCAGTCAGAGGCTTGGACCCTGAGCACCTGCTGTGGCTTCCGGCTTTGCTCCTCTGGGAAATGGGTCTGAGGCAAGCAGTGCGTCAGGATTCGGCCAAGGGCAAGGAGCAGCTCCGGTCTGCAGGGAGCCGAGAGGGCGGGAGGGCTGGGGTGTCGTTGCACCTCCCTGGACATCAGGTGGTTCTGTCAGCGGCGCTAGGGTGGGGCCTCTCCATGAGGCTCTGTGGGCGCTGCCAGGCTAACAGGTGCAGTGTTCGTGCTGGGGAGGGGAATGGGGAGTGCCAGGGCCGCGCCCAGGAATGCCAGGAATCCAACTCAAGACCTCACACATGTGCATGCGTGGCATGTTCTCTGCCAGCTGAGCTAGAGTATGTTGAAGCTAAGGTTTCTGTCTTTTTTTTCTTGTTTGTTTTTGTTTTTTTTTTGGGGGGGGGGGTGACCCATACCCACCAATCCTTAAGGGTCACTCCTGGCTCTGTACTCAGGGATCACTCCTGGTGGTACTTAGGAGACCACCCGGTGGGATGCCGGGGATCGAACCCAAGTCAGCCACATGCAAGGCAAGTGCCCTCCTCTGTCCCAGAGTTTGGTGTCCCTTTGGCTGCCTGCTGCACATGGCACAGACCACGGGACTGTGTCAGCATCACTCCTGCACGCTGGGAAGCCAAAGAGACTCTTGAAAGGGGTCGGAGAGATAGTCCGGGGGTTAAGGCGCTTGCCTTGCATGTGGCCAACCTGGGTCTGATCCCTGGCACCACATAGAATTCCCCCCGGCCTGCCAGGAGTGATCCCTGAGCACAGAGCCAGGGGGAAGCCCAGAGCACTGCTAAGGTGGCTCAAAACCAAAAACAAAGACTCAGGCCCCTCCCTGTCTTGCACCCTTCACCTTAGTGGGCTGGATGGAGAAATGGTCCTCACACCCTCTAAGGGGTATAAGTCAGAACAGGGTGGTGGCGGCTTGGCAGAGACCCACGGAGAAGTGCTACATGATTGCCACTCAGTGCCTCTTTTGCAAACCACAACACCCAAAAGGAGAGAGAGAGAGAGAGAGAGAGAGAGAGAGAGAGAGAGAGAGAGAGAGAGAGAGAGAACAAAAGGGAATACCTTGCCACTAGGCGGGGTAGGATGGGGGGGGGATGGGAGGGATACTGGGACCCGTGGTGGTGGAAAATGGGCACTGGTGGTGGATCATTGTATAACTGAAACCCAAGCACAAAAATTTGTAAGTCTACAACTGTACCCCATGGTGTTTCACTAATAAAATTTAAAAAAAAAAAAAGAATTGCTAAAACGTCAAGCTGAGGGGCTGGAGTGATAGCACAGCGGGGAGGGCGTTTGCCTTGCACGCGGCCCCCCGGGTTCAATTCCCAGCATCCCTTATGGTCCCCTGAGCATCGCCAGGAGTAATTCCTGAGTGCAGAGGCAGGAGGAACCCCTGTGCTGCCGGGTGTGACCCAAAAAGCAAAAAAATAAAAAAATAAAACTTTAAGCTGAGCCCTAAGGAGAGGTATCCCCCCACCATTCAGATCGAGTGAATGGTGTGGGCAAGGACAGCCGTGGGGTCCCCTTGGAGCCCCTGGAAGGACTTGATTCCGTGGGTTAGTGGTCTCCACTTCCGCAGCCCAATTTCTATTGCCAGGTACGCCCCCTCCCCACAACGCCCAAACTTTCTCTTTTGCTCTTGCAAAATAGCATCCAGGAAACAAGAAGCTGACTGTGAGAAGCGTCTCTTTCTCTTTTCTAACGCACTTTGAAATATGCACCTAATCACAGGGCACCTTAGCGTCTGTCTCCTTAAAATCATCTTGTGAACAGCACTCAGGAAAAGCTTCCAACGACTGGATTTCCAAGCAAGTCTCAGGTGGGGGCCCCAAAAGGTAGAGAGAGAAAGGCAGACAGAGAAAGCAAGATGGCTCGGTCGTAGTTTCTCTCTTCACTCTGTGTTGCAGATAAACCCCAGCCCCATAGAATCACCTGCCACCCGCCTCCTTTGGAAAGGGAGGGCGCGATGTTGGGTGGCGGGAGCCGCCCGCACCGATGCTTGGGCGTATGCTGCCCTCTGCTGCCCAGGCAGGGAATCGCCTCGCCGAGCCGGTTTTGCTAATCTCTGTCAAAGCCGCATTTGCATTCCAGCCTCATCTCCTTGCTTCTCTAGACCCCAGTGAAAGCAATAATGAGGACCCCTCTGGCTGTTTTTATCCGTTTTGAAGAGGTAATACATTTACATGATTCAAAATTCAAAGATACAAGAGGGTCTACTGTGAAAATTAAGCTTCCCCCTTCCCCCTCCTCCAGAAAACGTGTGCTTTCTCCCATCCCCTCCCTCTCTCCCTCCTTCCCTCCCTTTGGGCCTCCAGCACAGCTAGTTCCTTCTTTGTCCTTCCCAGAACCCTTTTCGATAGCGCGGGAAGAGTCCCGGGAAGCGCCTCTCTGCGAAGCCGCCACCCTGCCCACGTAACCGGTTTAACACTGATCTCATCACCTGCCTTGTTCTTCACCATCCGAGGCGGCAGCAACGTTACCACGACATGTAAAGGGTTTAGGAGACGAAATCCTTTTAGGCTGGGACTCTAGCAAGAGAAGAAATGTAACCTCGGTAGGAGACACATATCAGGGGCCGGAAATCATGGGTCTAATCCGATGAACTTGATCTGTAATGTCACAAGAAACAAGAGAGACGGGACGAGGGGGCTGCGAGAGGGGACAGAGCTCCCTGCAGGTTTTCTCTGTCATTTGTTGCTGTTCATTCTGTGGGATACAAGACTGAACCAAGGCAGACTTTATTATTTTTTTTTTTTTGGTACGGGCTGGTAAGGATAAGGAAGTGGATGTTTATCTGGTGTTTTCCAGGCATGGCGGATAAAAGCACATTCTGGTTTGGTGTGTTTGCTGCCGGGAAGCGTTGTCCTCACTTGGCATTGTTCTGGTCACTCAGAAGCTAAATGAAGGGACAGTTACAACAATCACAACCATCCTGTTATCCATCGATTGCCTCGAGCAGGCCCCAGTAACGTCTCCTTCGTCCTAGCCCTGAGATTTTTTAAAAAGTGCCATATTCAAGGCTCTTTCAGTTAGGAGAATGAGACCATTCATTGTTACTGGTATTGGGCATATTGGGTACACCACGGGGAGTTTGCCAGACTCTGCCGTGTGGGCAGGTTACATTCGGTAGCCTGCCAGTTTGTCCAAAGTAGGAATGAGATGATGAGATATCACGTGGCCGCAAATGCAGCCGCATGCTTCCGGGAGCTGGGTTTTATAGTCTCTGAGTCTTGGTCGTTGATGGGGTTACACAGTGCCAGGGGGACAGGAGAGCTACAATAGTGGGTAAGAGGGTCAGAGCGATAGTACAGTGGGGAGGGTGTTTGCCTGGCATGCAGCCGGCTCAGGTTGGATCCTTGGCCTTCCCTAGGATCCTCCTGATGTCGGTGGGCCTCACGGGTGACTTTTGTGAAGCAGGGAAGAGAAAGACAGTCACTTTCTCCCTATCCACCTCTGCTACCCTGGACCCAGGGTTGCTGGGTTCTTGTCTCGCCTAGCAGAAAGGAATTTCAGGAGTTGACAGCAGTGAAGAAAATAGATTTTATTTGAAGGGGTTTTGAAGGTGTGGAGGGGGAGAGAGAGAGAGAGAGAGAGAGAGAGAGTGTGTGTAAGACAGTAATGCACTCAAGAGAGAACGTGGGCTTCTCCAAGGGCAGAGAGAGCCCCTACACACATCCCAGCATGAGACATGAAAGTCCACATCTCAAGAGGGGAGATGCGGGCGACACATGTGCTTGGGCATAACATCTGCTCGGCCATGTGGGCGCAACCAGCACATGGGCTCAGGCAGCATATGTGTGTGGCTTTTTATACAAGGCGGCTTTGATCGAGTATCTTCTCAGGATGACTTGATCTGGAATGTTCTGAAGTCTTCTCTGGCCTGAATAACTAAAGTGAATTGGATTTAGGGAGAGGGCCGAGGATATTCGAGGAATCTCCTTCGTGGGTAGGTGTCCAATCTCCTCAGGGTCTGTTGCTGGCGCAAAATGAGGATCTTATCAAGCCTTAGTTTCTGTTTTCTGCAAGGTTGGCTTCCACAACTTCAGAGCTATTACTTCCTAGGAAATTTACTGCCATCGTCTGGGGAGGGGGCCTTCCCTATCTGCCTGCCTGCCTACATCACCCTTGAGTATCACCAGGATTGATCCCTGAGCAGTCCCTGAGCCTTGCTGGATGTGGCCCAAAAACCAAAGATAAAATAAAAGACAGTGGGTAAGGTCCTTGCCATCCATGCTGTGGACCCGGGTTGGATCTCTGGCACCACTAGGGGCGAAGGACCAGGATGAGTGGGAGGGAGAGACAGCAACCAATGGAACAGGAAGTGTCCAGCAGGTGGGTGGAGGATGAGAAACCCTAAGAGAGACGTTTGCAGAAATCTGACCAGTGGGAGTCGAGTTCTGAGCTGGGGAAAATTCCTCCCGGCAGCTGAACTGACTGGGGCAGGCCGGGGCTGGCCCTAGGCAGCATTGCGGGCTTTTCTGTGGATTTCTCCCCCTGGGAACATCCTGCCACTCCCAATCCCATCAGATCAAACCCACCTGCCTGCCATCACCTCCCCGCCAGAGTCCTAGTGACAGGCGTGTCTCCAGGGTCTCTCCAGACAGAATCCGGAAGCTCACGTGACCCCGCAACAGGGAGCCCAGCCTGCCCTGTGGTCACGCTCTCCGCTGCTCAGACTCATCGGGGTCTGATGTGACAGGACAGCTGGGCAGCTGGGCAAGCCAGCCACCCTCTGCACGTTCATGGCATCTGGGAGGGGCAGGGAAGGGACGATGCCAACCCCCAGAGAGGGGGACACAGGCTGGGAGTTCACCGCCAGCATTGATGTACTTGGAGCTGGGGAGTTGGCAGGGAGGGACCCCAGGACTGTAGCCCACCCGGCTCACTTTCTTCTCTCCCCACCGCCCCTCTCTGCCGGGTCCTCTTGAGGCCCTTCTCGGGATGAACACTCAGGCTCATCCGTCTTCCGGTTATCTTGAAGGTAGTTGTGATGGTGGCGGAGGTGGTTTGGTGGTAATGATGATAGGATAGCAGTGGTGATGGTGGTGACAGTGAGAAGGTGGTGATCATGGTCGTAGGTGGTACAGCAGAAATAGTGATGACAACCATACCGGTGGGGATGGTGGCAGCTCCGACTAATAGGTACACTAAATACCATCTGGTATGCCAATAGGGCGTTTGCCTTGCACGCAGCCAACTCCAGTTCAATCCCCGGCATCCCATGTGGTCCCCTGAGGGAGGGAGTGATTCCTGAGTGTAGAGCCAGGAGTAATGCTTGAACATCACTGGGTGTGACCCAAACAACCCCCACACAAAAAATAAAACATCCACAAGCCCCCCCCCCAGGAAATGTCTCAAAGGGCTGGATTACGGGCTTTGCATGCAGGGGCCCTGGAGTCAATCCCTGAGTGTGACCTCTGAATGTGACCTCCCTCCCCCCAAAAAAAAAACTTGTACCCCGGTTCGGTCCCCGGCATCCCATATGGTCTCCCAAGCACCACCAGGAGTAATTCCTGAGTAAAAAGCCAGGAGTAACCCCTGAGCACCACTGGAAATGATCCAAAAAAGCAAAAATAAATAGCACTGCACCGTAGCATTGTCCTCCCGTTGTTCATCGATTTGCTTGAGCGGACCCAGTAACATCTCCATTGTGAGACTGGTTGTTACTGTGTTTGGCATATCGAATACGTCACGGGTGGCTTGCTGTGCTATATCGCTCCAGTCCAGGGATGAGGTACAGTTTTTTTTTATTTTATTTTTAAAACTTATTTATTTTTGCCATATCTCGCCCACACGGCAAAAATAAATTTTAAAGATAAAATTAAAAAAATAAAGCTGTACCCCATCCCTGGACTGGAGTGATACCACAACGGGTAGGGCATTTGCCTTGCATGTGGCATTGGGTTCGATTCCTCCGTCCCTCTTGGAGAGCCTGGCCAGCTACCAAGAGTATCTCCCGCACAGCAGAGCCTGGCAAGCTCCCCGTGGCATATTCGATATGTCAAACACAGTAACAAGTCTCACAGTGGAGACGTTACTGGTGCCCGCTCGAGCAAATCAATGAACAATGGGAGGACAGTGCTACAGGGCTACCCCATCCCTGATGGCAGTGAGTGTAAACAGCAGTCCAGAGTTGGGAGGATGATGATGGTGGGAGTGACAATGGGGATGGTGATGACAGCGATGGGGCTGCTGGCAGAGATAGCAATATTTTTTAATTTTTTTGTTGTTGTTGTTGAATCACCATGGGCTGGAGCGATAGCACAGCGGTAGGGCGTTTGCCTTGCACGCAGCCAACATGACCGACCCGAGTTCGATTTCTCCGCCCCTCTCGGAGAGCCCGGCAAGCTACCGAGAGTATCTCGCCTGCAAGGCAGAGCCTGGCAAGCTCCCCGTGATGTATTCGATATGCCAAACACAGTAACAACAAAGTCTCCAATGGAGACGTTACTGTGCCCGCTCGAGCAAATCGACGAACAATGGGAGGACAGTGACAGTGATTGAGTCACCATGAGATGCACAGTTCCAAAGTTGTTCATGATGGAGTTTCAGCCACACCATGTTCCAATACCAATGCCTCCACCATACACATTTCCCACCACCAATGTCCCCAGTTCTTCCCTCCCACCACCGCCCGCCCCAGCCTGCATCTGTGGCAGACACTTTTCTTCTCTCTGTCTCTGTCTCTGTCTGTCTCTCTCTTTATCTCTCTGTTTCTGTCTCTGTTTCTCCCTCTCTCTCCCCACCCCACCTTTTGGGCATACGGTTGACAATACAGATACTGAAAGGTTATCGGGTATGGGTATATCCTTTTACCTGCTTTCAACACTCAGTTCTTGTTCAGAGTGGTCGTTCCTACCCGTTATTGTCATACTGGTCCCTTCTCTCACTGCCCTTTGCCCCTCACACACTCTGGCAAGCTTTCAACCATTGACCAGTTCTCCTGGCCTTGGATATTAGTCTCATCCTACTTTTTTTATAGCCCAGATGGTGATATTGAAGGTAGCAGTGGTGGCAGAGGAGGCAGTGTGATGGTTATGATCATAGATGGTGGTACGGATGCCGACAATGGTGGCGGTGATATTGGTAGTCATGATGGTGTAGATGGCACGGCAGTAACCATGAGGACAACAATAATGGAGGTGATGATGATAATGATCGTGGTGACAGTGGTGGTATGAGAGATGGTGGTGGTCTGGCAGTGATGATGGTGGTGGAAAGGGTGGTGGTGGTGGTGATCTGTTGGTGGAGGTGTGATGGTGGTGATGGATACACTAACAATGGTGCTGGCAGTTGTGGTGATACTGGTCATCATAGTCATGAAGGACATGGTATGAAGTTATATGATGATGACCACCATGGTGGTACTGATGATTCTGGGGCAATGATGGTGGTTGTGACAGTGACAATGATGGTGGTAGTGGTGATGTTGGTACTAGTGATGGTGGCAGAAGTGGTATGGCGGTAATCATGATGGGGGAGGGGATGATGACAGCAGGATCGGTGTCATGACGGTAGCTGGGGGGACGTTGATGATGACGGCGGCGCTTATCATGCCCCTAAGGACCCTGCAACATGACGTCACATCCAACTTTCCCTCCGGGAAAGTGGCAGAACCAGGAATCCAAGCAAGGTTCGCTACTTCCCAGCACACTATTTCACAGAGAACAGAGAGCCGTGCCGGGACCTTGAAGGGAAAGCTATTTGCACCCTTGAAGATGCGTCTCCCACCTTTAGCTCACTGCCATGCGAGATTGTGCAGAGCTAAGCTGCACGCGCTCTGGAACACCCTGTGACCACAGATTTGCTGTGAAATTGTCTCAAGGAATAAAAAAGATCTTCCCTCTCCGGGGCCTCTCACCAGCCTCATCCAGCACTTTCTTTTTTTCTTTTTTTTAATTAAATTTATTTATTTATTTTGAATACCCATCCCTCCACCAGTGCCCATTTCCCACCACCACGGATCCCAGTAACCCTCCCACCCCCCATTCCATCCCCATCCCACCCTGCCTCTGTGGCAGGGCACTCCCTTTTGTTCTCTCTGTCCTATTCGGTGTTGGCTTTGTGAAAGAGTTAAGCCTGATTTTCAGGGAGAAACGTTGGAGAATTAACTTTCCATTGACCACTTTATATATGAGAAGATGTCACTTGGCCGCCTAGGCGGCCGCGTGGTTTGGAGTAAGAGTCCTGGTTCCCGCATGCCCGAGCTATGCTTGTAGAGGCTCATGGTCACTGGGGTTCCCTCTGGAGGAGGCGGGATGCGGCACCTACCCCATCTGGGACTTCCCGGTGATCTCGGCTCTCTTCGGGACCAGGAGTATTCTCGGTAGCTGTGGAGGCCCCCCCGCAGACTTTCTTCTCTGTGACTGTGTGCTGTAAAGATGGCGCACCCAGCACTTTCTTAAGCAAAAAATTTAAAAAATTATTTATAAATCGAGAGGCTTTTCCCTAACGTGAGATGAGAGGCTGGAGTGATAGCACAGCTGGTAGTGCATTTGCCTTGCACACGGCCAACCTGGGTTCGATTCTCAGCATCCCATATGGTCCCCCAAGCACCGCCAGGAGTGATTCCTAAGTGCAGAGCCAGCAGTAGGCCCTGTGCATCCCCGGGTGTGACCCAAAAAGCAATAAGTAAATAAATAAATAAATGTAACGTGAAACAAGAGCTCACATCCACCCCACTGTGAGAGAGCTCCCAGAGGGTTGAGCATGTGCTTTGCATGTGGGAGGTTGGACGGACCCCCAGCAGTGTGGGCTCCCCTGAGCACCACCTGGAGCAAGTCCTGCAGACAGAACTGGGAGTTGTCCCAAAACCCAGCCAGGTGTGACCTGGAAACAAAAGCAGAAAAAGATTGTGTAGGCTGTTTCTTTCTTCCCCTGTCTCTCATGGGGCTCCCGCAGCTGAAGGAAGGAAAGGAAACAGTGCACACCCCAGATGCTCAGTGACTAGGGCCTCACGGTTGCCCCCTCCCCGGAAACTGGGGAGAGTCTGGGGTGGTCTGGGAGCTCTGCCTTTATTAAAGCCCTGGGTTTAAAGCAGGCAGACAACTTCTATGAGGGGAGGAGGCTCGGTAGGTCCTACAGGGAGGAACCAGTTGGTTGGAGACTTTGGAAGGCCATTAAAATCCCAGTGGGTCAGGGCTGGAGTGATAGCACAACAGGTAGGGTGTTTGCCTTGCACGTGGCTGACCCAGGTTCAATTCCCATCACCCCATAGGGTCCCCCCAGCACCACCAGGAGTAATTCCTGAGTGCAGAGCCAGGAGTGAGCCCTGTGTATTGCCAGGTGTGACCCAAAAAGTCAAAAACAAAAAAGGTCTCTCTAAGCCACTCCCTGGGACCACCTTACATAGGGAGTTGGCTGGTGAGCGAGACACGCCCCCATGTCCAGAAATCATGGGCCTTGAGTCCTCCTGTTTTGTTCTTCTGCTGGAAGCACCAACACAGACACACCCCCTCCTCCCACTCCCATCCCAGGCTGGCAGCAGGCACCGCCCCGCTTTGGTAGGGGACCCTGTCCTGGACAGACAGGGCAGAGGAGAGCTGATGTCACCCGGGTCAGTTCCAGAAATGCTCTCAGGGCCATTTTCTGGGAAGCTTCTCCTGGAGACTCACTTCCTCCGGTCCCTTCTGTCCAAAGCGCTTCCTTATCTTCCCGACCCCCACAGGCCGACTTGGTTCTTTGCCTCCTGCAAAACTCTTCAGGCTTCGGGACTGTGTCTACATTCTGGACACTGTGATCCTGGGTCAGTGACCAGTCGCTGTCCCGCCCTCTGCTTCTCACTTGGTCTTCTTCTCCCCACCTCCCGCTCATCTCCCTCTCGTTCTCCTACTTTCTGGTTGAGCAGGTATAAATATTACCTCCACCAGGGAGGCCTCCATGTTGGCCCCCATCTGAATTCCATGCCTTCCTCTACGCTCACAGTCATCATCATCATCATCTCGGTCACCCTCCCTGCCACCTTTCAGGGACTCTTCTTGCTTCTCTGAGCACAGCACTGTGGCTGGCACACAGGAGATGCTCAGAAACTCTAGGTCAAGGGGCATAAGCAAAGGACCGGGAAGGACAGGGATCAGGAAGTGAGAGGGGAAGGAAGGAGAGAGGCCTGAGCCCTTCTCAGACCCAACCTGTCCCGAATACTTTCCATCCGAGATCTGCTGTGCCCAGCATCCCTGACTCTACCGCTGATCCTGGATTATTATTAATTAATTAATCCTAGCTTCTTCCTGGATTATTAACTGTCCATTGCAGCCCTGGTTTTCAGTGTTCAGGTCCTGTCCTGCATTTCAGTCTTTGAAAAGAGTGTGATCCTTTAGTGCTCGGAAGTGTGGGGACAGGTCGGAGCATCTTTCCTGCCTCGCTCTCTGTCTCACATCCCTGACCATCATCAATAGGTTTTGAGGAATTGGCCACACAGTGGATGGAACCAGCCTCTCCCCTTCCCTGAAGATGCCTGTTTGGTTAGCAAGCTGACTGCTCGGAGCTTCCTCCTGCCTCCGTGCTCAGGGCTCACTCCTGGTGGGGCTCAGGAGACTACCTGGGGTGCCAGGGATTAAACACAGATGTGCTGTATGTAAAGCAAGTGCCCTCCCCACTGTACCATTGCTCTGGGCCCCCAAGTTCTGGATCGGAGAGTAGAAGAAGCATCCCTGGTCCCTGTCGTCAGCCCAGGACCCAGCACCCGGTCTGCCTCCACCATGAAATGGTCATAGATACTCACTCCTGGTTCTGATCAAGGATTACTTCCGGCAGTGTTAGGGAGACCATATGTGGTACTGGGCGTCGAATTCAGGTCAACACCAGCAAGGCAAGCACCCACTGTGCTATCACTCCTGCACTAAACTTTATTATTATTTTTTTGTCATTAACTGGAAGAACAATTGTACTATCCCACATTTCTACTGGTTTAAATAGAACAGATAAGGGCAAGAAGATTAATATAAGCTTATCATATAATGACTTTTGAGCAATTATGCAGCATAATAAAAAGATATTTTAAAGTTTTGGGTAAGCTGTGGGCTGGAGCGATAGCACAGCGGTAGGGCATTTGCCTTAAAAGCAGCCAAGATGGCCGACCCAAGTTCGATTCCTCCGCCCCTCTCAGAGAGCCCAGCAAGCTACCGAGAGTATCTCGCCCGCACGGCAGAGCCTGGCAAGCTGCCCGTGATGTATTCGATATGCCAAACACAGTAACAACAAGTCTCATGATGGAGACGTTACTGGGCCCGCTCGAGCAAATAGATGAACAACAGGAGGACCGTGACCATGACCGTGGGTAAGCTGTGTAAAATAAAGAGAAAAAGTAAAAGAGAAAAAAAGGAAACGATCATGGATGCTGAACTGGATGAACGGGGGAGGTGATTCTACTTCTAAACATCCACCTCTGCCAGAGACTCTGCGTAGGGAAGCCCATTTTCCAGATGAAGCCAAACTTTCATCAGTCTGTGTGTCAGGCTTGCTGCCAGGGTGAGCCTGTCCGGTTCTCCTTTGCAGTCCATGCCAACCTGCTTTCTGACCCATTGCCCTCTTGGGAGCAGGCACACAGTCTGTCTCCAGAAAGTGTGTGGTACATATGGGCCGGAGACACAGTCCAGGGGTGATGCCACTAGACTTGCAGCCGTCCTACCCTGAGCACATCGTCAGCACCACCTATGGTCCCCCGAGCAGCACCAGTGGTCACTCGTGAGCACAGAGCCAGGAATAGTCTGAAAACAACTGGGTGTTGCCCCAACACCAGGGAGAAGAGAAGGAAAAACGTGTGTGATGCCTGAAAAAAAATCAAAGACTGGTGAAATGCTTGTGGCTTTGCCTCAGCCCACCCGCTCTTCTCTCTGCCCCTCTTCTAGCCTGAACCTGAGTAACAGCGACATCCTGACCATCTATGACGGAGACGAGCTCATGCCCCACATCCTGGGCCAGTATCTTGGCAACAGCGGCCCCCAGAAGCTGTACTCCTCCACCCCGGACCTGACCATCCAGTTCCACTCGGACCCCGCCGGCCTCATCTTTGGGAAGGGGCAGGGATTCATCATGAACTACATAGGTGGGTGTTTCTCAGAGCATCACTCTGTACGTGCGTAGATGCAGGTGACGGTGATTTCTTCTGCATAGTGTTGGAGGGAGGGGGTATTTAACGCTGTGTGGGAAATACCATATACTCTGTGTGTGTGCGTGCATGCAACCTTGGGGAACTCGCTGCTCCTCTCTGAGCCCCTTTGTGTCCTCTGTCCTCTGACCACCCCACAAGGTGGACAACAGGAGTTGTCCTGGGGCAGCTTTCACACTCCATAAGGCATCGTGTTTCTTTCATCGCATTTGGTTCAGTGTCAGCTGGGGTTATTACCTCCCTGATTCCCCCAAATCACAGTGAGTCTCCAAAGCCTGAGGTCCACTGTCTGGCCTGGCCTGGAGCTCAACTCACCCCACAGGCCTCCTCTGCCCCCACCCCAAGGCACAGAAACAGCCTTTCTCTCCACCCCACCCACTGTCAGACCTACCCAGACTCCTCTAATCTCCTTGATCTTCAGCATCGCCGTTTCTTTCCCTGCATCTTACTATCGCAGAAAACTAACGCACTCCTAAGTCAAGCTAAGTGCTCAGGATCATCCACTGCCCCTTCTAGAGGTTCCATCTCTTCACACCCTTCCCTCTTCTCTCTCCAGTAACTCACCTTCATCCCGGCACCTCTTACTTCCTCTTTTACACCAGTCTCTTTTACCCATAGCACATCAGAAGTGCTGATCCATGAATCCCCACCCACGAATCCACAAATCTCCATCCACAAACCCACGAATCTCCATCCACAAATCCACACATCCCCACCCACGAATCCACAAATTCCCATCCACGAATCCACAAATCCCCATCCAGGAATCTCCATCCACAAATCCACAAATCCACAAATTCCCATCCACAAATCCACAAATCCCTATCCACGAATCCACAAATTCCCATCCACGAATCCACAAATCCCCATCCACAAATCCCCATCCACAAATCCATGAATCCCCATTCACAAATCCACAAATTCCCCCATAAACGAATGCACAAATCCCCAGTTAATTCCTCCAACCTTGACCTCACCAGTAAGTTCCAGATGGCTCCCTGCTCACCCCTCCCCTATGCACCTCATTGGTGGCTCTATTGGCTTCCTCCAGGCCACCAATACCCTCTGCGCCCATCCCTTCCATAGCTGCATCCTCTATTCTAGGGTCTCACGGCTGCTTGCCCCTCTTGAGGACAGCTCCCGGCCTTGATTTCCATGGTCGGTCTCAATCCCGAAAGCTTCCCTCCACCATTCTTAGCTCGGGGCTGCTTCTCACACAGAGTCAGGAGCTCTGGCCACTGTGACGTCCCCTTGATCCCATCCCCAGCGGGGCAGTTCACTGCACCCCGAGTATTCCAGAGCACAATGCAGCCTCCATCAGGGAGGGAGGAGTATGCTTGTAGCTCCCAGGCCTGAGTTTGGTGGAACAGGAAAGGGGGTGGGCACAGCTGATAACCCTCCCCATTACCCCTCCCCCCATCAGCCCACCCTGTGCGGCTAAATCCCTCTGCCCTTCTCTCCTCCCCAGTTTGGAACTTTGCACTTCTCCTTCCCACTCTCCTCCTGTCTTCCTCCTGCCTCTAACGTACAAGTCTCTCCCCTGGCCATCCGCTGCCTCGCAGAGCCTGTAGCTCGTGATAATAAATCCCTTATTTGTTTGTTTTTATTTCCAGCTGGTGGGCATTTCTCACCTCTGCCAGAGAGGCGAACACAAGTGTTGATTTCTTTTATGTTTCTCAGGGGCCTTTTTACCCTGGATCGTGCTGCTAAATGTTTTCAGCGTGTTCTCCTGGCTGCTTCCACAGGTTCCCTGGTCTAGCCTTGGCGGGGCAGGGGGGCACGTGGCTCCCGGTGGCTGCTCCGTGAGATGTCCCCAACCCTCAGTGCCTTTGTTCCTTTTGTCTTTGTCGGGTTGGTTGATTTGGTTGGTTGGTTTGGGGGCCACGCCGCTTACAGTGGTGCTCAGGAGGTCTTCCTAGCTTTGTGCTCAAGAGTGACCCCTTGCGGTGCTTGGGGATCAGACTGTGCAGGGGATAAAGCTGGGGTCGGCCCCATGCTTAGTAAGCGCCCTACCACCTGTGCTATGTCTCCAGACACGCTCAACTGCCGTTGGAGGGACGCTTACTGGTGCTTTGGCCTCAGTCCTTAGAGATGCCCTCCATCCCTGCCTCAGGATGAGCTCACAGGTTAGCTCCTTACTGTCATCTGGTGCCCGAAACAGACTTTCCCGTCCTGTCTTCAGCTCCTCGGCAGGAATCCCACTCTCAAGCGCGAAGCTGAACCAGCAAGTCCAGGAGGTTGGCAAGTCGTAAAGAGAAGGTTCTCTTGATCTCCCAACCTGACACTCTGTCCGACCCAGGAAGCTATTTCAAGGGGGCAGGACCTCTGAGGTGGATCACTGAGTGCCATCCTTACACAAGTCACTGGGTGCCATCCTTACACAAGTTTCCCCCATGTTCCAGACTATGGTGCCCCAAAAATCTCTTTGCACTCCTTGATGTCTGAGATCCTGCCCTAGAATAAAGGAAGAAATAAAATTCTCCCTTGGCCTCGAGCCAGCGAGTGGAATGGGTGGATGACAATATCAGGGCCCTGAGCTGATGTCGAAAGCAGCTCAACTCATAGAGGTGGTCCCTGAGGGACATCTGTCCTGACCATGTGGTTGACTCAAGAGCGTCATGGGACAGGAGCAATAGTACAGTGTGAGAGGGTGTTTGCCTTGAGCACAGCTGACCCAGATTTGATCCCTGACATCCCGTATATATGGTCTCTTGAGCACCACCAGGAGTAATTCCTGAGAGCAGAGCCAGAACTAACCCCTGAGCATCACTGGTGTGATAAGAAGATAAGAAGCCCCCCAAAAAAGAGGGTTCGGTTCCTTTTGTTCATCTGTCTATTTGCCCCTCTCTCTCTCTCTCTCTCTCTCTCTCTCTCTCTCTGTGCAGGGATTGAACCCAGGGTCAGCCATGTGCAAGGCAAGCACCTCACCCCCTCACCTGCTGTCTTATCACTCTAGCTTCTGTTCTTCCTTCCCTTTGATTGATGCATGGCTGGTCTTGCTGAAAGGCAAACAAGTCTCTGTATTTAACTGTGATGCCAGCCAACGGCCGGTGGCTTCCTCTGTCGAAAGGCCCCATGGAGGGCCGGAGCCATAGTGCAGTGGGAAGAACTTGCACACGCTGACCCAGGTTCGATCCCCGGCTTCCCATATGGTCCCCCAAGCACAGTCAGGAGTGATTCCTGAGTGCAGAGCCAGGAGTAATCCCTGTGCATCGCTGGGTGTGACCCAAAAAGGGGAAACAAAGGCCCCATGCAAAGACTTCAGAGGAGGATGTGACCCAAGTCAGTGAGGAAGAATGGCCCCACTGATGCCCAGTGCCTGCCACGGTAACTGGCGTCCAAGGGGGCTTTGCTCTCCAGGGTGTAGATTTGTTTCACTTGTTTGGTTTTGGTTCTTTTTGAATTGTTTTGTTGTTGTTGCTGTTGTTGTTTTGGCCACACATGGCCATGCTCAGGGCTCACTCCCGGTTCTGCACTCTGGGGTCACTCTCCTAGCAGGGCCAACTTGGGGTGACGGGGATCAAACCCAGACAGGGCCTAGATTCAACCAGAGCCTGAAGCAGCTGGCATCAACAAGGCCTGGGGAGCTGGGGGTGGGGTGAACCAATGATAGGTCCAGGAGGTCATCTGGCAAATTCTTGAGCTCCAGCATGGACTGTGACCTAAACGCAACTCTAGGAGGTACCCCAGGCTCTGGGACCCTCCCTTGGAAGGTCAGGGTCACTAGTGAGTGCAGCCTACTTGGGTGTGACCCCCCCACAATCCACTCAACACATAAAGAAGCAAAGCCTCCCACCCACCGCCCACCCCCCATTTCCCTCGCTGTTTCTGATGCTTCACCAGGGTTGACTGCTAATTGCATGGGAATTTTTTTTTTATTAGTGAGACACCATGAGGTACAGTTGTAGACTTACAAATTTTGTGCTTGGGTTTCAGTTATACAATGATCAAATACCCATCCCTCCACCAGTGCCCATTTCCCACCACCACGGATCCCAGTATCCCTGACACCTCCCATCCCCCCATCCCACCCTGCCTCTGTGGCAGGGCATAGTCCCGCTAACATGCTAGGGGAAAAGGGAGCTCAGATAGAGAAGGGAGCACCAAGTAAAGGGTGTTGGGAGGATCCTCCCAGGATGGGAGAAGCATGCTGAAAGTAGACTATAGACCGAACATGATTGTCACCCATTGCCTCTTTTGCAAACCACAACACCCAATAAGAGAGAGAACATGGGAGTTTAAAAAAAAAAAAAAGCAGAGATGTGGAAACAGTGTGCTTCAAAGGAGCTTTGGCCATGGGCGTGTTTGTTTCTCCCTCTAATCCCAGCATAAGAGATAAACTCCAGAGGACCAGTCAACTCCAATTAAATGACAGGGTTGCACTGTGGGGACGGCCGGGAACTTCCAGCTGGATGTAAAGGAAGAGATTGCTGTGACCAGGAATCTCTGTGCTGAGCAGGCCTGGGTGGAAGGCGGCCGGCAGACGGTGCTTTGGGGTGCTGCTAATTTCGGCCCATCCGACTAAAACCTGCTTCCTGATTCCCGGATAGCTCACGCCTGGAGGCCGAGTCCTCCCAAATCCTAGTCCATGTCTCTTTCCTCTCTGCAGCTGATCCGAGGACAGCGGGCTCCTGCCTCCCGTCTCTGCTTTAGGACCGAGGATAAGGAGACCCAGAGGTGTTTGCGGACAGGGCTGGAGTCACAGCCCCTCTCGAAGAAAGGACTGGAGAGATAGTTCAGTGGGTAGGGCGTTTACAGACCCAGTTCCATCCCCAGCACCCCATATGGTCCCCTGAGCCCCGCCAGGAGTGATTCCTGAGCACAGAGCCAGGAGTCAGCCCTGAGCACCGCTGGGTGTGACCCAAAGGCAAAAAAAAAAAAAAAAAAAAAAAAAACAGAAGAAAGAGCTGGGGAAAAGCCCCCTGGCTAGGTCAGTCTCTTACCCTCAGCAAACTCGAGGGAGGGCCGTGCAGACAGATCCTTCCAGAACCTCCTCCTAGGGCATGAATGGATCTAGGGACAAAAGAACAGGGATGGTGAAGTGACATCAGTTCACAAAACAATAGCGCTGAGATTTGAGCCCTATTGCACCTTAGGGTGGCAGCAATTGAATGATCACAAACACGTGGACAGCAGAGCCTGAGGGTGCCCCAGAGGGAAAATCATGTGGACTCCATCCCCGGATGTCAAATGAGCCAAACCCTCTCGGCAGACCACACACCCGCGTGTCCTCCCGCTCCCGCATCTGGTCCACGAGCTGAACATTGGTCACTTTGTCCCAAACCGAGGGGCTCGGTGGATTTTTCCAAGGCCTAAAAATCGCGGCTCTCAGTCCCCTCCAGGTGATTTCGAGAGGCCGTTTCCCCCTCCCTTCTTCTCACAGGCCCCCCTTGAGATCTCTCCCCAAATCAAATCATGATGAAATCCCAGGAACAGCCATGACTTCTTTCTCAGAACCACTTCCCCGAAGACAGTGGAGGTGCTCGGCTTTCCCAGAAGCTCCAAAGAGCTACAAATTAATTACACAGCATAATTAGGTTCCTGCTCAAACTCTGGGCACTGGACACTAAGAGGCAGGAATGGTCCAAGCAGGCTATAGTAATTGCTACCTGTGTCATGGGGGCCTGTGGGTGGAAATTGGAGTTATTCTGATTTCTGCTTAGGACCGAGGATAAGGACACTGCAGACTGCACTTCTGCCTTCATCAGCTCCTGGAGTGTTTCCTGGGCTTCGGTGCAAGCTCACCCATGATCCACCATGTGACTTGAAGAATGCACCGATGTCTATTTTTATCCTAATACTTAAATATCTTCATATAAAAATACAGATTCCGGGGCTGGAGTGATAGCACAGCGGGTAGGGCGTTTGCCTTGCATGCAGCCAACCAGGGTTCGATTCCCAGCATCCCATAGGGTCCCCTGAGCACCGCCGGGAGTAATTCCTGAGTGCAGAGCCAGGAGGAACCCCTGTGCTTCGCTGGGTGTGACCCAAAAAGCAAAAAATAAAAATACAGATTCCTCAAACCCACAGGTTTAGTAGACAGTCTTAAGATGAAGCTGCCGGAGCGATGGTACAATGGGCAGGATGTCTGCTTTGCACGAGGCCGACCTGAGTTCGATCCCTGGCATTGCATCCCTTATAGTCCTCCAAGCACCACCAGGCGTGATTCCTGAGTGCAGAGCCAGGAGTAGCCCCTGAGCATCGCCGTGTGTGCCCCCAAAAACAACAACAACAACAACAAAAATATGAAGCTGAGTGTATTTGTTAGCTATGGTGACCTAACAAACGTAACCACCACCCCCTGCCCCGCCTCAAAAAAGCAAATAAATTAAATAGCAGATGACTCAAAGGGCCAGAGCACAAGCTTTCATGGGGGAGCCTTGGTTTTGATCCCCAGTTCCACATGGACCCCCCTCCCACCAAGCACTCTCGGGAATAAACCCCCAGCACCACTGGGCATCCCCCCCCACCACCACCACCCACAAAAAATTAGCAATTAAAAAGTGTAGAGAGACCAGGGTGATAGTCCAGCAGAGAGGGCGTTTGTGTTTGACACGGCCAAGCCGGGTTCGATCACCAGCATCCCATATGGTCCCCCGAGCACCGCCAGGAGTAATTCCTGAGTGCAGAGCCCAGAGGAACCCTGAGCATCGCTGGTATGACCCAAAAATCCTTGGGGGTGGGGGTTGAAGGGGGGGTGGAGCAGAATCTGGGAGAGGAAGCCAGGAGAGGAAACAGAGTATCCCAGCGACCTTGGAAACCTGATCTTGGGTATCACACACCTTCCCTTCCTCTTTTTTTTTTTAAGCAACTTAGTGATTACTTTATTTAAGCCAAAATTGAACCCTATTTAAGCCAAAATTTATTTTGTATTACTGATTGTTCTATAATAAAAACTGCCATCAATAAAAGTTTTCCATTCTTTTATGGGGCTGGAGCGATAGCACAGCCGGTAGGGCGTTCGCCTTACACGTGGCCAACATGGCCGACCCGAGTTCGATTCCTCCGCCCCTCTCGGAGAGCCCGGCAAGCTACCGAGAGTATTCGATATGCCAGACACAGTAACAATAAAGTCTCCAATGGAGACGTTACTGGGCCCGCTCAAGCAAATCGACGATCAACGGGAGGGCCTTTACCTTTACCTTTACCTTTTATATGTATGTATATATTTATTATATATTATTATATATACATATCCATGCATGTATATACGTAATTCCATGCAATTAGATAGATAATCTGGTAAAAATAACATCTGTTCAGATTTACACATTTCTGTCATCCTTTTTTTCTTTAATTTTAATTAGTGAGATATCATGAGGTACAGTTGTAGACTTACAAATTTTTGTGCTTGGGTTTCAGTTATACAATGATCAAGTACCCATCCCTCCACCAGTGCCCATTCTCCACCACCACGGGTCCCAGTATCCCTCCTACCCCCATCCCCCCATCCCCCCTGCCTCTGTGGCAGGGCATTCCCTTTTGTTTCTCTCTCTTATTGGGTGTTGTGGTCTGCAAAAGAGGCAATGGGTGACAACCATGTTTGGTCTATAGTCTACTTTCAGCACGCTTCTCCCACCCACCTTCCCTTCTTTTGTTGTTATTTTCTGTTTCCTTTTTGTTTGGAGGTCACACCAGGTGGCAGGTGGCGCTCAGGTCTCACCGCTGGCTCTGCACTCAGGAATCACTCCTGGTGCTGCTCGGGGACCCAGAGGGGATGCTAGGTATGGGTTGGCTGCGTGCCAGGCAAGCACCCTGCCCGCCCCCGGACACCTCTGCAGTTGCCTGCTGGCTGTATGCGAGCCAACGCTCTGAGCCTGCCTGGACAGTGAGCAGACCTGAGACCCGGCGAAGAAGTGTCTGTCCCCGGGTCTGTGGGTTAGTGAGAGGCAGAGCTAGGGTTCGAGCTGACTCAAAGTCCTCCAGCGCCCGACAACGAGAACGTCTGGGAGACCAAGTGGCCCATTCGAAGAAATGATTGTGCAACGTCACTTGGGAAGAATTGTTGAGGTTTAAGGGGCCGAAGGGAACAGGGCTACGACTTCTGTTTTTTGTTTGTTTTCTCTGGTTCCGTCCTTGTTGCTTTTCTCCCTCATTCAGTCGGGGCTGCCACAGTCATGCAGGAAGGGAGGAGACGCTTCTTCCCATCGTCTCCAGAGACCTTTCCGCTCTGCAGGCTCTGACACCCCCAACCCGAGTGCTGTCTCCCCCTGCCCCCGCTAAGGATGCTGCTTTTGTCTTAAAGAGGTGTCAAGGAACGACTCCTGCTCGGATCTGCCCGAGATCCAGAACGGGTGGAAGACCACGTCCCACACAGAGCTGGTGCGGGGAGCCCGCATCACCTACCAGTGCGATCCTGGCTATGACATCGTGGGGAGCGACACCCTCACCTGCCAGTGGGACCTCAGCTGGAGCAGCGACCCCCCGTTCTGCGAGAAGAGTGAGTCTGCTTTCTCCCGCCACACCATGGGGGGGTGGGGGGCCTTGTTGGCAGGGAGCCGGTTACTTCCAGTGGAACGGACCTACCTCCTGCTCAGCCCGCTCCTGGGTGGCGGCTGGGGCTCAGGGCCCATCAGGGGCACAGAGGGCTCCAGAGTAACCGAGGCTGGTGTGAGACAGCAGGGAGTGGTGTGGACGGTGGAGAAGGGGAGCTTCTGCACCTGTTCAAATGCAGGTCCTTTAAATAGCCAGAAGGGGACTGGAGCCCTAGCACAGTGGGTAGGGTGTTTCCTTGCACGAGACTGACCGGGGTTCGATTCCCAGCATCCCATATCTAACCTCTGTGCATCGCTGATTGTGACCCAAAAAATAAAATAAAGTAAAATAAAATACCCACAAGATGAAATGCACTGCAGAATTGTCACTACAGCAGAATCACCTGTTTTTCTTTCCAGTCCAAAAATTGGTTTATATGCATTTTTTCAATGTTTCCTGTGGCGCCAGAATGATAGTACAGTGAATAAGGTCTTGTATGCAGTAGACCCAGGCTCAACCACCAGCATCCCAAATGGTCCCTCGAACCTACCAGGAGTGATCCCTGAGTGCAGAGCCAGGAGTAAGCCTTGAGCACAAAGGATGCAACCAAGAAAAATATACATATATATATAAAATTTTTAAAAACTTTCCATAATGAGTCTACCCTACTTTTTCTGCTAGACACATAATAATATGTTATATACTGGGCTGAAGCAATAGCACAGCGGGTAGGGCGTTTGCCTTGCACACAGCCAACATGGCCAACCCGAGTTCGATTCCTCTGCCCCTCTCGGAGAGCCTGGCAAGCTACTGAGAGTCTCTCACCCGTACGGCAAAGCCTGGCAAGCTACCCATGACATATTCGATATGCCAAACACAGTAACAAATCTCACAATGTTACTGGGCCCGCTTGAGCAAAAATCGATGAACAACGGGAGGACAGTGACAGTGACATTGACCCACTATATAATATATATATATATATATATATTAGAAAAGTAGGGGGTGAAACCATTATGGGAGTCTTCTCTACAGGCATAAAATATGTGACAATTTTTTTTCTTTCTTTTCTTCTTGTTTATCTTTAAATCTCCGGCAATTACGCAGTGAAATACAATAGTCCAGCAAAATAATCAAAATGGGCTCTTGGGGGGACCACCCTCAGCTCTGCTCAGGGATTACCCCTGGGTCTGTGCTCAGGGATCACTCCTGGCAGAGCTCAGGGAACCACATGGGAAGCCAAGGATTGAACCTGGGTTAGTCTTGTGCAAGATAGATGTCTCACCCTCATGCTGTGTCTCTGGCTTGCTGTCACTGTCACTGTCACTGTCCTCCCGTTGTTCATCAATTTTCTTGAGAGGGCCCACTAACATCTCCATTGTGAGTAAATGACAATATTTTAAAATCACACAGGTAACAAAGGCTCGCCTCTACTACCCATACAGCCAGACAGTTATGACAGGGATCAGAGAGAGAGAGTACGGGGAGGAAGACATTAGCCTGGCATGGGACCAATCTTCGTTCAACCCCCTGAATCATGTGGTCCCCTGAGAACTGCTGGGAACGATCCCCAAGCTCAGAGCCAGAAGGAACCCCCAGGTGTCACTGAGTGTGACTCAAAATATCACACACACACACACACACACATACACACACACACACACACACACATAAAAACTAAAAACAAAACAAAACCATGTAGTAGAGAGAGAATTCTCTACTGTCTTAGTCTGTGAGGGTGACACTCCTCTGGAAAGGGTTCCACGGCGCCAGCCGTGCGCGGTGTCAGCCGTGTAAGCAGACACGCGGGCGTCTGTATCGTGCACGCAGATAGACGCAGACAGACAGCGAGAGCTTGCACCAGGCAGAGCACTCTCCTGGCGGGGAGCCGCGTATGCAAACCACCTCGCTGTAGCTTGGAATTCGCCTCAAGCACGGTCCCTTTTCTCATCACGCACATTATCTGCCGTGTTCTTTCTAAATTGGTTTATTGTTTTCCTTTTTTTCCCCCAATATTGATTTTTTGTTTCGTGAAGCAGTCACGAATGCTTGTTTGACTGTGTTCAAGCACTGCGAAGTAAGTAGCCCTGGTGGCTCCTGGGAGACAGCGCTCCAGGACGGGCCCTAGCTCTGCCCAGCATCCAGCCTGCCGTGGCCGTCTGGCCCCAACGCAAAACATTCCTTTGGGCTGGTTCCCCCAAGGGGAGTTAATCCAAGTCTCTTCTTTTTTTTTTTTTTTTTTTTGCTTTTTTGGGTCACACCCAGCGATGCTCAGGGGTTACTCCTAGCTTCAGGAATCACTCCTGGCGGTGCTTGGGGGACCATATGGGATGCTGGGAATTGAACTCGGGTCGGCCTAGTGCAAGGCAAATGCCCTACCCGCTGTGCTATTGCTCCAACCCCCAAGTCTCTTCTGTCATGCCTTATTCTCCTCCAACTTCCCCTGATGAGCAGACCGGAGAGAGTCAAACTTCATTTTTTTTTAAGTTTTGAAGTTTATTTATTTATTTATTTATTTAATTGCTTTTGGGGTCACACCCAGCAATGCACAGGGGTTCCTCCTGGCTCTGCACTCAGGAATTACTCCTGGCAGTGCTTGGGGGACCATATGGAATGCTGGGAATCGAACCCAGGTCAGTCACATGCAAGGCAAATGTCCTACCTGCTGTGCTATCGCTCCAGCCCCGATGGTTCTGTCATTCCCAGCCAACCTGTGACCCTCCGAGCCCTCACGCCCCCTTGCTCTGCTTCCCTAGTCATGTACTGCACCGACCCCGGAGAAGTGGACCACTCCACACGCCTCATTTCGGACCCGGTTCTGCTGGTGGGCACCACCATCCAGTACACCTGCAACCCCGGCTTCGTGCTGGAGGGGAGCTCGCTACTGACCTGCTATAGCCGTGAGACGGGCACGCCCATCTGGACATCCCGCCTGCCTCACTGTGTCTGTGAGTCCCGTTTCATCCCGGACCAAAGGGAGCCCCCAGACGGTGGTCAGGGGTCCCCATCCGTTTCTGCATGGTGGGTAGTGAGGGGACGGGAGCGTTGGCTATGATTCCTCATGACAATAGCTAGCACAGAGTAAGGGCGGCGGTACTCGGACATTTACGGTAAATTTACAATTTAGATTTCCTGTAGAGAGACATTTACTACCCCCAACAACTCGATCCACCAGCGTCCCTGGCCTGCTCCCCTGCAGGCAACCTTGGGTGCAGATCAGAATAGTCCCCACTTTCAAAAGGTACTGGGAGGCCAGAGTCTTAGTACAGCAGGGAGGTGCTTGCCTTGCACGAGGCTGACCTGGGTTCAATCCCTAGTGCCCCATATAGTCCCCCAAGCCTGCCAAGAGTGATCTCTGAGTGCGGAGTCAGGAGAAAGCCCTGAGCGTTGCCAGGTGTGGCCCCCGCACAAAGAAATAATAAAAAATACTGGGCTGGGAAGAGTATAGCAGGTAGGATGCTTATTTGCATTTAGCAAAGAGTTATGAGCACATAGCTATGTGCAAAGAAGTGGACCACCCCCCGTGGTTCCCTGATCCCGACCAGGAGGGATTCCTGAGTGCAGAACCAAGAGTAAGCGCTGAGTACGGCCCAAAGAAACAAAAAAAGAAGAACACAAAGCACAAGAGGGCAGTATCCAGTGATGACAAATCTAGAAGCTGGTCACTAAGGTTTTCATGCAAGACACCAGGTAGTGATGTGCTATGGGGACAGTGAGGGACAGATCCGGGAGCTGTGGAGCCTCCCAGCGGATTTTCTTCTTTGTTGCTGTGTGCTGTAAAGATGGCGCTGGGGAGCGGGTTGTGGGCGTGCCTTCTGGAATCAGAGTTTACCTGGGAGCCAGGGCAGTCCCGGCAGTTTGGAATAAAAGTCCTGGTTCCCGCATGCCCGAACTACACTTGTAGAGGCTCATGGTCACCAAGGTTCCACCTGGAGAAGGCGGGATGCAGCACCTACCCCATCTGGGACTTCCCGGTGATCTCAGCTCTGTTTGGGACCTGGAGCATTCTCTGGGAGCATTTTTTTTTAATCTGGACTCCAAGGGCCAGACTGTACAGGGGTTACTGAAGGCCCTTTCCTTGCACCCAGCCCGATTTTTTCCCAGCGCTATTTAAGTTCCCCCATCAAGAGTGATCCCTGAGCACAGAGCCAGAAATAAGCCTAGCACTGCTGGGTGGGCCCTCAAAGCAAAATTAACTAAGACAAAATCTAAGCTTTGGGGTAGATCTCCAGAAGGAAGCTTGTTGGGAATCTTCATTGTTCACGGCACTGCCAGGCTCCTGACGGCGACTGCACCGTTCTGTCGTCCTGCCCACAGTTTCCGCGGCTCTGCGTCCTTCCAGCACTTGGGAGCCTGCCCTGGTCTACTGGGGTGAGGGGTCCCCCATGCCTGGGGCTCACATTTCCCACCTTTAGGTGTACCAGATGCACATTTGCAAGTGTTTGGAGAAACCAGGTATTCAAGTTCTTTTGTTCTTTAATTGGATTCTTTTACTGGGGGCCACTACCACAGAGGAATTCCTTTTGTGACTTTTGGAAATGAAAGCTTTTTGAGATTAATGGCCCAAAACTGTTCACTCCGCTGTTACCGATTTTCTTCCTCTTGTGGAGAATCTCCCTTGAACACTTCACTTACTTCAGTTACGAGAATCAGCTACCATGAGACTGGAGTCATAGCACAGTGGGGAGGGCACTTTCCTTGTACACAGCCAACCCAGGTTCGATTCCCTGCCCCCCTCCCCCGTGGTCCCCTGAGCATCACCAAGAGTGATCGCTGGGTACAGAGCCGGGAGTAAGGCCCAAGCACTGTTGGGTGTGGCCCATAAAACAAAACCAAAAGAATCATCCGCCACAGATTAAGGATTTAATCAGAACCATCCTGACAAGGGGAAAGCTCTGTTGTCCACCATGGTTGCTCGGGTTTGACCCTGAAGGCCCCAGGAGGAGAGAGAGAAGAGCAACAGACACAAGAAGAGACAGATAGGACAGTAGAAGAAGCAAGCACCTCCGCCCGGGAAGAGAGGGACTTTGTGACGGGCCCTGGGTTTCCCAGCTGCCTCTAGGATGTGTCAGAATCCGAGAAATGGAAGAGGAACGGGAATCGGAGCAGGAAAAATCAACCCTGGGGATTGGCCAAGGGCACGGCCCCGTGACCTTGGAGTCTCTCCCGATTGTGATGTAGTAGTGAAAGGGGGGAGAGGGGGTCTGTGCAGATCTACACCAGCATGTCCTGATTCAAATCTGTGCAGAGCCTGGACCAGGACGTGGGGGCAACCCACAGTCATTGTCATGTGGGAAGGAAACGGGCCCGAAGAGAAACCTGGTGAGGCCACAGGCTTCTTTGTGGGCAGAGCTGGGGCACGGGTCCCACTGGTCTGCCCCCGCCCTGCCCCGCACAGATCTCACAGGTCCCCCACGGAACCACACTCTGACCCCTTCACCAACCCACACCCCCTCCCTGGCTCCAGACCCTGGGCCCAAGGTCACTCTGGTAGGTTCTAGTTTGGGGTTGAAGTGTTTTTGCTTGGTGAGCGCCTCCCACTGGCCAGAACCATGCACTGCATTTGGAAGTAGGAACTTGGCAGATAAAACTGAGCTCAGGAGGGACCCAGGGGGCCTGATTGCAGTGAGTTTGTTTGGATTAAAAAGGAGGGAACTGCCAGAGACGCAGGCCCCAGAGAAGGTCATGTGGTGGAGGAGGCAGAGGTGAGTTTTCTGCTTCTGCAAACAAGGAGTCCCAAGAGGGGCATATGTGAAGCCCAAGCTTGATCCCTGGTGCCATGTCCACCTCTCCCCCCCACCCCCACCCCCATCCTGCCCCAGCACCATTCCCTGGAGGCTCCTGGCCTGCAGGCCTGGGCAGCACCACTTCCTCGGGCTCAGGCACTGGCCCACACAGCCCAGCTGGTCAAGAAGTGGCCCCCAGGGGCTGGAGCAATAGCACAACAGAGAGGGTGTTTGCCTTGCATACAGCCAACCTGGGTTCGATCCCCAGCATCCCATATGGTCCCCTGAGTACCGCCAGGAGTCATTCCAGAGTATAGAGTCAGGAGTAACCCCTGGGCACCGCCAGGAATAATTCCTGAGTGCAGAGCCAGGAATAACCCCCGAGCATCACCAGGTGTGACCCAAAAAAAATTTTTTTGATTTAAAAAATTAAAAAATAATAAAGAAAAAGAAGTGGCCCCCAGGCTCTGATCCCCAACAAAACAGAGCTCCAAGAACTGCCAGGGGACTCTAGAAGCCAGAAGGGGCCAGAAACACGCTCAGAAGCCACTTGTATCACTCAAGCTGCAGAGAGCCAGCCGCCCCCGAAGCTGAATGTGAGACCGTCCTTGAAAACACTGAAAACTGTAGCCTAGAGAGACGCACCACAGGGGCCAAGGTACTTGCCTTGCACGTGGACAAATCAGGTTTGATCGCTGGCACTGTAGACAGACCCCTAAGCACCGGCAGGAGTGATCCCCGAGCACAGAGCCAGGAGTAAGCCCTGAGTACCGCAGGGTTTAACCCAAAAATCATAATCAAAAAACAAAACAAGCCAGAGTGATAGTACAGCGGGAGGGCGTTTGCCTTGCACGTGACCAGCCAAAGTTCGATCCTCGGCATCCCACATGGTCCCCTGAGCACCGCCAGGAGTGATTCCTGAGTGCAGAGCCAGGAGAGTAACCCCTGAGCATCACCAGGCGTGACCCAAAAACCCCTCCCACCAGAAAAACAAATGAAACAAAAACATACACACAGAACCCCTGAATTTTATTGTTTTAGAAATTACTCGATTCATTCAGGGCTGGGGGGCCAGAGAGCAAGCCCCAGGCTTCATATATGTGCCACTCACTCGAAGGATCATCTGCGATTCCAGGGATTGAACCCAGGTCGGCTGGGTGTGAGGCAAACGCCCTACCCACTGTGCTACCCCTCCAGCCCAATGAGTTCCTGTGATTTTAGTATTTTCCTCTAGATTTTGCTCTAAGATTTTCACCTCTGTCTCCGGCATCAGGGCCGTGCCTTGGCCTCCAGCTAACCCCCAGGAAATGTGTGCGGAACTCTGCTGGACTGTTCACGCAGGCACCGCATCTGTCTTCTTCATCATCATATGCCCAGGGCTGAGAGCTCCACCTGGCACAGAAAAGGGACTCGATAAATATTTGTTGTACACCTTCATCTGTTATTTTATGGAAGGAAGTTGCCCGCCAAGGTGGTGGGGAAAGCTGAGTTAGCACTGCCCCCTGCTGGCCACTTTGCTACACTGGCAGGACACTGCACCAGCTCCAGAAGAGGGAAAACAACTGAAATCAGAGCAGCATCCCTAAAGCCGAGTCCCCACCCATCCCCTCCCATAAGAGCACTGGGAGTCTGGGCTCTCCCTGCAACCTTTCCCTGACCGCCCCCCCTCAGCCCCCATGGCAGGGTGGAGGCAGTTTCTCCCCGGCTCAGGGCACGGGATTCAGGGGTCTGGCCGCTGCCCCCTCCCCACGAGCACCCTGGAGAAAAAGAAACCTCGCTCCCCTGTCTCTCCCAGCCCTGCTGCCAGCCTGGCACAAAAGGCGGAGTTAAGCGGGAGAGGTCTATGGAACTTGGAAGAGGTGGGGGTAAGGTTCTCTGGGTTTTGTTTTATTCTCTTTTGGAGGGGGGGTCACATCCGGCAGTGCTCAGGGGTCACTCCTGGCTCTGCACTCAGGAATCACTCCTGGCGGTGCTCAGGGACCAGATGGGATGCTGGGAATCGAACCCAGGTCAGCCGCGTGCAAGGCAAATGCCCTACCTGCTGTGCTATCGCTCGCTCCAGCCCCTGGTTTTTGTTTTATTCTAAGCTTATTTAAGCTCATTGCATTGAGCTGCATTTTGCACGGTAATATAAATATGCTGGTGGTGCCCATGGGGCTGTAGACCAGGCCCTTGTGGGTATGTTTGTTGGGGGGCTTTGTGGGTCACTCCTGGCAGTACTTGGGCGTCGCTCCAAGCAGTGGTTGGGAGGATCATGCCATACTGAGGATTGAACCCAAGCCTCCTGCCTTCCATCACACCCTCTAGCCTGGTGGGCAGGCTCTCCAGTCTCAGATCAACCTTTGGAGGTTTTGCTAAGAAAATGAAAGGTGACTGTGATTACAGAAATATTATTGAGGGTGAGTCAAAATGATAGCATGATTAAAATGGAAGAATAGGGGCTGGAGCGATGGCACAGCAGGTAGGGCATTTGCCTTGCACGCAGCCAACCCGGGTTCGATTCCCAGCATCCCATATGGTCCCCCGAGCACCGCCAGGAGCAATTCCTGAGTGCATGAGCCAGGAGTAACCCCTGAGCATCACCAGGTGTGACCCAAAAATAACTAACTAAATAAATAAATAAATAAAAGGAAGAACAAGGGAGAAAGCTCAAAAACAGAGAGATAGCTCAAAGGTTAAGGCACTTTCTTTGTATGCAGCCAGCCGGGGGCATCCCAGGTGGTCCCCCCCAAGCCTGCCAGGAGTGATTCCTGAGCACAGGACCTGGGGTAAGCCCCAAGCACCACTGGTTATAGTGCTCAGTGAAATCAAGGGTGTCCCCCCAAATAGACTCTGGGCTGGGGCTCACAGGAAGGCTGGGCAGGGGGAGGGTGGTCCTCTAAGAACATGGCCTCGCCAAGAGAGTGATAAGTCAGAGACTGACACAGGCGAGTGGTCAGTGTCCCCTCTGCTGTTCCAGGGGGCCTTTGGAGGAAAGAGAAAGCAGGACCCATCTCCTCTCCCAAGGGACTCCCCAGGAACGGGTGCTGGACAAGGCAGAGTTGGATATTTATTTCATTTTATTTATATTTTTGGATGAGGGACATACCTGGCTATGCTTAGGAATCACTCCTGGTGGGACTCAGGCACCATCTGTGGTGCTGGGGTTGAATTGTCACTGTCACTGTCACTGTCCTCCCGTTGTTCATCGATTTGCTCAAGCGGGCACCAGTAACGTCTCAACAAATTGTGAGTCTTGTTATTATTGTTTTTGCACATCAAATACGTCACGGGGAGCTTGCCAGGCTTTGCCGTGCGGGCGAGATACTCTCGGTCGCTTGCTGGGCTCTCCTCTTTGGGGGTACCCAGATAAAAGGGAGTCACCAAGTTGTGTTTCGAGCTGCTTCCCTAAATATCTCAACAGAAGGGGATGGGGAGGGTGTTGAATGGGGTCAAGAGTCAGGATTCTTATGTCTTATGTGGCCCCAGGCAGAGCTTGGTCTCATGGCTGGTGATCTGGTTCCCAGAAGGGAGATGCGAAGGCTTGAAGGGGTTGAATCAGGCAAACCTTATTCACAGTCTTATCTCTCCAGCCCTCAATGTAGCGTTTTTAATAATACGGCCAATAAAAGATGTGTCTTCCAAAACCCAGGGGTCACTTCCAGGTGAGTAGACCAGACAGTTCGATTAAAACTGGGCAACACAGTTTCACATCCAAGAGGACTTTCGTTTTCTTTTGCTGTTTTGTTTTGGTGTGGGGCCCACCCCTGGCGGTGCTCAGGACTTCCTCCTGGCTCTGTGCTCACGGATCACTCCTGGTGCGGCTCAGGGCATCTGGGTCAGCTGTGTGCAGGGTCAGTGCCTTAAGCCCTGTGCTAAGGCTCCGGCACAAAGCATGGATACCCAAAGGGGGTGTCTGTGCCCCAAAGTAAGGACCAGAGAAATCACCCTAGGTTTGGAGTTTGGCGATGAACATGGGCACCTGTTAGGGAGAATATCTGTGCCCGTGATGACAATGGCAGGATTCAGCAGACCCCCGACCTTGGGCTCATCTCAGTGCTCATGGGTGGGTGGGCCAGGGGCTGTGGGCTGTGCCCTCCTCGGGCTCCCACTCTGCTGTGGGCAAGACGGACGGCTTCCATTAGTGACGGCCGGGCTGACCTGGAGGTGCCTGTGCTCCCCAAGACCAGCCAGGAAGGAAGAAGAAATGACCAGCTGGTTTGGGCTATAGGCAGGAGCTAACCCACCAAAGCCAGTGACCATACGGAGCACGGACGAAGCTCCATTCATAGGCTCGGTGAACCGAAGGGGCTTCCCAGAGGGATGCTGGATCATTTCTGATGCTCCTCGTTGCCCAGCCCTCAGTTTCCAAGGCTCCTCTCCCATGAGGGAAACTAGTCCTAAATAACTCCTACTGGCAATCCTGGGTCTGCAGGGCTGGAGCGCCTAGGTGGGAGGAGAACTGGAAAGACAGGGTCCTCGATTCAGATGGGGGTGGGGAGGAGGAGGCATCAGGGAAGGCTTCCTGGGGGAGGAGAAATGAGGACTGACTATTGGAACACACTACTTCTTGGGGATAGGCAGGTGAAGTTCAGGCAAGTGAAGAGCAGAAGAATATTGAGTCATTGAGCATCACCGTCCCATCACTGTCTCCTCTGACAGGCCAGGAGCGCCCTAAGCATTTCGCCCTTATTGATGCATCCACTAATAATCCTACTATTGTGCCCGGGGTTGGAGCGATAGCACAGCGGTAGGGCGTTTGCCTTGCACGCAGCCAACATGGTCGACCCGAGTTCGATTCCTCCGCCCCCTCTCGGAGAGCCTGGCAAGCTACCGAGAGTATCTCGCCCGAACGGCAAAGCCTGGCAAGCTCCCCGTGACGTATTCGATATGCCAAACACAGTAACAAGTCTCACAATGGAGACGTTACTGGGCCCGCTCGAGCAAATCAATGAACAACGGGAGGACAGTGACAGTGACCGTGATTGTTGCGCCCGGGTTTTAGATAGCCAAATGTGGAAAGACCAAGTCCACACAGGATAATAATGCAAAAGCAAAGGAACTGCATCACTAGCTCGAGCCGTTGCTATTCTCTGGGTCCAAGTCTCACCCAGTGCAGTAGAGTCTTGACAAGGACCCCGACTCCAAATCACAAGCAGTTTATGTAGGGTTCAGAGTTAAAGGCAATTTATATACTAGTCTATCTTTAGCATTGTCCCTATTACAACAGTGGCCAGCAATTAGACAGTGGTCAGTAACAGTTTCTAAGGAGGGTGCAGTGACCCGCCGTGACCGGCCAGACCCAACTGCCCAATTCCTTATCTCGGCACATTACTCAAGTGGGAGTTTACCAGAAACTGCAAGTCTTGCTTTGG
The DNA here is from genome assembly GCF_029834395.1 of Sorex fumeus. Lineage (NCBI taxonomy): Eukaryota > Metazoa > Chordata > Mammalia > Eulipotyphla > Soricidae > Sorex > Sorex fumeus. The sequence goes on along the minus strand of NW_026606089.1, from coordinate 14,939,709 downwards.
AGAAACAGAAACTGAGGCCTAGCTGAGACTTCATGTTAGCTACAGCTTGTCGTGGCCTCAGTTTCCCCTCGCACTATTAGTTCCATCTCCTGGGGAACTAATAGCAGAGGCTCAGAGAGGGTGCAGTCTTAGCTGGAGGTCACACAGCTAAGAAGGAGCCAGATTCACAGGAACAGGGCCCCGGGGTAGCCCCGGGAGTGGGGGGAGGTGGGGAAACAGTCCTACACAAGATGGGGCAGCAGGGAGAGAGGCCGGCTCTGAGGACGGGGTCCCCCAGAAATGCATATGGCCACATCGGGCCACCTTTTCCTTTCCTCTCCCGCTTCAGCGGAGGAGTCGCTGGCCTGTGACAACCCGGGGCTGCCTGAGAACGGGTATCAGATCCTGTACAAGCGCCTCTACCTGCCCGGAGAGTCCCTCACCTTCATGTGCTACGAAGGCTTCGAGCTCATGGGCGAAGTGACCATCCGCTGCATCCTGGGCCAGCCGTCCCACTGGAACGGGCCCCTGCCCGTCTGCAAAGGTACGGAAGTGAGGGGCTGGAGCGATAACCCAGCGGGGAGGGCGTTTGCCTTGCATGCAGCCGACCCGCGTTCAATTCCCAGTATCCCATATGGTCCCCTGAGCACCGCCAGGAGTAAATCCTGAGTGCAGAGCCAGGAGTAACCCCTGTGCATCGCCGGGAGTGGCCCAAAAGAGAAGAGAGAGGGAGAGGGAGAGAGAGAGAGAAGAAGGAGGAGGAGGAGGAGGAGGAGGAGGAGGAAGAGGAGGAGAAGGAGAAGGAGAAGGAGAATAAAGAAGGAGAAGAAGGAGGAGGAGGAGGAGGAGGAGGAGGAGGAGGAGGAGGAGGAGGAGGAGGAGGAGGAGGAGGAGGAGGAGGAGAAGGAGAAGGAGAAGGAGAAGGAGAAGAAGAAGAAGAAGAAGAAGAAGAAGAAGAAGAAGAAGAAGAAGAAGAAGAAGAAGAAGAAGAAGAAGCAGAAGCAGAAGCAGAAGCAGAAGAAGACATCCACTTGCAGACAACAATGATGGAAAGAAAGGGGAGTTCAGATTTTGCCAGCGATTCCTTTCCCGTGCCCCAGCATCGAAGAGTATTTGTCCCTTTTTCTTCCACAGCTTGGCCATTGGTATCAACAGTCTCTGTTACTGTCACAGCCTTGAATTCAAAAAAGAGGGGCAGGAGTGTTAGCACAGCGGGGAGGGCGTTTGCCTTGCACGCAGCTGACCTGGGTTCGATTCCCAGCATCCCATATGGTCCCCCAAGTACCGCCAGGAGTAATTCCTGAGTGCAGAGTCAGGAGTAACCCCTGCACATCGCCAGGTGTGACCCAAAAAGAAAAAAGAAATGGTATGAGCGTGGGGCGGGGGGGGGGGAGGGCGACGGGCGGGCACTCCGGCCTCCCCTGCAGGGCCGCTCTCCTGCATTCTGTGAGATCTCTGCTGCCTCCGTTATTCTGGGAGCAAGGCCGGCCGAGAAGGAAGGACATGGTGCAAAGCCAGCCATGGTCACCTTCCTTCCCGGACTCAGAGAGCATGTGGAAGCTGAAAAATTTTAGAGTCAGGAGTGCCCTCCTGCTTAAACTCCTGCCCCGGCACAACTTAGACATTTCCCAAGTCCCACCCCCCTCCCTACACCCGCGGGGCTCTCAAGGGTGAAGAATGTCCCCCAGGCCATCTCCCACCCCACCCTTTTGGCTTTGGGGGTCGCCCCAAATCCTCACATCCACTCTTCAGATACAACGGATGCTGGGCAGGACCAGTGCCACCGGGCTTGCGAGCACCCCCACTGGTGGTAAAAATTATAGCACCTCATTGATTTGCTGGACAGGCTCCCATCGGTAAAGGGGAACATTAAGCAAGTCAAAGAAACATCATCGAGGGGCTGGAGTGATAGCAAGCGTTTGCCTTGCCCGCGGCCCGACCCTGGTTCGATCCCCAGCATCCCATATGGTCCCCTGAGCACAGTCAGGAGTAGTTCCTGAATGCATGAACCAGGAGTAACCCCTGAGCATCGCCAGCTGTGACCCTCCCCCCCCCAAAAAAAAAAACAAAAAAACGTCATCGAAATTCAGTTAGGACACATTTAAGTTCGAATACATTCATTTGAGTCTTCCAAGTGTGCAGTTCGATCTGGGAGATAATACAGTGGGTAGGGTACTGGCCTGGCATGCGGCCACACCAAGTTCAATCCCCAACACCTCATAAGGTCCAACACCTCATAAGGTCCCCTGAGCAGCACCGGGAGTGATTTCCTGAGTGCAGAGTCAGGAGGAAACCCTGAACAACACTGGGTATAGCCCCCAAACAGAAACTGTGCAATTCATGATACTACGACACATGTATGCTCAAGGCTGGTGAGACGGAGGGCCTCACTCGTTGAGCTGGTGGCCAGGCCACTCCCAGCAGGCTCTGACACAAGGCGAGACCGTCGTTATTCACTCGGAGTCTTGCTGCCCTTGTCTCGTTTCTGCGTCTCTCTTCTGGGAACTTAAGAAGGGACTGTGCGCCGACATTTCCACTAACTCCAAGTGCCCGGGATCGATTAAAGGAGCACTCGCTGCAATAAATTCAATAAAATATAATATAGCTGGAGCCTTGCCTCCCTCTCCTGCTCTTTCTCTCCCTCTCTCCCTCTCTCTCTCTGACTTCATGCCAACCGAGTGAGCTCACTTGACACTGACCCGTGTTCCTGATCTCTCTTCCAGTGAATCAAGACAGCTTTGAGCACGCTTTAGAAGGTGAGTCCCTTCTATGATGAAAAAACATCACACAACATCGAGCATCTCCAAGTGCTTAAAAAAAAAAAAAAACCTTTCTGCCAGGGTCATTATGAACCAAAGAGCACGGGAAAGACACATAATTGGATTGGCTTAGGGTCCCAGCTCTAGCTGCCAGGGGCTGCACACCAGAGAGGGAGAGAATTCGAGGGCTCGTGTGCTGATCAGGCTTCGGGGTACAGGGGCTGTTTCCTGCTCCTGTGCCCCCCCCACCCCACCCAACCCCTTCTCTGTTCTTTTATTCTGAATTACGGAGGGAGGTTGATCACAGTGGAGAGATGCTTACTGCTCTCCAGGATTTTGTTTTGTTGTTCGCCAGCCTGTCCTGTTGGTGAACCATTCGCACTCTGCAGACCCCACATCCTGTTTGATTCTCGCAGGCGTGTAGACACACACAGACACACAGACACACTCACACACTCACACATACACACACATTCACACACACAAAGACACAGATACACATACACGCTCACACTGACACACAAACACACACACTGACACACACATACACACTAACACAGACACACACTGACACACACAGACACATATACACACTACCACTCACAGACATACACTCACACCACGTTCACACACTCAACAGACTCATAGACACACAGACACATTAACCACACACACACTCACACAGACACACACATAGGCACACACTCATACACGCAGATACACACACATTCACACACACAGAGACACACACTCACACACACATGTAACACCCCGCTTTCATCTCAGCACTTGGTCCAGACTATATTCCTTCTTGTCCCCGAGCGGATGCATCTCCCAGACACTCTGTCTGCTCAGACTCTGCTCTGGCCAGTCATCCCTTGTTCTGGGCTCGTCCCTGACACAAAGGACATTCAGCCCCACCAGCAGAGCCAGTGCTGGCTGGGAATCGGGCACTGGGGAGGCGGGTGTCTGTCTCTGTTGAGACCCCCCTTCTCCGTCTCTGCTGACACATCTCAGGACCGTCTCGGGGGGCCCGGGGTCTCAGGGCTGCCTGCTGAGCGTGGGCCTCTGCTGAGGACTGGGAGGAGACGGGGATTTAGGGGCAGGTGCCCGTCAGCGCTGTTCCACGTGGCCAGCGCTGTTCCACGTGGCCGGGGGAGATGCTGAGGCCAGCGGGAGGCAGGAAGGGTAGGAAAGACCTGGGGGTCTCGGAGCCTGCAAACGGGTGGAGCAGCTCTGACAGGTCTCGCAACGTTTGCAAGCAGAGGGAGGGGAGTGGGAGGCTCTGGGGAGTACCCCAGCAATGCGCCTGCGTGAGAGTCAAAACAACATCTCTGCACTTGGGGTGTCCCAGGGCTGCGCCGGCTCAAGGATTGGCCCAGCACCCCTGGGGTTCTCTCCTGGAGGGCCTGATGGCCCAGCTCTGGACGGGGCGCCAGCTCCCCACTGTTTCCCGGGGAAGTCGCCCAGTGTGGAAATTCTCTGTGGGGGGCCAGAGAGATGGTACCATGACTAGGGCGCCTGCCTTGCACGTGGCAGACCCAAATTCAATGCCCGTCACCTCATATGGTCCCCCAAGCACCACCCGGTGTGATGCCCGAGCACAGAGCCAGGAGTAGGCCCTGAGGTCGCCCCCAAACAAAACCTTACATCTGCCCCCGGTAGGAGGCACTCAAGCAGCATGCCGGCCCCCCAGGGCTGGGTCTCACCTATACACCCCACTTCTCTCTTCTCTGCACCCATCTCCCCTGGCCTTGGATCCGGAGCAGTCAATGCCCACGCCCCCCAGACGGGCACGCCGTGATGGGGGCTGGCACAGGGGCACTCCTGGGTCCCCGGGTGATGCCCCTTTCCCGCCAAGGCCGGGGCTGATGGTGGTTTGGGGACGTGGGCACCGTGTCCACGAAGGCCAGCTCCTCTCCCCAGGGCCTGGCTCTGCGCCCCCCGCTGGGGAGGCCCAGGGAGGGGGGAGGTGTGAGCACGGAGGGCGTCATGGCGTGTGTGTTCAGTAGCAGAAGCGGCAGCAGAGACGTCTCTGGAAGGCGGAAACATGGCACTGGCCATCTTCCTCCCGGTCCTCATCGTGTCGCTGCTGCTGGGCGGAGCCTACATCTACATCACCAGGTAGGGGCGCTGCCTGACACCTGTGTCCCATGAACTTCTGCTCTTTGAGGCTCGGTACTCCCAGTGGGGTGGCAGAGGCGGGGTACCAGCTCAGTGGACCTGACCCGGACCAGCCTGGGGTGCAGGGAAGAAAGAATGATGAGACTTTCTAATGGGCATGAGGGGGAAGGGGACTGGCCATGGGCACAGAGGAGCTACCTTGAAGCCGGTGGTCAGGGAAGACTATGTTGAGGCCATGTGGTATGCAGTAGGTGCTCAGACATGCGCACTCTTACCATTGCTGCTCCCAGCAGCCTGGGGCTTCCTGGGTTGGACTCAGAGCAGCTCCCCTGGCTGTCTCGGCTCTCGGGGGCAGCTCCCACACCTCCTCCTTGTCTTCGAGAGTTGGCACCTGCAGTCCTCCCAACGGTCCCGACCCTCTCCCCCTGCCCTCTGTTCCAGATGTCGCTACTACTCCAACCTGCGCCTGCCCCTGATGTACGCCCACCCCTACAGCCAGATCACCGTGGAAACCGAGTTCGACAACCCCATTTACGAGACAGGGGTGAGTGGGTCCGTCCCTCCGCCCCTCCGCGCGCCTCCCGCCTGCGTCTGCTCTGAACTCACCCTCCTTCTGGCCGAATGTCCAGTTTTCCCGTGGCTCGTGTTAGTGACCGGCAGAAAGACAAGGCCAGGCAGGGGTCCTGTCTCGGCCCCACCCAGACCCTCCGGCCCTGCAGACCGCCCCATGCATCTCTCTCTCTCTCTCTCTCTCTCTCTCTCTCTCTCTCTCTCTCTCTCTCTCTCTCTCTCTCTCTCTCTCTCTCCCCCTCTCAGGAAACCAGAGAATATGAAGTTTCCATCTAAGGCCACTGCCCTGGAGAAGGGGCCTCCCGGGGGGGCAGCTCCGGGGCCACCACTTGAGAACCTCACGCACAGACCCCGTGGCAGGCATCGGACAGAGAGCCCCCGGGGGTCAGCTGCCTTTTCCTTCCACGCTTCCTCGATGACTTCCTGTTTTCTTTGCTGTATTTATTATATTTAAAAAAATTGACGTCGGTCTGGCCGGATGTGGTGCAGCTTGGCCCAGCCTCCATGCGCGAGAGCCGGGGGGGAGGACACCAGCGGTGAGTGGACCCGTCCACCAGGAGATGGCCAGCTGCAGCCCTCTGCATGCGTGTCGGATTCCCCACCCGCCTTGCTGCTCGCAGCGCCCCTCTGCGTCCCGAGCTCAGGCTGCCCACGGGGGCGTCCCTTGTCGGATTCACTTGGGTTGTGGCGATGCGCGGGGACTGAGTGGGGTCTCCCACGCCCGAAACCAGCCCGCATCCTCCCTCTCTTCTGAGCTCTCCCTGCTTCTCCGAGTTCTCAGCACCGCCTTCTCCTCCTCCTCCTCCTCCTCCTCCTCCTCCGCTCCTCCTCCTCCTCTTCTTCCTCCTCCTCCTCCTCTTCTTTTCCTTCTCCTTCTCCTTCTCCTCCTTCTCCTCCTTCTCCTTCTCCTTCTCCTTCTCCTTCTCCTTCTCCTTCTTCTTCTTCTTCTTCTTCTTCTTCTTCTTCTTCTTCTTCTTCTTCTACTCCTTCTTCTCCTTCTCCACCTCCTCCTTCTCTTCTTCTTCCTCCTCCTCTTCTTCTTCTTCTCCTTCTCCTTCTTCTTCTTCTCCTCCTCCTCTGCTCCTCCTCCTCCTCTTCCTCCTCCTCCTCCTCTTCTTCTCCTTCTCCTTCTTCTCCTCCTCCTCCTCATCCTCCTCCTCCTCCTTCTTCTTCTTCTCCTCCTCCTCATCCTCCTTCTTCTTCTTCTTCTCCTTCTCTTCCTCGTCCTCCTCCTCCTCCTCTTCCTCCTCCTCCTCCTTCTCCTCCTCCTCCTCCTCCTCCTCCTCCTCCTCCTCCTCCTCCTCCTTACCCACCTACCCGGGAGCCTCTGAGGGAGGGCCACCAAGGTGCACCCTTCCTGCCCCTGACAGTTGCAGAGCGAGAATGAACCAGTCCCCCACTTTCTAAGGACGGTGCCAACAGCTCCTGAGCACTTTCAGAGCAGACAGGCGTGTTTGCTGCGTGGAAGGGTCGCAGTGAAGAACTGGGGCATGGGCAGGCGTGGGGCACGGGGGGGGGGGGGAGGGAGAGAAGAATGGAGGGAGGGACGGAGGGAGGGAGGGAATCGCGCTAATAAAATGTGCTCCTCCCCTCACACTCTTTGGGCGGTGAAAGTGTTCCTCGGTTCCAGGGAGGTGCCGTGGTCTGACCCAGAAGGGTGAGCCGTGTTTTACCTGGGGCACTGAAAAGCCTGAAACCTGCCCCCCCCCCGCAAAAAATAATTGGGGGATTTAAGGACATGCTTTCTCTTAGCCCCAGTGACCACCGAGTGTTTGGGTCGGCAGGGAACTCCTGGGAGGAAGAACGTGGTCGGGGTGTGCCCAGGTGGTGGTGGTGGTGGCGTGAAGGTGACACAGCCCATGCCCAGGAGCTCCAACACAACTCCTGGATGGACCCCAAACTCCGGGGACGAGACAGGGAGGAGCCTCCGCCTCAGCCCCCATTTCGGGGCTCCTCCTCCGTCACCGGGGTCATTCGGGACTCTGCCAGGATTCTCTCACCCGGCCCCAGGAGACGGGAGTCTGTGTGACATTCTCGAAGAGTCTTTTCTTTCCTCGATAGGGATAGAAAGAAGAGTCTGGAGGGCCAGGAGCTGCGGGCAGTGGGGGAGAAGGGAGTCTGGCAGGGTGGGGATGGGGGGCGATGGCTCAGAGAGACCCCCAGGCTCAACTCAGTGGATTGCAAAACCCTCTGGCAGCCTCTTGCTTTCTCTAGAATTTTTGCCTTTTCAGTCCATTGGGTTGGAAGCAAAGAAAAGCGGGAGAGACCCTTTGTTCCACGCCCACCCTGGGTAGGGGCGAATGCTGAGAGGCCACAAGTGGTGATGGGGGGGGGGGCTTTTCTAGGAAGTTCCCGGGCAGGACAGGGCAGTGGGCAGGGGGGGCCTACACACATTCTCCCCTCCAGACCAGGAGCCTGACGCTCACCCTGGGCATCCGAAAAGCCTGTCTCTGTGCCCATGGCCTGAGAGTTGAGAAATAACTAAAGGGACTTCTGCCCCCCCCAGTTCCCGCCCCAGATCTGCTGGGGACCGCGAGACGAAATTCCCAGACCCTCCGTGAGCACAGTCGCCAAGTTCCGAGAGGAGCCCCAAATACTAGGTCACCTTTCTGGCAAAAAGGCTAACGCTTCTCTGAGCGTCTCTTCCTCTTTCTTGGGAGAAGCAAGGGAGATTTTATTGGAACTGACTTCGAAAGGTGGGAGGGGAGAGAGAGGGGGAGACCCATAATCATGGAAGAACAGGGCCTCCTCCAGAGTGGAAACAGGTGAGCACAGAGACGAAGAGATCAGTCAGCCAGATCAGGGAGAAGACGGGCTTGGAGAGAGACTTCTCTTCCGTTTCTTTCTAGTCGATTCTTCGTTCTAACCCTAACCCCAGAGCCATCTGGAGAAAAAAAAAATTCTATTCATGGTATTTGATTTTAGGACGGACGGTGGTTGTTTGAAAACTAAACATTTGCCTTTCGTCTAAAGACGGACGAATAGAAACATCTTTCTTCTAACCCCATTAATCCCTGAGACTGGCCAGACCGTTTTGATTGGCTCTTTTCCGGTAGGGCTAGAAAAGGTCTTCTTTTTCACGTTCCTTTTCCCGGGCTACTTGTGTCTTAGTTTGGCTCTTAGCAGCACAGCGCCTGTATCCATGTTTCCCATGTTTGTTTTAGCCTAGAAATGGATTGTTCCAGAGTGACGGTGTCCAGTGTGGTGGCGAAGATGGGTGGGGTCTCTTTTCCTTTTCTTTTCGAATGTCTGAATGTGCATTTTGTAATCTGTAAAGGTCAAGAAAGAATCATAACAGTGCCAAAAAAAAAAAAACCCCAACATTCCTTTCTGCTGTTTTTCTATGCTGAACTAGCAAAGGCCCATGGGGACTCACTGTTTTTGAAAAGGGTGTACAGACGATCTCGAGAAATTCAGAAAATGGACCGTCCCTTTCCTCCAAGAAACTCTTGGTTTGGGAAACTGGGGGTTTTTACCGAGATCTCTACCGTCCCAGAAGCTGTGAGGGGTTGTGGGGTTCCTGTGAGTCCCCAACGGGCCATGGGTGTCTGCCCTGAGCTTGACACATCCCATTGTGCTGGTACTTCTGGTGGTGGTGGCGGCCTGGCAGGGAGCGGGCTGGCAGCAGGGTTGTTTAACCAACAGATGGATTCTGGTGCCACATGGTGGCTGCCCTCATCCACCAGGGGCTTCCCTGTAGGATGTTGGAAGCCGGACTGTTGGGGTGCTGTTAGCTTTGGAAACTGCCCGGAGGGGGAGGGCGTGAAGCGTGGCTTCCTCCTCAACAGGGGTCTAAAGTAAGATCCTGGATCAGGCTGAGGCCACGCTCGTCCGGGCCCTCAGTTCCACGAGAGCCACCGTCCTCTGTCCCCGGGACAGTGGGCACGTCCTCAGAGGCTCCGGGTCTCGCCCTCCCTGCCACCAGCTGTCCCGCACCCCCAAAAGTGAGCTTTCTCCTGGGAAATTTTCATATCCATTTTCGTTCCCCGACAGACTCTAAAGCAAACTTTCTAAGCTCAACTGATGAAACAAAGTCATTTTCCACTTTGTATATATTGATGCTAATAAAACAAATGAAAAAGAGAGTCAGCGTGGCAGGGTTGTTCTTTGATGTCATCATCTGCTCTCCAGGATGGGCTTGTCTCGGTTTTGGGGACCCGGGAAAGGGGACGGGGGCCCCACTGACACTCGGTGTGCCTGGATGAGACCAATGGTTCCGGGGGAAACGTTTGGTTCTGGGAAACCGTTGGTTCTGGGCAAAACAAGACTCATCTTGCAAAAAGACCAGAGACCCAGTAGAGCGGGCAGGGCGCTAGGTTGGCAAGTGGCCGGCCCAGATGGTCTCCTAACCCTCGTCCTCTCTAAATCCCGTTGCCCCGGGCCACACGATACAGACAGACTGGAGAGTCTCCAAATCTTCGAGTCCTTGGGGCTGCCTGAAAGGTTCGTGAAAGGTTCAGGTTTCTCAGAAAGAAAAAAGCAGAGCCCAGAGAAGAATCGGTCCGAAACGGGTTTATTGAAGAAGAGGAGCGTGAAGTCGCATTTTGGATTGAGTTCACAGAGAAGGACAGGAAGTCGGGGGTGGGGGGTGAGAGGTTCAGGGGAGGGCTTTCGAGAAAGTTCCATGAGTGAAAAAAAAATTCCCTGGGGGCAATAAGAAACCCCTGGGTTTAAGAGCTGATGCAGGGGGCTGGAGCAATAGCACAGTGGGTAGGGCATTTGCCTTGCACACAGCCAACCTGGGTTCAGTTCCCAGCATCCCATATGGTCCCCTGAGCACTGCCAGGAGTAACTTTTGAGTACAGAGCCAGGAGGAACCCCTGTGTATCGCCAGGTTTGACCCAAAAAGCAAAAAAGAAAAAAAAAGAGCCAATGCAGACACTTGCAGTGATGTCACGGGATCCTCCTACCCTGAGCGCCCTGTTCCAACCCAACATGGTGAACTGACCAATTCCTTTGGCAACGCATCTCTCTGCCCCACTCAGCCAGGAGCGGCCGAGAAAGGCCGAGATGCTGCTGGGAGCCCCCCACCCCGGGAAGCACCCCATGCTCCATTTTTGTGGCTCGCTCACACGCTCTGCCTCCCACTAAAAACCAGAACACACCTAAGGCCCGTGCTGTGCCCCCAGGCTCAGGCTGTGGTCCCTGCTGAGCAGCCTGGGGAGGTTCGAGGCCCCAGTGCGGGGGCAGGGGAGAGGAATTCCGGGCTGGCTGTGGTGGTGTGCCCCGCCCCCTGACCTGGGCCCTCTCTGTCCTCTTGGAGGAGGAGCAGAGGTGAGTCATCCCCTCACTGGGTAGATGACGGGGAGTGACGCTCAAGTATGTTTCTCTGGGATTGTTTTCCTGCTCTTTGCTGGCAGACCCCCAGTTTCCTTCAGAGCAATAGCGTTCGCCCCATTTCCCAAAACTAGGTCGTGGTTGAGGTCATTCTGGTTCCCGGGTTATGCATTTTTCTCCCTGGCCTGGCCACAAGCCTTGATCCCCTGAGCTCTGTGGGGTCTGTGAGGCTCCGCGGAGATTTTCCCGGTGTGATGGGAGGAGGTGCTTCCCTTCCCGTTAGAGGGGTACACGTGGCCGCTCAGGCAATAGCCCCCGCCTCCCCTCACCTTGAGCCTAGCGGGAGCACAGCAGCTGTCTGGCACACAAGCGTGCGGGGTCAGGGCATAGCCTGGGCCGTCTGCAGACTCTGGCTGAAATGACCGATCACGATCACGATCATCCTGTTGTTCGTCGATTTCCTCGAGCAGGCACCAGTACCATCTCCTTCTTCCGAGCCCTGAGATTTTAAAAGAGCCATATTCAATGCTCTTTCAGGGTTAGGAGAATGAGACCCATCATTGTTACTGTATTTGGCATATTGAGTATGACATGGGAAGTTTGCCAGACTCTGCCGTGCGGGCAGGATACTTTTGGTAGCCTGCCAGGTTCTCCAAAGGAAAAAAAATAAGATGTCGCGTGGCCGCAAATGCAGCCACACGCTTCCGGGAGCTGGGTTTTACAGTCTTTGGGTCTTGGCAGTTGATGGGACCAACCTGGTGCTGGCAGCAGCTGGTGGGTGTGACACCTACCTACTGGAAGATTGGGGGGGGGGGGCTCAGCCCCAGGACCCACATGCCTGGGTTCCTCTGCCAGTTCTTTCATGCATGAGACCCGTCCGGACGTGTGGAGAGTGGTCCCAGCATGGTCATGGCTGGCTCCGGAGGTCCTCAGCTGCTGGGGCTCCTGCCCCTGCGTCTGCTGAAATGACCACTCCCACCTAATACAGGAACCCGACAATGGGAGTCTCGAAACCAGGCAAGCCCGAGGGGATGGTTCTACGTGTTCTGCAATAGTCAGAGAAAACAGCTCGTCAGAGTGCGATCTATAAAGAAGGGAGAGAGGCCGGAGGGATAGCACAGCGGGGAGGGCGTTTGCCTTGAGTGTGGCTGACCCAGGTTCGATCCTTGGCATCCCAAACGGTCCCCCGAGCACCGCCAGGAGTAATTCCTGAGTGCAGAGCCAGGAGCAGCCCTGAGCATCGCTGGGTGTGGCCCAAAGACCAAAATCATCATACTAAATATTTTTAGAAAGTAAAAAGAGGCAAGTCATGTTCTGGAAAGTTCAACAGACTTTTCAGATCTTGTGCCCCACCCACCTTCCATTTCTCTCTCTCTCTCTCTCTCTCTCTCTCTCTCTCTCTCTCTCTCTCTCTCTTCCCTCCCTCCCTCCCTCCCACCTTCCTCCACCCTCTCTCTTCCTCCATCATTCATTTTTCACCTCACCTCAAAACCTACTAATCCTTTCCCAAAACAGCAGAAGAGAGAAAACATAGTTTCACCATGATTTTCGGAATTTTGTGAAATAAATTTCTAGCATGTTTTTAGTTGCACTCAACTCAGCACTCCCCGTTGTAGAATGCGGCTATTAATGATACTATTACTGGTGTTGCCTGGCTCCTGCTAGGACCCGCAACAATTTGGCGAAGGCATGAACACCAAGCAGCCGGGAGGACCCTGAGAAACGGTGAGCCCACTATCACGTCCACCCAGGTCCTGTCTGCGTCCCTGGCCCGCTAGGTCCTGTCAGACCACCAGATGGCGCTGTCGGCCCAGTTTACCGGGTCGTCCCGGCCTCCTAAAACAAGTCTCATTCGGTCTCTCCCCGTGGGGCTCTGTGGACACAGCCAGCGATGAAACGGATTGTTTCTAATACAACACAGTTTAGTGCAGCGGATCGGCCAGCTGCCCTTCACGCTTGCCAGAAAAAGAGAAAGCCACATCAAGGTTCATGAGAACAAAGGAGAGTTGTTCTCATGAAGAGGCCCCAGTGCCCAGAGCACGTGGTTCCAAGGGCCCCAAGATTTTCAAAGACGCTTCCACTAACTGATATTCTCTCCAATGGAGTGCATGAGTGGCTGGAGCTATAGGACAGCAGGGAAGGCACTTGCCTTGCCCGCAGTGACCCCTGGTTGATCAGGGAGTGAGCCCTGAGCACTGAGCCAGGAGGAAACCCTGAGCACCGCTGGGTGTGGCCCTGATCACGGTCACGGTCCTCCCGTTGTTCATCAATTTGCTCGAGCAGGCCCAGTCTCCATCAGGAGACTTTGTTGTTACTGTGTTTGGCATATCGAATACGTCACGGGGAGCTTGCCAGGCTCTGCCGTGTGGGCGAGATCCTCTCGGTAGCTTGCCGGGCTCTCCGAGAGGGGCGGAGGAATCGAACTCGGGTCAGCTATATTGGCTGCATACAAGGCAAACGCCCTACCGCTGTGTTATAGCTCCAGCCTTGCAAAAATAAAAAACAAATAAATAAAAAACAAAACCAAAGGGAATGCCCAAAAGGAAAATCCCAAGGCCCGTCATCTTTTTTTTTTTTTTTAACTTCCTTGGAACCTGTTAGTGTAAAGTATTTCATGATTTGCCTCCCGAATTTTATACATCGAATTACAGACAAAGCCTGCACTTAGAATAGACTTCAGCAGCCCTGCAGGAGAGACAGTGCAGGATTAAGGCTCTTTCCTTGCATGCAGCCCGAGTCAGCTCCAGTCCCAGCCCTGCCCGGGGTGGTCCCTGAGTTCACAGCCCAAAGCAGGCCCTGAGCACTGCCAGGTAGGGGTAGGGGCACCAAGTGAAAGCCTACAAAATAAAATAGAATCAAACACAAAGCTGATAAACATGCTATATAGTTATAGCATGAGAGGAATGAGAGGAGCAATGAGAGGAGCAATGAGAGGAGACGAAAAGGACGCAGAGGGATGACCCATTCTTTTATTTTGTCCGTGTGAAAGCATGTTTATTCATTACATGGTAATGACTTTTAGAAATCCCCTGTGCCCGTTTCTGGGCCCGTGTCCTCACCGCCCGGGGTCCTGGCCACTCCTCTCCCGGCTCAAACGCCAGGGTTCCCTCACTACCGAGGCTGAGGCCCCTGGTTCCCACCCCCTCCCCCGCTCCACCTCCTTTTCTTCTCTTCCGGACATTTAGAAAACAGAAAGGTAGGACACCCACATCTACAGGAAAATCTGATTTTAAAAGACTTGGCAGATTTGTGCATTCTGACTACGGGCGCCTGACTTCAAGGATACACCCGGGGAGCTGGAGCAATAGCACAGCGGGTAGGGCATTTGCCTTGCATGTGGCTGACCCGGGTTCGATTCCCAGCATCCCATATGGTCCCCCGAGCACCGCCAGAGGTAATTCCTGAGCGCAGAGCCAGGAGCAACCCCTGAGCATCGCCGAGTGTGCATTGCCAAAAAAGAAAAAAAAAAAATACACCCGGAACACAGGGTGCACAGGCCAGGGGCACACGGGATATACTATCTGGCTAATCAGAGGCTCTGCCAGGCAGGTCAGAAGTCACATGACCCGACTGAGTCAACGGGAAAGTGTGACGTGTGGGATCTAGGTGCTCCGTATTCTCCTTGACCAGGAACTTACATTTCACCCCGAATTGTGTCCACCAGCACCAGCTCCTTCTTCCGGTGAGAGCAACGTGTGCTTCCTCACACCCCCACCTCGCAGCCTGCCGGCCCCGCCTTGGTCCCAGAAGGCCCAAGGAGCAGAAAGCCCAGCTTCACATTCTGGGGTGGCTCCCACATGCGAGTCCCCTCATTGCATTTTGGTGTGTGTGGAATGCAAGACGCACGTGTAAAATGGCCGGATGCTGATTGTCAGGATGCCAACAAGGCACGGAGCGAGAAAGCAACATGATGACCTCTCTCGTGCCCTCTGGTCCCGCGCCCTTGAGACGGCCTTGCTGAGCGTGACTCTCCTGTTACGCCATTTCCTTTGCTCCTAAAACAGGAGAAATTTTGCTCTCCTCAAAAAAAAAAAAAAAACATGCGGAGGAGAGAGGGAGGGAGGGAGGGAGGGAGGGAGGAAGGAAGGAAGGAAGGAAGGAAGGAAGGAAGGAAGGAGGGAAGGAAGGAAGGAGGGAAGGAAGGAGGGAAGGAGAGAGAAAGGGAGGGAGGGAGGGAGGGAGGGAGGGAGGGAGGGAAAAGACTTAGGTCGAATTATTGTTTCTAGCCTCTTGCCTTACCTGGGTTCTCCCTCCCCCTCCCACCCTCCCACCACACACACAGTCACACACACACACACACACACACACACACACCACAGTGTCTAGGTGAGGGTGACAGGTACCCCGTGTGTCAAAGAGCACCAGGTCTCCTTGGTTATCTTTTCTTTTTTTTCTTTTTGGGTCACACCCGTCGATGCTCAGGGATCACTCCTGGCTCTGCACTCAGGAATCACCCCTGGCGGTGCTCGGGGGACCATATGGGATGCTGGGAATCGAACCCGGGTCGGCCGCGTGCAAGGCAAACGCCCTCCCCCCTGTGCTATAGTTCCAGTCCCCTCCTTGGTAATCTTAAACAATTTTTTAACGAGAGCCCTGGATTTTCTTTTTGCCCCACCAAACTGGCGCCAGTTCTACCTTGCAGGTCAGGGCTGTTGGGGGTCTGTGCAGGTGTGTCCTGGAAGAGGGGTCTACTTGGGGGGCTGACACTGCTGGGGAAGATGACCCGGCCTCTGCCTCAGTCAAGGTGCCACTAGGACTGAGTGCTCACAGGCCAGTGGCCACTCACTGATGGGCCTTCAGTGGGAGAGACGTGGGGTGAGGAGGGCAGATGTGGACAGAGGCCTCCATGGCAACAAACTCTTGACCCCATAAAGCTAATGAGCCCTAAAGCTGCCAGGGTCCAACTGGTGGGCGTAGGAGCTAAGGCCCGATAAGACCCTTACCCGGCACCAGCACGACCCGGAGAAGGCTGGACCCCACTTCCAGAGAAGCTCCAGCAGGAACGAAGGCCAGGAAAAGAATGTCAAAGAAGACCAGGGGCTGGAGTGATAGCACAGCGGGTAGGGCGTTTGCCTTGCACGCAGCCAACATGACCGACACAGGTTCGATTCCCAGCACCCCATATGGTCCCCTGAGCACCGCTAGGAGCAATTCCTGAGTGCATGAGCCAGGAGTAACCCCTGAGCATCGCCGGGTGTGACCCAAAAAAAAAAAAAAAAAAAAAGAAGACCATCCACTGCTCCCAACTCTTCCACTTGGCAACCACCCTAGCAACAGACTCTTACCTAGGTAGAAAGCCTCATGGTGGGGGGTGGGGTCAGGCAGGTTGGGAAAAAAACTTATAAAAACCAATGTGAAACAAAGTGGAGAGCACATGTGTGCCGCCAGCCCATGTATGTGGTGCCTGCATACACATGCTGACTGCATCTGTCCTCTTGAGATGTGTATTTTCAAGATTTCATGTTAAGTGTAATTTTAGGTGTATTTTAAGGCTTAAAAAAAGAAGCAAAAAACAATTGGGGCTGGAGCGATAGTACAGCGGGGAGGGCATTTGCCTTGCACGTGGCCAACCTGGGTTCGATTCCCAGCATCCCATATGTTCCCCCGAGCACCGCCAGGGGTGGTTCCTGAGTGCAGAGCCTGGAGGAACCCCTGAGCATCGCCGGGTGTGACCCAAAAAGCACACACACACACACACACACACACACACAATGACTTAATGCTGGGATGTGTACTGGGACTCTCTCCAATCTGGACAAGCCACACACAGACACACATACACACACACACACACACACACACACACACACACACACACCCCTTCGGAACTTTCAAAGAAAGCCTGTTTTTACTTCACCGCTCGGCTCCTCCTAAAATTCTTTTCTACGCGGCAGAGGTAAAGACCCGAACTGCCCGGCTGAGGTCTAGGGCTGACTTTTTCCTTCCCTGCAGAGAGCGAAGCTCACAGCAGACTCTTGGCAGGCCTCAGTTTCCCCAGCCGGCCCCAGGGCTGTCGAAGGGGAAAGAGAGAACGTGACAGGTTCCCTTCTGTTTGCTGCCTCTCCCCCTCCCCTCACCTAAGTCACCAGGGGACCCCGCTGGCATCTGGGGGACGGACTGTCCAGGGCCCGGGCACCAGGCTGGGCCCCATCTCGTCCTTGACTTCCCCTCCTTGTCCTTGCTCCGCCTTTGCCTGCAGCTTCTTCTCCCCCTGCCGAGACAGAGATCTCTGCTCTCCTCGCATCTCCCCTCCCATCACTTGGCCCTCCAGTTCCTCCCACTCTCCTGTCTTTCTCCCGGAGCCAACGGCTAGTGCAGCCCCTGCGATGTGCTGGCTCGGAGCAACTCCTTCTTGCCGTCCCTGTTGTGGGTTTGTTCTGCCTTTCTGCCTCCTCCCTCCCTCTCTCCTTCTCCTTATCTCTGCCTCTCCTCGCTCTGTCTTTCCGTCGCTGTGTGCCTGACTTGGCGTTATCTAAACCTGCAGCGCTAGGGACTGACTCCGGCTTGTAATGAGGGGAAGGGGGGCGCCAAGGGGCATCATCCCAGGTCATCTGCATGCAGGGCATGCCTCAGCCCTGCACTTAATGCCCCCCCCGAACCCCTGCACTGCCCCCCAGCCTCCCTGCACCCCTTCTCTTCTCTCTCCCTGTTCCCTCTGCCCCACGTTTCTCTCTGGGTCTCTGCCTGCGTCCCGCCCCTCGCCGCCATACACACCCCACCCCCGCAGCCGCTCCCTCGCCCAGGGTGCTGATTGCCAGGCCACTCACGTTCTGGCAGGCGGCCAGACACACACGTCCTGCTCCTGGCGGCTGGATTCTTCCCCGTGTCCACCTCTGTAGAAAAGAAAACTCTTCTGACCTTTGAGCTGCCAGCCAGAGCAGCAGGAGGCCAGCCTGAGAGCACAACAACAAAAAAAGCCTTCTTCTGAGGCTTGTGCGTGTGTGTATGTGTGTGTATGTGTGTGTGTTTTGAAAGATACTTATAGCCCAAAGCTGTGGATCAGGGATGTGTGTGTGTGTGTGTGTGTGTGTGTGTGTGTTCTTGAAAGATACTTATAGCCCAAAGCTGTGGATCAGGGATGTGTGTGTGTGTGTGTGTGTGTGTGTGTGTGTATGTGTTCTTGAAAGATACTTATAGCCCAAAGCTGTGGATCAGGGATGTGTGTGTGTGTGTGTGTGTGTGTGTTGGGGTGTCTGGGGTGATGCCTTCCCAGCTCTTGGATAAATATGGAAGAAGTGAGTGATGACAATTCGTTTCGGGGGAGTCCCCGGGTCTCTGAAGCAGATGTGCCCTGCAGTGATTTGCGGGGGGCACAGGGGGGGGCTCCTGCTTCCGCGGAGCCTTTTGCCTCCCATCCCGCCTTTGTCACGGTTGCTGCTGAGAGGAAGAGATTGACAGGAGTGTGGAAGCAGAGGGGGAGGCCGTGAGAAGATCTGGGGAGGTGTTAAGAACACAGCAGCCGAGCCAGACATCCGGGACGGAGCCGGCCAGCCTGGGAAGGGCCAGGAAAAAACCCAGGGCGGCGACAGCCCCTCCAGCAGCCTGCTCTGAGGAAGCCTCACGGCCTCCCCGAGCTCTGGCCCACGGTGAGCCCGTCTGGATAAGGAAACTGAGGCTCCGAGGGACAGGGGTCCCCGGCATGGCTTACAGCTGCCTCCTGGTCCCTCTTCAAAACAGCCTGATTTGAGTCCGGAACCTAGAGACCTAGGGTGTGCATGTGCATGCGTGTGTGTGTGTGTGTGTGTGTGTGTGTGTGTGTGTAGGGGGCGAGTTGCACTGTTGGGGTGGAGGTCCTGGAACCTCCCAGGGAGACCTCCACCTTGGACCTTGGTCATGGAAGTTTCTCCCCACCGGAAGCAGCAAAGCTCACGTTTCTCCGGATGGTCCCGTGGCCCTCCCTGGCCGGCTAATCTCCCCTTTGCTCGCATGCGTTATTCCAGGCCTTGTCCGAGTCTTCTCTGACATCCACCTCTCTGCCTACCCAGGAGCCAGGCTCCTCCTGGAACTGGTGGAGCCTGCAAATCCCCAAGGCCCTTGGCTTATCATCAATCAGGTGCAAGAATGCCAAGCGCTGGATTCCGGGCTAATGAGAGGTGAGACATTATAGCTTTTAAACCCTCTCTGGAGATGTCGGAGTTGGGTGGCTCAGACATTCTGCTGAGGCATCCTGGGGGGAACCTCCTATCTAGGCTCTCTGGAACATTCCCTCCCGGTTCGTGCCTTTGTTTCCCTCCCTAGCTGCCGAGTCCCTCCCCCCCTCCCCTCTATTCCCCTACAGAGTCCCTCAACGCCAGCCTGGTCCTGCCCGAACCGTTTGTCTCCTGCTTTTAAGTCTGCGTGCATTTCAGAGGGAACGTCCCACCCGCTAACTAGGGCTCATAGAGTATAAAATCTCTGCTTTGTCCTTGACCAGGGGCCCAGGAGCTCAGTCTGGGTCCCCAAGGTGAAATAAATCTCGTTTCTTAAAGCTTTGTGTTTGTTTTTTTCTCAGTCCAGGCCGGGTCAAAATCCCTCAATGCCCGAACTTAGAGGCACCTCAGTGGAGAAGCAGGTAATGGCTACCTGGGAGACTATAGGGAGAAATTATCAGCAGATGTAGGAGGCCGGAGTGCTAGGACAGCGGGGAGGACGTTTGCCTTGCACGCAGCTGACCCAGGTTCGATTCCCAGCATCCCATATGGTCCCCTGAGCACTGCCAGGAGTGATTCCTGAGTGCAGAGCCAGGAGTAACCCTGTGCATCACCAAGTGTGAGCATAGCCAAAAACAATAAATAAACAAAGAAGGAGAAAAAGGAGCAAAAACAGGAGAAGAAGCAGAGCAGAAGAAGCAGAAGAAGAAGCAGAAGCAGCAGAGAAGAGGAACAGAAGGAAGAAGGAGGAGGTAGAGGAGGAAGAGGAGGAGGAAGAGGAAGAAGAAAGAGGAGGAGAAGAAGGAGGAGAAGAGGAAGAATGTTACCCGTGACACCTCTAGAGCCTTCTGTGTTCCCCTCCCCCACCCCTGCCCCCGAAATGGCCTTCAGCTCTCTCCTCTTCATCCCCACCCGAAGCAGGAGTCCTTCCTACTTTCAAGAGACTTTTGCTGTTCTGCTTTTTAAAACATCTTTATTGATGTGCTGTGATTTATGATCCTGTAAATGGTGGTTTCATCAAACATCATTCCCACACCACACCCACCATCTGGTGCCCGCTTCCCTCCACAAAGGTCCCGAAGGAGACCCCCTCGGTCCCACCTCCCCACCCCCCCACCCCCAGCTCTGTTCTGTCAACCAACTCTCCAGTGCTGTGGCCTTTCCCCATGGGTTGCTTGTTGGTCCTTCAAGCCCACCTTGAGAGAGCTCATTCTGTGGCTATCCCTTTCTTTCTGACAGACTCCACTCCACACGGAGTCACCTCTAGGTTCCTATCCATCACTGCACAACTGCACAATTTTTGCCCTTTCTGACAGCTGCATAGTATTCCATACTGTATGTAGACCACAGTGTCTTATTTGTCTCTTTCATCTGTGATGTTTGTATTCACAACTTTGGGTTTTTGTTTATTTCTTTATTTTGGCTTTTAGGGTCACACCCAGAGATGCACAGGGGTTACTCCTGACTCTGCACTCAGGAATTACCCCGGCGGTGCTAGGGGGGACCATATGAAACGCTGGGGGTTGAACTCGGGTCAGCTACATGCAAGGTAAATGCCCTACCCGCTGTACTCTCATTCCAACCCCCCAACTTTGGCTCTTTGAAACTTTATGAAACACTGTAATTTACAAAGTTGTTCATAATAAAGCCATTTCAGATAGTCGATGTTCCAACACCAACCCCAGCACTAGTGTAACCTTCCCTCCACCAATGTTCCCCGTTACCCACCCACCCGCCACCCCTCCCCCCAGCTGGCCCCAGCTGGCCCCGAAGGCAGGCACAGAAGAATTTATTCTATATGGCATGTCACAACAAATATCCATTAATGGTCTTACTAAGGCCACTGTTGGAGGGTTCCTGAGTTCTTAGGTGCTAGTGGAGCCTTCTGCATTACTGTGTTTGCTCATCGAGCTCAGTGGGTTCCACACACACACACACACGCTCATCTAATTTACTGTGCTCTGGGCTGTCAGCAGTACCGGCAAATTTGGAAATGTGTTACTGAGTGATTCAGCAGCATGGCGCCCCAGCTGGGTCATTTACGTGCGGTGGAAGTCAAGTATGGGTGGAACCAACTGGGTGGGGACTGGGCCTGCCCCCATCACAAAAAGGTTCTAGAGCTCTGGTCCCAGATGCTGGACCTACCGAAGTCGGCTCAGCTGTGGCAGCTCTCGGGGACCAGTCGTGGAGCTGTTTATTTCACGGTGGGACACTCACCTCTTTGAACCTTGCATGCCATAGTTACACTTCAACAGCCACCCGATAAATCCAGGACAGTGTGTCTGCATCACTGCAGAAATGAACACCCACACGGGCCCACATAACCATCTCAGACCAGCCCCTGGGACCGGGGTTGCATCCTCCCCTACCCTCTTTCTCAGAATAGAGTCTCAGCAGTTCCCACAAACTCAGATACCCAAAGCACCTGGTAGTCAGGGAAAATGATTCAATGGCTCTAGAATATTCCCAGTCGCTCAAGAAGAGATTGAGGCACTTCCCTAAGCATCCGGACTTCCTCCCCACAGGCAGCCTCTCAATGTCAGTCTCTGGGCCACCGGATAGGGCCAAAGAGGACTGGGAGAGTGGAGAGTTAAGCCACACTGCCCAGGAAACAGCATCCCGCTCTTCCCAAAGGCTGTTTGTTCTCCAGGGAGGATCGGGGCGGGGGAGGGGGGTCGTCAAACATTTCTTTCTCCTCGCATTTGAGAGTTTCTAAAAACAGGGGTGTCTGGGGCTGGAGAGATAGCACAGCGGGGAGGGCGTTTGCCTTGCACGCGGCTGACCCGGGTTCGATTCCCAGCATCCCATATGGTCCCCTGAGCACCACCAGGAGTAACTCCTGAGTGCAGAGCCAGGAGGAACCCCTGTGCATCGCCGGGTGTGACCCAAAAAGCAAAAATAAATAAATAAAGTAAAAGGTTTAACACTAGGGGGCTGGAGCAATAGTTACAGCAGGTAGGGCATTTGCTTTGCATGTGGCTGAACTGGGTTCGATTCCCAGCATCCCATATATTCCCCCGAGCACCACCAGGAGTAATTCCTGAGTGCAAAGCCAGGAGTAACCCCTGTGCATCATCAGGTGTGACCCAAAAAGAAAAAATAAATAAATAAATGGTTTACCACTGAATTCTCAACTAATGCAACAATTCCTCAGCAAATGAGCCCAGATGAACTGAACACGGGCGCTCAGGCAAACCCTCTCTGTGGCTGTTCCTAACAGCACCCTCCACTGTAGTGGGAACAGCCTAAACGTCTGGCCCAGGACAAATAAGGAAATTGTGGCATGTCCATAGAAAGGCACATAGTCTTCGTATAAAAAGATGTGGGGGCACTACACCATGGGTGACCCTTGAAAACATGTCTGGAGGGTCCAGAGTCATAGAGCAGCAGGTCAAATGCATGCTTTGTACAAGGGGCCCTGGGCTCTGCCTTGGCACTTCACGGCCCCCCAAGTACCACCAGAAATAGTCTGCAAGCACCACAAGATGTGACATCCAACCAAAAGCAAACAATGAAAGCATCTTCCTGACCTGAGTGAGAACTAGTAATTTTTTAATCTCCTCCTCCTCCTCCTCCTCCTCCTCCTCCTCCTCCTTCTCCTCCTCCTCCTCCTTCTCATTCTTCTCATTACTTTGCTCTTTGTGTCACATCCAGTGATGTTCAGGAGTTACTCCTGACTCTACACTCAGAAATCACTCCTGGCAGTGCTCGGGGGACCGTATGGGATGATGGGGGTGCTGGGGATGCTGAGGATCGAACCCAGATCTGCTGTAATGCAAGGCAAACGCCCTCCCCATTGTACTATCCTCTGGCTCCTGACCTGAGTGAGAGAAGCAGACACAGGAGGTCAAATGCTACTTTATTTCATCTAAACGGGATGTACAGAACCCATCTGTCTGTCAAGCTAGGAGACAGAGTGAAGATTTCACATACATATTTTTGTTTGTTTGTGTGATTGTTTTGGTTTTAGGCTACACCTGACGATGCTCAGGGGCACTCCTGGTTCTGCACTCAGGAATCCCTCCTGGCAGTGCTCGGGGGACCCTATGGGACATCGGGCATTGAACCCAGATTAGCTGCGCGCAAGGCAAAGGCCCTCCCCGTTGTACTATCGCTCTCACAAACTTAATTTTTATTTTATTTTACTCATTTATTATTTTATTTTTTTTTGCTTTTTGGGTCACACCTGGCGATGCACAGGAATTCCTCCTGGCTCTGCACTCAGGAGTTACTCCTGGCGGAGCTCAGGGGACCCTATGGGATGCTGGGAATCGAACCCAGGTCGGCCGCGTGCAAGGCAAATGCCTTCCCGACTGTGCGACCACTCCAGCCCCACAAACTTATTTTTGAGAAGCCTGAATTCTTCAGCTAATCGAGCCGACCTGAAATATCCACACAAGGACCAGCAAGGCCTCCTGGGAACAAATTCCACAGGGAGGAAGATAACAGCTAATGGGTGAGGAAAGTGTCCTCTGCAGAGCCATCTGGTCCCCTCACATGACGATGGCATGTGACCTCTCCCTCAATTGCAGCCCCCCCAGATAGGCGGCACAGCTGTTCTGCCGGGGATCGGCAGAGGGAGGGGAAGACTCGGCCATGTGGAGGGGTCCAGGATTCCCTCCCCGAACCCTTCATGGGGGCTAGGGGGGAGAGGGAGGAGGGTGAAATCGCCTTCCTCTTCCGCACACTCCTGCCGCTTCCCAAGGTCACCTCGCCCTTGTCAGAGAAGCCCCCGAAGGTGGTGATTTTGCACTTGATTTCGCCCGGCAGTACCAACAGGCGCTCCCCGCGGGAGCTGGTGTGTACAGAACCTGTCACCGCCTCATCACAACACGGCTGGTTGCCATGGGAACGCAAATGCACTCACTGGAGGAGCTGCTGGAAATTTCAAGGCAAGATGTCCAAAGCTGTCCCTGCCGCCCGCTTCCCCGGACCCACTGGCGAGAAAAACAATCGCCCCACTCAGCACAGGCAGATAAAGGAGAGTCGGGAGGGCTTGACGCCACCTCCACCTCCCAGCACTGGGGGTTCGGATGGTGTCCCCTGGAAAATAAACGCGAGGGAGATGCTGGAGGAAGATTCACGGGGCCGTGGGCTCCTGACGCGGGGTTGGCATGTCACGGCCAGCAAGCCCGTTGGCTGTTCACCGAGCTTCAACCTTGCATGACTCCTCACGGGCTCCTTGCTGTGGGAACCCCCAGTCTCTCGCATGCCAATCAACCTCCTACTCTTGGAGCTAAAAAAGAGCCTCACCTCGGATGATTATCTCCACTCGCTAGATCCAATCTGCACGGCGGTGCTAGGAAATACAAGAAAATGAGTCCCCTGGACCAACTGTCCAATACGCCAAGCGTCAGAGGAGATCTCAAGGCTGGCTTGTTTTGTTGATTGATTTATTTTGGGGTTGGGGGCAAGGCAAACGTCACACCTGCTGTGCCGTCACTCTGGTCCCTTGATGGGAGCCTTTCCCTCTTCCCATGGCTGCCAACACCCTGAGACGCTCCCTAAGGGGGTCGAGGGAGGGGGCGACGGCAGGGAGACAACTCAGGGGTCAGGGGCACGTGTCTGCAATGCACAGGGACCCAAGTTCAAGCCCTTGTGCTGCAGGGCCTCGTGAGCCTCGCCAGGGGCGACTCTAATGGCCCTCGGCACCACTGCACACAGACACAGCACGAGCCCTATCACTGAACCCCGTAGCCCTGGGCAAAGCAGCAGCAGGACTGGCCCCTGGGCACTGCTCAGGAACCTCTCCCAAATGAAATCAAATCAAACAATCAAATGAACGCAAACAAAACCATGGAAAAGATGATATCAGGGCTGGGATGATAATGCATCAGGGAGGACATTTATCTTACCGGCGGCTCACCCAGGTTTGATCCCCTGCATCCCCGATGGTCCTCTGAGCACACCGCCAGGAGTGAGTCCTGAGTGCCGAGCCAGGAGGAATCCCTGAGCAACTCGGGGGTGGCTCAGAAGCCCAACCAAAAGATGATATCCCGTGGGAGCCATCGCAGGAGGCTGCCAGCCAATGTCTATCCCGGACTTGGCCCAGTTCAATCTACTGGCCGTACACCCGCTTTGTAGCGTGTGACTCATACCTCCCTGGTACCTGCTGTTAACTCCAAGACTCCCTAATCCTCCTGCTGCAAACGGCCTCGTTCAAGTTCCCTGGATGTCACCCTGACTTGTAAGTCCTTCTCTTACGACGTCCTTGCCACTCTGTGGCCCCGTGTCATTGATGTGCTTCATGCCAGAGAGATGCGCGCCCCCGCACTGCTAACGATTCACTCGGAGCGTGAATCAGAGACAAGTTTGCAGAAAGGCCCTGTCCAATGGCTTGGGAGATCAACCCGATGCTCTCTGCTGCTGTTCCCAGACACCGCTGTCTGGACTCAGCCCACGGTGGATAATAAAACCTCCTCACATACCCGCCAGAAACTTTGTCTTCGTGTGTTTGATGAAGTGAACTTCCGGTATCATAGTCTGTGTTAGAGCATGCAAGCAAGGCCCCTGGGAAAGGCAGGGGTCTCTCTGTGGAGCTCCAGGGGTGCATGACATTTGTCACTTGGTCCATCAACTCTTGAAAAATCAAGGGGAGGGCAAAGTCACCTGGCCCGTGGCTGGCTTCCTTCCCCTTCCCCCAGCCCAGAGCAAGGCTGTGGTCAGGCACAGCCTCTGCTGGACACCAATCCACGGCCCCACGGGGTAGCCAAAGCATCACTTCCGGAGCTGGAGCGATAGTGCGACGGGTAGGGCATTTGCCTTGCACGCGGACGACCCGGGTTCAATTCCCAGCATCCTGTATGGTCCTCTGAGCACCGCCAGGGGTAATTCCTGAGTGCAGAGCCAGGAGTAACCCCTGAGCATCGCCGGTGTGACCCAAAAAGAAAAAAAAAAAGCATCACTTCCTAACACCCCCTGCCCTGGCAGACTCTCAGCAGCATCTCCAGGGGGCTCTGGGATGTGGGCTCATGCTGGCCTATGGAGTGGACGTTCCCCACTGAGGGGCCAGGACCCAGGAGGGAAGGAGTCAGGAGGAAGAGGAAACCCTCAGCCCGTCCTCTCTGCTCCCCATTCCTGGGATAATCCACATGGTTGAGCAACTGACGGTGCCGGCTTGACCCCTTCTTCAGCTCTGCCCTTCCCCTAGCTGTCTGGATCCACAGTCTCCCCATCATCTCCTGCCACCCAGTCCCCAGATCCCACCTTCTGGTCCCCCAGGCCCAACCCTTCTCTGTAACCCCACAGAGATCTGAATTATGAAGCCTGAAGCCAGCAGCTTTACTCGACCTCCACCTTCCGCTGTTCTGCTGTGTCAGAAAGAACTCCTGGAGAACACATTTCTCTGTGTCTTACCCCCAGCACTGTGCCCGGAGCACCCTACGGGGTAGGACGGCCTGCAGATCTCTCCAGACATGAACCCCTAACGCGGGGCAGAGAGACGGGCGGAGGTTAGCCTTGCACATGGCTGACTTGCACTTGAGCTCAGTCAGGAGTGATCTTTGAGCACAGAGCCGGGAGAAAGGAGGCCGAGCACTGCCAGGGGTGGCCCAAAAATAGAGAGAGAGAGAGAGAGAGAGAGAGAGAGAGAGAGAGAGAGAGAGAGAGAAAGGAAAGGAAGGAAGGAAGGAAGGAAGGAGAGAGAGAGAAAGAGAGAAATGGAAAGAAAGATGGAGGAAGGGAGGGAGGGAAGAAGGAAGAAAAAAGGAAGGAAGGAAGGAAGGAAGGAAGGAAGGAAGGAAGGAGGAAGGGAAGGAGGGGTGGGGGAAGAAGGAGGGGTGGAGGGATAGATGGAGGGAGGAAAGAAAGAAGGAAGGAGGTAGGGAGGTGGAAGTGTGAGAGGGAGGAATGGAGAGAGGGAAGAAGGAAGGAAGGAAGGAAGGAAGGAAGGAAGGAAGGAAGGAAGGGAGGAAGGGAGGGAGGAAGTAGGGAGGGAGAAAGGGAGGAGGGAGGGAAGGAAAGAGGAAGAAGGAGGAAGGGAGGACAGGAGAAAGGGAGGTAAGGAGGGTAGGAGGGAGGGAGGGAGGGAGGGAGGGAAGAAGGAAGGAAGGAAGGAAGGAAGGGAGGGAGGAAGTAGGTAGGGAGAGAGGGAGGAGGGAGGGAGGGAAAGAGGAAGAAGGAGGAAGGGAGGACAGGAGAAAGGGAGGGAAGGAGGGTTGGAGGGAGGGAGGGAGGGAGGGAGGGAGGGAAGAAGGAAGGAAGGAAGGGAGGGAGGGAGGGAGGAAGTAGGGAGGGAGAGAGGGAGGAGGGAGGGAGGGAGGGAGGACAGGAGAAAGGGAGGGAAGGAGGGTAGGAGGGAGGGAGGGAGGGAGGGAAGGAGGGTTGGAGGGAGAGAGGTGGGAGGGTTAGAGAGAGGGATATAGGGAGGAAAGAAGGAAGGAAGGAAGGAAGGAAGGAAGGAAGGAAGGAAGGAAGGAAGGAAGGAAGGGAGGGAGGGAGGGAGGGAGGGAGGAGGGGGGAGGGAGGGAAGGAGGGAGGGAGGAAAGGGGGGAAGGAAAGAAGGAGGGAAAGCGGGTGCATTGGGAGTCTCTGGAAGCAGGGGGTGGCTAGAGAAAGGATAAACTATCAGGGACCTGTTGGGTAAATTGGGGCCCGTGGGGTCGTGCAGGTCGGGGGGTCATGCAGATGGGCAGCAGAGGGAAGGGGGCAGGAGAGAGCGGTGGTGGAATCCTCTGGGCACAGCAAGGAGTGAGTTTTCTTGCTCTAGTCTCCCAGCAAAGAGCTCTGGGGAAAGGGCGGCGCCGCCAAGGGAGAGGGAAGAGGCAGAGTGTGGCGTGTGATTGCGGGAAGGACTGGGAAACGGTCCGTATCTGAATAAAAGATGAGCCTAGTGGGCCAGAGAGGCAGTACAGGGGGGGAGCGTTGGTCCTGCGCGCAGCCGACTTGGCCCCACACAGGGACCCTGAGTCCCGGAGTCAGCCCTGATCACCGCCAGGGATGGCCCCCAAACTAAAGATGTGTTTGTTTGATGAGATTACTGGCAGATATGCGTACGTGCACACTCATGCACACACGCACACATGCGCGTGCATGCACACACACACACACACACACACACACACACACACACAGTCACCAGCAGCACCCACTGACAGTGAAAGGTACGAATTCTAAGGTCCAGCCTCTGCAATGACAAAGCGCAAAGCAGAGTCCTGGAGATTTCCAAGTGCCCAACACGACACTTTGGAGGGGACACGTGGGGGGCAAGTGTGCCCAGCCCCCCCCCCCGTTTGCTCTCACAGCCAAGTACCTACCGTCTCTCTGGGTGCCCCTCGGCACCGAGACCATGCAGGCCAGCCAGGGCTTCCAGGCGTGAGACCCTGGGTTCTTCCCCCAACCCCGCACTCATTAAACATCATAGTTGTGCAAACTAATGTTGTCTCCATAGAGACAGGAAGGAGCTGGAGCAATAGTAGGGCACATAAGGCGCTGGCCTCGAAGGAGGCGGACCCAGATTCGAGTCCCAGCACTCCGTAGGGTCCCCCGACCCTGCCAGGAGTGATCTCTGAGCATGGAGCCAGGAGTAAGCCACTGGGTGTGGCCTGAAAAAGACAGACAGACAGACAGACAGACAGATAGAAAGAAAGAATAAAAACCAAGGGGCTGGGGAGATAGCTTGAAAGCACATACCTTGCATGTGTGAGGACCTAAGTTAGATCCCTGGCACTGTACAGCTCCCAAGCACTGTAGGGAGTGGCCCTGGTGGCCCCCACCTCCACAGGGCCCGGGCAGCACTGCACTCCCAGGCTGCTGAGTTCAGGAGGACAGCGGAAAATAGAAGCAAGTCTTGACCTACGAGATCTCTGTCTCTGTGTCTCTGTCTCTGCCTCTCTCTCTCTCTCTCTCTCTCTCTCTCTCTCTCTCTCTCACACACACACACACACACACACAGGCCCCACCCAGCAGTGTTCAGAGGTTACTTCTGGCTCTGCACTCAAGGATCACTCCAGGCAGGGAGGGCTCCAGGGCCATGTGCGTCAGTTACATAGATTGAACCCAGGTCAGTTACACCCCATAGGGTTCCCCCAAGCACAGCCAGGAGAAATTCCTGAGTGCAGAGCCAGAAGTAACCCCTGAGCATCAAAAGGTGTGACCCCCTCCAAAAAAAAAGAGCCAAAAACAAAAAATAAACAACACATTGTAGTTTAGGTAACATGGTTCCAACAGAGTTAATGTTAATGGTTTTCTGGTCAAAGGTACTACAGTGGGGGCTGGAGCGATAGCACAGCGGGTAGGGCATTTGCCTTGCACGAGGCCGACCCTTCCCGGAGTCCCTTGGAGGGGAGCGGGTTGAGCTTTCCTCCCCGCCCCGGCCAGGGCTACGGCAGCCGGAGACCTCCAGGACCAGCCACCACCATGCTGAGACCACTCTCCGCACACCTGAAGGTACTGGCAGAGGGACAAAGCCACGCGGGTTCCGGGGCCGAGACCTCCAAGCCTACTCGAATTGGAGTCGAGCATCTTCCACCCAGATCCTCCAAATTCCAGTAGGCGGGGGTCACACCCACCACCTGGCCCCCTGGCGCCGTGTAATCCCATCAGCGGCCAAGACTCAGAGACTATAAAATCCAGATCCTGGAACCGCGCGGCCGCATTTGCGGCCGCGCGACATCTTATTATCTCATTCCTACTTTGGACAAACTTGCAGGCTGTCGAATGTAGCCTGCCCACAGGGCAGAGTCTGGCAAACTCCCCGTGGCCTACCAAATATGCCAAATACCAGTAACAATGATGGGTCTCATTCTCCTAAAGAGCCCTGAATATAATCTCAGGGCTAGGATGAAAGAGACGTTACTGGGGCCTGCTCGAGGCAATCGACGATTAACAGGATGATGAAATGAAAAAAAAAAATGAAATGAGGCCGACCCAGGGTTCAATTCCGAGCATCTCATATGGTCCCCTGAGCACCGCCAGGAGTAATTCCTGAGTGCAGAGCCAGGAGGAACCCCTGTGCATCACCGGGTGTGACCCAAAACCCGAAATTAAAAAAAGGTACACCACCACCACCAAAGTACCCAAGATCTCAACCATTGTCCTCGGTTCACTTTAGTCTGATTAATCTCTTGCCCCAACATTCTCCTGTCACCACTTCGTAACCGGGTTTTGTGCCCAAGCCCCAGACTCGTCATCATCCCATACTGACAGCCCTTGTCTTGACTCTCTACAGACCACAGGTGGGCGAGATCATCTGGTATTTATTCTCCCTCTGACTTACTTCCCTTCATATGACGCCCCACTAGCTCCATTCATGTTGAGACAAAGAGATGAGGGTTTTTTTTTACTTTTTGGGGGGCTGGAGCGATAGCACAGCGGTAGGGCGTTTGCCTTGTGCGCGGACAGCACAGCCAACCCGAGTTCAATTCCTCTGCCCCTCTCAGAGAGCCCGGCAAGCTACTGAGAATATCTCGCCCACACGGCAAAGCCTGGCAAGCTACTCGTGATGTATTCGATATACCAAACACAGTAACAGCAAGTCTCACAATGGAGACGTTACTGCGCCCACTCGAGCAA
The DNA here is from genome assembly GCF_029834395.1 of Sorex fumeus. Classification (NCBI taxonomy): domain Eukaryota; kingdom Metazoa; phylum Chordata; class Mammalia; order Eulipotyphla; family Soricidae; genus Sorex; species Sorex fumeus. The sequence goes on along the minus strand of NW_026606089.1, from coordinate 14,909,360 downwards.
ATCGATGAACAACGGGAGGACAGTGTTACAGTGCTACTTTTTGGAGAAGGGAGCAGGGAGAGAATGGGCCAAGTCCACCAGCAGTGCCCAGGGGCTATTCCTGGCTCTGTGCTTAGGGATCACTCTAAGTGGTGGTCAGGAGATCATATGCATTGCCAGGGACTGAATCAGAGTTAGTCATATGCCAGGCAAGAAATTGAATGCAGGTACTGCCTCTTCATCCCTAAGAGTTCATCGTGTCTTACAGCTGTATAGTATTCCATTGTGTACACATACCAAAACACCTTTATCCATCTGTCATTGAGCAGTTTGGTTTGCTTCCATATCTATCTTGATTGTTGTACCTTCGCACCAGCATGAGTGGTAGATGTGCATGCATCTTTTTGAAGTTATTATTTTTTGGTTCTTAGGATAACTGCCAAGGAATGGAATCACTGGGTCATATGGGAGTTCCATTTTTGATTTTTCAAAAAATACTGTTTTCCAGAGGCTAAACAACATTCCCAAAAGGACTGAGGGTTCCTTTTTCACTGCATCCCTGCCTATACTGGTTACTCCCCATGATTTCAGCCATTCTCACTGGTGTGAGGTGACATCTCATGGTTGTTTTGATTTGCATTTCCCTGATTAAGAAGTGACAATGAGTACTTTTTAAAAAAAAAATTTTATTAGTGAAACACCATGAGGTACAGTTGTAGACTTACAAATTTTTGTGCTTGGGTTTCAGTTATACAATGACTGGGTACCCGTCCCTCCACCAGTGCCCATTCCCCACCTCCAATGCTCCCAGCATCCTTCCCACCCCCCTCAACCCCCCATCCCACCCCACCCCTGTGGCAGGGCATTCCCTTTTGTTCTCTCTCTCCTTTTGGGTGCTGTGGTTTGCAAAAGAGGCATTGTGTGGCAATCATGTTCAGTCTATAGTCTATTTTCAGCATGCATCTCTCATCCTGGGGGGATCCTCCCAATACCCTTAGAGACTTGGTGTTCCCCTCTCTATCTGAGCTGCCTTCTCCCCCAGCATGTGCGGCTGGCCTCCAAGCCATGGAGTGAACCTCCTGGTACTTATCTCAGCTATTCTTGGACGTTAATCTCCCAATTTGTGACTTTATATTCCCCAGATGAATGCAATCTTTCTATGTCTATCCCTCTCTTTCTGACTCATTTCACTTAGCATGATACTTTATGCAGTACAAATTGTATGTAAATTTTGTGACTTCATCTTTTCTAACAGCTGCATAGTACTCCATTGTGTAGATGTACCAAAGTTTCTTTAACCAGTCATCTGTTCTCGGGCACTCGGGTTTTTTCCAGATTTTGGCTATTGTGAATAGTGCAGCAATGAACATTGAAGTGCCGATGTCATTTCAACTGTACTTTTTTGCCTCTCCGGGATATATTCCCAGGAGTGGTATTGCTGGGACAAATGGTAGCTCAATTCCTAATTTTTTGAGAATAGTCCATACTGTTTTCCAAAAGGGCTGAACCAGTCGGCAATACTCCCAAAAGCATTATACAGATTCAACACGATCCCTATAAGGATACCCGTGAAATTCTTCAAAGAAATAGATCAAATACTCCTGAAATTCATATGGAACAACAAGCGCCCACGAATACCTAAAGCAATTCTTGGGAAAAAGATGTGGGGAGGCATTACCCTCCCCAACCTCAAACTCTACTACAAAGCGGTAATAATTAAAACAGCATGGTACTGGAACAAAGCCAGGGCCTCAGACAAATGGAACAGAGTGGAATATCCATACACACAACCCCAAATGTATGAACATCTAATCTTTGATAAGGGATCAAGAAATGTGAAGTGGAGCAAGGAAAGCCTCTTCAACAAATGGTGCTGGCATAACTGGACAACCCCATGCAAAAAAATGGGCTTAGACCTCGACCTAACACCATGCACAAAAGTCAGATCAAAATGGATTAAAGATCTCAACATCAGGCCAAAATCTATAACATACATTGAAGGCAAGTTCGGCAAAACTCTCCAGGATACTGAGGCTAATGGTATCTTCAAAGAGGACACTCCACTGGCCAACCAAGTGGAAACAGAGATAAACAAATGGGACTATCTTAAATCAAGAAGCTTCTGCTCCTCAAAAGCTACAATAACCAGAACACAAAGACAACCTACAGAATGGGAAAGGATATTTACCCAATACCCATCTGATAAAGGGTTGATATCAAGGATATACAAAGCACTGGTTGAACTCTACAAGAAGAAAACATTTAACCCCATCAAAAAATGGGGCTATGAAATGAACAGAAACTTTCCCAAAGAAGAAATCCGAAAGGCACATGAGAAAATGCTCTACATCACTAATCATCAGGGAGATGCAGATCAAAACAACAATGAGAAAACATCTCACACCACAGAGACTGGCCCACATCCAAAAGAACAAAAGCAACTGGTGTTGGCGTGGATGTGGCAAGAAAGGGACTCTCCTTCACTGCTGGTGGGAATCACAATGAGTATTTTTTCATAATCCAAGGTCCTATGGACTGGGTCATCCATGTGGCCTCTTTAGGAAAGCATCTATTCAGCCCCTGTCACCATTGCTTTTTTTTTTTATCTTTTCCTAGTAATTTTTATTGAGGTTATTTGGTTTACAATTGTTTTGATATTAACAAACAAATCTTTTCTTTTTTTTATGTAGGAGTACTGCTATTTATTCAGCCACTGATTAGCTGATTGAATTGTGCAGGAACTCCACCTTACTTTTTTTTTTTTTCATTTTTTATAATTTTATTTATTGAATCACTGTGAGAGTAGTTACAAAGCTTTTGGGTCTAAATCTTGTTCATACAATGAAACACCCGTACCTTTACCAGTGCCCATTCTCCACCACCAAAAACCCCAGTATACCCCCATCCCACACCCTCCCCCTACCTGTGGGGCAGATGATTTCCACATTACTCTTTCTCTACTTTGATCACATTCAATATTTCGACACCAGACCCACCATTATTATTTGAGATTTTACCTCAACACTCAGATCTGCTAAAAAGGCAACAGTAGACAATTTGTGTTCTATTGCTGGTTATGAATAACATATGATGTTGTGTGGCTGCAGTAGGGCCATGTGATTTTGAAATTCCAAAAATTTAACTTAAATCTGGAGGGATTTCTGCCAAAAGCCACTGGGTTTCGAGATTTGCTCCTGAGTCTCTGGGATCATGGCAGTTGAGCAGCTTGATCAGGAGCCTGAGAGGCCGTTCGTGGGCAATGACTTGGGGTCTCGTTGGGATGGGGAGACCAGGACCGGCTCAACCCCCATCCTGTGAGGCCGAAAATGTCTCATCACTGCGGGCCCAAACCTGACTGTCCAATGGCCTCTGGAGGATGACGGCCACTGAGCTGCCAAGGGGGAGCAGGCAGGGAACAGCACCCTTTCCCCCCTGGGGTGGCCCGGCGACAGTAACCTACTGCGTGGTCCGGACGCATTTCTGCCAAAAGCTGCTGGGTTTCAAGGTTTGTTTCTGAGTCTTTGAGATCAAGGCCGTTAAACAGCTTGATCAGGAGCCAGAGAGGCCGTTCATGGGCAATGACTTGGGGTCTCGTTGGGTTGGGGAGGACAAGCCTGGCTCCACCCCCATCCCGTGAGGCCCAACAAGTTTCATCACTGCGGGCCCAAGCCTGACTGTCCAATAGCCTCTGGAGGATGACAGCCACCGAGCCGCCAAGGTGGAGCAGATGGAGTGACAACACCCTTTCCTTCCTGGGGTGGCCCGGCGACAGTAACGTACTGTGGGGTCTGGACACATTTCTGCCAAAAGCCACTGGGTTTGGAAATTTGTTTCTGAGTCTCTGGGATCATGGCCATTAAGCAGTTCAATCAGGAACCAGAGAGGCCTTGCCTCCAATTACATAGCTGAGCCAGAGGTGGTTTGTGGGTGTGTTTCCCACATACCTAACTTTTGGCCGTTTACTTTCTTGGTAAACTTTGCCCCACATTTTTGGGATCTGGCCAAAGACACAGCAGCAGTTCTGGGGTATCTGAAAGTCTGACGTTGCCATCAGGCTGCTGATGCACTCGCCTCACAGGTAGAGATTGACCTGCTGGCGGCACCATACCCCCGTCACCGTTGCTTTGACACAATTCTTAGTTTTTCTATTGGTGAGCTTTGTGAGTATCTTCTACACCTTGGATATTAGCTCTTTGTCTGATGTATGCTGTGCAAACATCTTCTCCCACTCAATAGGGCATCTGTTTGTTTTAGTCCGAGTTTCTTTCACCATGCAAACACTGTTTAGTTTGATGTTATGCCATTCACTAATTTTTGGTGTTGTCTCTGCCAATGGATTCAAATCCCAAAGTTCACCACTGAGGTCCATACCCTAGAGCTCCACTGGATTTTCTACTCTCAGGCTTCATTCTCTCTGCAAGGGATCATTAACCCAAAGCATCATCCATCAAAGAGAAAGGGGAAGATAGGGTCAGAGTGATAGTACAGTGGGGCGGGAGTTTGCATGCAGCCAACCTGGGTTCAATCCCCCGTATCCCATATGGTCCCCCAAGGACCAGGAGTAACTCCTAAATGCAGAGCCAGGAGTAACCTCTGAGCATCGCTGAGTATGACCCCCCCAAAAAAAAGAATAAGGAGAAAGGGGAGGCTTGTTAGTACTGAACAGTAAAAGGCTTAAGGAAAACACTTTGGGTTTCCACAGAGAGGAAGCTGACAGATTGAGGGAGGCATTTTGTGGGGAGCCTGGGAGTATTATGTGGGGATGACACAGTGTGGAGAAAGCTGGCTTCACTGAGGCAAAATGGATGGTCAGAGTCCATATGACCAGTGCTCAGTGATGAGAGTGGTTGGACTAAGTCCATGGATCCCCTGAGAACAGTGTGTGTGTGTGTGTGTGTGTGTGTGTGTGTGTGTGTGTGTGTCATCCATTTTTAGAAACCAAGCCCAGTGTTTCTCAGTGTAGTCCGTGAAGGACCTTCCCCAGGCCCTCCTGAGCAACTAGCGAATGAAGACCCTCAGTTTCACACAGACACGGTTGGCTGTCAGCAGAGCTAGAAAATCTGCGTTTCTCCACAGCCCCACATCCCTCTGGACCACTGCAAGTCCCTCTGCCACTCCCCAGTCCACAGCCTTGTAACTTCCTCCCGCATTCAACCACTTATTCCAATATCTGTGCTGAGCCTCTGCCAGACACCAAAGGGCCCTTCCAGGCACAGGAGCTACAGGACAGAACAAAAAGTGAAGTTACTGTCCTTTAAAGAGACAGGGGGCTGGTGAGACAGTGCAGTGGGTAGGGCACTGACGGTGGGTTTGATGGTGCCCTGAGCCTGCCAGAAACGATTCCTGAGCACAGAAACAGGAGGAAGCCTTCAGCACCGCCAGGTGTGGCCCCCAAAACAAAACAAAAAATGCAATATGGTGAGTGTAGGTGAGCTAGGTCAGAGGCCCCAAAGGTCTGCTGCTACCGTCAGAGTTTAAGGGGTTTCTCTCTAATAAGCCTCATTCCTCTGAGTCTCCCAAGACGCCCACCCATCTGCCACTGCCCCCTTCCTCACGCTCCACATTCCTCCATTCCCTGATAAGATGGATGCCCCTGAGATCTATTAGTGATTACTCCTGGCTCTGTGCTCAGGAGTCACTCTTGGTGGTACTCGGGGGACCACCTGCAGTGCTCGTGCTCTCTCGCTCTCTCTCTCTCTCTCTCTCTCTCTCTCTCTCTCTCTCTCTCTCTCTCTCTCTCTCCCCATGAAAAAGAATGATTTGGATCACCTAAACCAGACTCCAAGGAAGGGTTGCCTCTGGTCCTGCATTTCACCCTTCCAACACGGAGAGCTTTGGGGCCAAGCCCATTTTCTCTGGGGAAAACAGCCCCGGCTCAGAGAGCTGCCAGGAGGAACCAGCGAGCTCTGAGGTCCAGCAGCCAGCGATGGATTCCCCCCGTCGACTGGAGCCAAATGCTCCCTGCTACCACAGCACCAAGTGAAGTGGAAGGTGAAAAATCTCAAGAAGGCATCTGGGGTTAACAGCCAGTGCTGGCAGCTTTGCCAGTCAGACTCAAGCTGCGCGCAGCCCGCTCCCCTCCAAACCGCGCGCGCATGGACTTGAGTTTCTAAAGCGTGACCTGCAGCCGGGGCTGATACGCGACCACCTGGAACAGGGGCCCTGCAGACCAAAAGGTAGCACAAAAAAAAAAAAAAGAAATAAAAAAGAGGAGGAGGAGGTGTGCAAAGACCCAGCTCTAGGAAACCCTCCTGTATCTGGTTCAGGCTGCGGCCAACTCCCAGATGCGCGCAGAGCGAATTAAGGAAAGACGAAGTGTCCTCGATTCGCCGGCGTCGCGGGGACCTGGGCGGGAGGAGCTCACCTTCTCCCTCGAGGAACGCGACGGGGCGACAAGGACGACCCGGGTGGCCTCTCCCGCCAGCCCTGCCGGATTCCAGGAATTTCTGGCCGGGTCCTGCGGCGGCGAGCGAAGGCGGCGGGGGTGGGGCGCCAGCATCCCGGGTTGCGGCGGCACCGAGTGGGCGGAGGCAGCGGTCTGGACCTCGCCTGCCCGCCCGGGTGAGTCATGCCCAGGAAGGTTATTGTTTGTGTTGCTTTTCCAACAGGATTTGCAAATTCCAGCTCTGGCGTATCAAGGATGTATCCCCGGGAACTCCTGCCCTCTCCGAGGGTCCTTTTCCTCCCTCTGGAGCCCGCCTCCCAAAAGTTTATCTTCAAGACAGTTTATCTTAAAACCAGAGAGTCCTCTGGTTTGCTTCGCTTCCCGGGTTTCCTGAAACCTCACACTTCCGCCTGGTACCTGCCAATGGGGGTGATGGAGGCCCGGGATGCTGGGGATGCTGGACCATCCTTCAGCTTTCTTTCTTTCTTTCTTTCTTTCTTTCTTTCTTTCTTTCTTTCTTTCTTTCTCATTTTGTTTTTTGGGGGGAGGGGGGTCACACCAGAGATGCTGAGGTGTTACTCCTGACTCTGCACTCAGGAATTACTCCTGGCAGTGCTTGGGGGACCATATGGGATGTCGGGGATTGAATTCGGTCGGCTGCATGCAAAGCAAACGCCCTCCCTGCTGTACTATTGCTTCGGCCCTAGCCTTCAGGTTTCTTTGGGGGTTTTGTTGTTGTTGGGTTGGTTGGTTGGTTGGTTGGTTGGTTGGTTGGTTGGTTTAGGGGCCGCATCTGGCGATGCTCAGAGGTTACTCTCAGCTCTGCACTCAGGAGTTACTCCTGGTGCTGCTCAGGGGATCATCTGGGATGCTGGGGATCAAACTTGGGTGGACAGTATACAAGGCAACCACAAACACCTTAGCAGCTTTCCTATGAAACCTCCTTGAGGTTTCTTTGAACTCTGCCCAATGCCTGTATTCTTGAAGCCAGGAGGAGTCCAGGTCCCATTTCAGGGTACCCAGCCTGAGAGATGCTAATCATTTTGGGACAAGGAAACACACCTCTGTTCTCCATCACTGCAGCCCTCACCTACCCTCATCTGCACAGACCAGACCACCCACGGCCAAACTTGACTAAAGAACCTTGGCTGGTGGCAGGCAGAATCCATACCAAGCCACTTACTTTTTGTTTGTTGGGAGTGAGAGGCACACCTGGCAGTGCTCAGGTGTTACTCGTGCATCTGCACTCAAAAATCCCTCCTGTTGGCCATATGGGACACCAGGGATTGAACCTGGACAAGCCACATGCAAGGCAAGTGCCTTACCCTCTGTACTATCAATCCGGCACCTATCTTTTCGCACATCTTTTTATTTTTTATTTTTAATATTTTGGTGAGGGAGGCTTTGAGCCACACCTGGCAGTGTTCAGGGGGCTCTTCCTGGCTCCTGGCGGTGCTGGTGCCAGGGATCAAACCAGGGCCGGCTGCATGCAAAGCAAGCAAGCACATTCCCTCCCATACCACATTTGCGGCCATTAAAATGAAAACCCCGAACTGGGATCCGTGGTGGTGGGAAATGGGCACTGGTGGAGGGATGGGTATTGGATCACTGTATAATTGAAACCCAAGCACAAAAATTTGTAAGTCTGCAACTGTACCTCATGGTGTCTCACTAATAAAAATTTTTAAAAAAAAGTGAATGAGATGACAAAAAAATAAAATAAAATAAAAACCCCGGGGCCAGGGTGATAGTACAGCAGGTAGGGGGCGCTTGCCTTGCATGTGGTCGACGCCTTTCAATCCCTGTCCATTACTATGGTCCTTCAAGTCCACCAGGAGTGATCTCCGAGCACAGAGACAGGAGTAAGCCCTGAGTATCATCAGGTGTGACCCCTCCAAATAAATAAAATTAAATTCCAGCTCCTAATGAATACTCAAAAGGCCCCCCAAACCCTTCTCTCTCCTTGCATCTTCTCATGAAGCCCCCCTCCCCATGCCCCCTGCACCACCATACCCCTTCTGGAACAGGCCCAGCTCTTGCACATGTCTAAACCTTAGTTCTGGTTCCCTTCCTTCTCCCCTCCTCTCCACCTGCTCGTAGGTTCCAGGGCAGTGTGGGGCACAAGTCTGGGGGGCTTCTCCTATCTCGTGGACCACTGTCCTCTCTGTGCCAAGTAGGACCTCCATGCTGTGCTTTCCTTGATTTTATTTATTTATTCATTTATTTAGTTTTTTGGGGTCATACCAGCAATGCTCAGGGCTCATCTGGGCTCTTCACTCAGGAATTACTCCTGGCGGTGCTCGGGAGACCATATGGGATGCAGGGAATCGAACCCGGGTCGGCCGCGTGCAAGGCAAACGCCTTACCCACTGTGCTATGGCTCCAGCCCTTGATTTTATTTTTTGTGGCATCCTCACGCTCTGGAAGCTCAGATACCTGTGAACGGGTCCGCTCACATATACCAGGGAAGCGGCCAAGGCTATTAAAAGTCGTCCTGTCTTCTCATTCTGGCTCTCCCACTTTGGATGGCGATGTAGGAGCGGAGCCACCGTTCTGTATCGAGCACAACGTTCAGCGGCAGTGTCTAGGGAACAGGACTCAGTGACAAACGTCCTGGAGTCTGGGAAGCCGTGGGGCCGTGGGTGGAGGGAGCAGTGCACCGCCCACCAGCACATTTGCTGTTTGGCAGAGATCTGGTCATGTGGCCTGATAGCGTCTCCCCCCTCCTCCTCCCCCCAAGAAACTGGAAATCTGGAGATATAAATGTGTCCCTTCATTTTGAAGCAATGGCACTGAAAGAAAGAAAGAAAGAAAAAAAGAAAGAAAGAAAGAAAGAAAGAAAGAAAGAAAGAAAGAACCCTGTTGAGGGTTGGCGAGATAGCACAGCTAGTAGGGCACTTGCCTTGCATGTGACCAACTTGTTTGCTCCCTGGAACCTCTTATGGTCCCCAGGCACCACCAAGAATGATCCCTGAGTGGGGCTGGAGTGATAGCACAGCGGGTAGGGCATTTGCCTTGCACGCGGCCGACCCGGGTTCGATTCCCAGCATCCCATATGATCCCCTGAGCACCGCCAGGGATAATTCCTGAGTGCAGAGCCATGAGTGACCCCTGTGCATCGCTGGGTGTGACCCAACAAGCAAAGGAAAAAAAAAAGAATGATCCCTGAGTGCAGAGCCAGGAGTATACCCTGAGCCCCATCCCAAAACAAAAAAGAGAAGAAAAAAACAACCTCTACCCCCAAAAAACAAGCAAACAAACAAACAAATAAATAAATAAAGCCATATCAAGGCCACACTGCATCTATCTTTGTGCTAGATGTAACACATGAGATCCGGATAGCTGCCCAGTCCAGTGAGTGCACTTAACACATAGTCCACAATTATGTGCTGAATAAACAAGTTGTCTGCCGGGATGACCATTCCAAGTGTAGAAACAGGAGCCAAAGAGATATTGCTCAAGGTGCTGGGAGTGACCCTCCCCCCCCCCCCCAGAATAGCGCTCAGCATCACCAAGTGTGGCCCACAAACAAATAAACAAACAAGCAGAAAACAGGGAAAGGGAGTGTGGAAGCAGTGAATGGGTGAAACGATTTCCTCTGTTGGGAATGTTGTCAAGGGGTCAAGAGGGTGGGAAGGACCTTCCTGGACACGAAGCCTGAGGTCTTAACACTATTTTGTTCATTTCTCAGGGGATTTCGCTTCCAAATTTTATAGAGGGCTGATTCCACTGAAGGACCTCTCCCTTCCCCACTCCCCCATCCTCTGTCTGTCTGTCTGTCTGTCTGTCTGTCTCTGTCTCTCTCTCTCTCTCTCCCCTCTCTTAAATTGACTTACAAAGTCATTCATGATTGAGTTTCAGGCAGTGTTCAACACCACTCCCTTCACCAGTGTCCGCTGGTGTCCACTTTCCCTCCACTGATGTCCCCAGTTGCCCTCCTAGCCTGTCCCTAAGGTAGGTACCTTACTTTTGCCCTTTAGGAAGTATGGTCCACAATCTTGTTACTAACAGGGTTTCACTTCCCTACTTGTCCTCTTGCTCCGGATTGATCATTCCCTTTACCTGTGTTTCCCTCCCCATCCTATCTCTGTCCCCTCAGTGGTAAGCTTCCTACTGAAGTCCAGTTCTCATGTTCAAAGGATCCTCTTAAAATCTCGCAGTGGGGGCTGGAGCGATAGCACAGCGGGTAGGGCGTTGGCCTTGCATGTGGCTGGCCCCGGGTTCGATTCCCAGCATCCCATATGTTCCCTCAAGCACCGCCAGGAGTGATTCCTGAGTGCATGAGCCAGGAGTAACTCCTGAGCATCGCTGGGTGTGACCCAAAAAGCAAAAAAAAAAAAAAAAAAAAAAAAAAATCTTGAGACGCTTCTCCTTTTCTGGTGGAAGAGGATGGTTTGGGCCATATCTAATAGAACTCATGGGTAATTTGTGACTCTGTGCTCATGGGTGACCCCTAAAAGTGCCATAGGTGGTGAACCAGATGTGGTACTGGAGGAGTCAGCCATATTCAAGGCAAATACCTCATGGCCTCTGGCCCTCTACTTCACATCTATTTTCCCAGCAGAGAGACATCTAGGTTCTTACTCTACATGTCTTCCATGTTGAGCTAAAGCCATTTCAAAGCTGCTAGAGAATTTGGGGTGACTGGGTGACTGGAGTGGAGAGAGAAGTCATGAGCCAAGAGAGGAGCAGGTGAGTCAACAGCTTTGGGATGAAGTTCTAATCTGTCCGCTTACTCCAGTGCATCTTAGCAAGCCGTGCTCAGGGCTCACGAGCTGCAAGCTAGCGTCTGGTTCTGCTGATTTGCACCGTAAGCAGGACTTCCCCGTCTGTTCAAACGCTAAAGAGATGTTAGCAGCACTTTATTGGATCGGCTCAAGGTGATTCAGATGTGTTCTTGGAACACAGTCAGCATTGGAGAGCCCGTGAGCAAGCGTGACTCTGCTCTACAGATAGTTATTTCTCTATGGTTGCTCACCAAGTATGCCATCCAGGACCCGAAGGGATAGTAAGGGGAAAGGGGCTTGCTTTACCCAAGTTGGATCCCTTGGTACCACATCATCCCCTGAGCACACATCCCCAGGACTAGCCCCTGAGCAGCGCTGGATGCGGCCCCCAAACTCCTCTTCCCTCCCTGTCCCCTCCCCCAATAAATAATCCAAGAATATCATCCAGTAAGTGAGAAACTTACTGGGAGAGAAAAATCAATGTATTTCCCAGCGTCTCTGACTCAGGTTCATAGTGACATTTCCAAGAGCAGATCTTCCCAACTTTTATTTGGGGTTACCAAGAGCGGTGGTTCATAGTTTATTCAGTCTTAACCTTGTGTCCCTCCAATACAATAGAGGGCAAGACATACCAAGGCAACATCCAAGAACCCCTAAACTTGAGTTGATCCCTCACTCTCTTATTGCTCCCCTAGGGGCTTCCAGGAACCACAAAGTGGGGAAGGGGACACTGCTTTTCTTGTTGGGGTAACGAGACGCCTCTCTTGCATACCACCTCCAAAGAACCCGAAACTCAGTGCCAATTTTCAAACACAAACTTTGCCTAGATCACACTGTCTTTTTTCAAGTAGGTATTGTGTAATAGTTCAGTCACCGAGAATAATAGGGCAAAGATGTATGTGCCAACCAGTGTCCTTCTCAAATCTTTTTTTGTTGTTGTTGTTTGCTTTTTGGGTCACACCCGGCGATGCTCAGGGGTTACTCCTGCTTTTGCACTCAGGAATCACTCCTGGCAGTGCTCGGGGGACCATAGGGGATGCTGGGAATCGAACCTGGGTCGGCCGCGTGCAAGGCAAACGCCCTCCCCGCTGTGCTATCGCTCCAGCCCCAGCCTTCTCAAATCTTAGCTCTTTGCTTTTTGTTTTGTTTTATTTTAGAGCCATATCCAGCTCTACCAAGGGCTTACTCCTGGCTCTGCTCTCAGGGGTCACTCCTGGTGGGGCTCAGGGGACCATATGGGTGCTGGGGGTCCAACCTGTGTTGGTTGCATGCAAGGCAAATGCCCTAGCTGCTGTATTATCTCTCTGGCCCCACTCTGTCCTAATTTCTATTGTCATCTACTCCATCGGATTGTTTTTAACTGTGATCATGGCTCACGTCACCATCAGTTTGCCAACGGGATCCCCAGTTTTAAAAGCACTCTAGAACTGACCCTAAGAAGCGGGATGGCAGGACCCGGATATCTGTGCAGATCTTCAGCTTCACTGAGACGTGCTGGATGGTTGTGTGTACTTCCCTGCTTGTGTGCCAGGGGCCCACCCTCTCGCGAACTTTTGTGATCAGCTGGCTTTTCATTCTTGCCAGCAGGATGAAAGCCAAAACCAGGCAGCTCTTTGTGCAGCTAATGTGCCACGACTGTAGTGTGGATGGTGGCGTCCCACATTCCTGCTGGCCATCTGTGTTGCTTCTGGTGTGAGTTGCCTGTTCACTCCCAACCTTACGCGTTTTTATATTGGGTGGCTTCACTTTGTTCTCCAATTTCCTTGGCCCGTTGCTTTTCCGTATACGCTTTAAGATCGTCTCTCCCACCCCAAGTGACAATCACCTCCGAGGATCAGCTTAGCTTATTGCTCAAAAAAGCATCAGTGTTTTCATGAGATGTGGTTGAAATCTGTGTCAGGAAAACTGGGGGCTGTTCTGGGCTCATTGTTCAGGGGATGCTCCTGCTGGTGCTCAGGGGAACAGGAGGTGCCAGGGATCAAACTCAGCCCTGCTCCAATCTGTTGAACTCGCTCTCCAGCCACCCTCCCCTCCCCTCTCCACACACACACACACCATTAATCACACTTTTCCTATGACTTGGAAGCGAAATAGTTTTTATTCAGTGAAGTTTGGAGAGATGTGAGGGGAGAGAAAAAGAGACTATAAATATTCAAGAGAGAACACAGGCTTCTTCCGGGGTGGAAAAGCTTGGTTTTAGTTTTCATTATTTGTTTGTCTGTTTGTTTGGGGGCTGGAGCAATAGCACAGCGGGTAGGGCGGTCCCCTGAGCACCGCCAGGGGTAATTCCTGAGTGCAGAGCCAGGAGTAACCCCTGTGCATCACCAAGTGTGACCCAAAAAGCAACCAATCAATCAATCAATAAATAAATGAACAGCTTTGTTGCTACCCTGAATTGTTTTTTTTTTCCTGTTACTTCTAAATGTATTATTTTCTTTTCTTGCCTTATTGTGCAGGTCAGAGAATACAGTACAATGTCCAATGTAAGGCAGGTAAGGTGAGAGTAAACATTTTGCAACCTTGTTGCAAAAACATCTTGAACCATTAAGTGGATGTAAGTTGTGGATTTTCCACAAATGATCTACTTGATTATCATATCATAGATCCTTTCTACTCCTACGTAGCTGAGAGTTTTCAATCATGAATTATATGAGAATGGTGCCAGGCTACCTCTAGATCTCTTCTTTTAACTTGTTGTAGGGTTATATCTAAATATTTTCTAACTATTTTATATCTAAATATTATATTTATATCTAAATATTTTCAGTTATATCTAAATATTTTCAGGTGTTAAGCAGTTGTTCACTCTCAAAAAATAATTTCAGGGTTACCAAGAACTTCCTTTTATTCAAAAACGCTTTTATTTATTTTTTGGGGGGGGGCCCTCAGCCAGCAGTGCTCAGGAGTTTTTTCTGGCTCTGCACACAGAAACCACTCTTGGTAGGTTTGGGGCACCATATGAGATGCCAGGGATTGAACCTGGGTCATCTGTGTGTAAGGCAAGCACCTTGCCAACTGTGTTCTCTCTCTGACCCCTCAAAAAAAATTTTAAATCACAAGTAAGGTTATATAGATTTTTTAAAAATTCAGATACTCTGGCTTATTTGCAAATGTATAACACAGTCCTAGAAAGACACAGAAGAAATGGTGAGAATGGCTAGTGATAATTGTCTCATGGGAAGGGAGTGGATGGTTGAGGGAAAGATGAGAGAGATGTCCTTTTCACATCATGTTCTAGGAGCACTTAATTCTTCTTGAAAATATTAAGTCAAGGGGCTGTAGAGATAGTACAGCAGGTAAGGCACTTGCCTTTCATGCAGCTGATCCGGGTTCAATCCCCGGTCTCCCATATGGTCCTCCAAGTCCACCAGGAGTGATTCCTGAGTGCAGAGCTAGGAGTAATCACTGAGCACTGCCAGGTGTGGCCCAAAAACTAAAAAAAAAAAAAGAAAGGAAGAAAGAAAATATAAAGTCAAGTTAGAGCATCATAGAAAATGCTGGTTCTCTTTGTCTTCCATTCTTCCTTCTCATTGCTTCTCGTCCTTCTTAAGTTAGAACTCTTGGTATATTTCTTCTGAGGAATTCCTTGGCATTTATAACATTGTAGTACCTTGAGTTTTAAAGAAGAAGAACATAAGGGGCGGAGTGATAGGGGTAGGGCGTTTGCCTTGAAAGTGGCCGATTTTGGTTCAACCCCCTGCATCCCATATGGTCCCCTGAATGCCACTAGGAGTAATTTCTGAGTTCAGAGCCACGAGTAACCCCTGGGCATTGCCAGGTATGACCCAAAAGGCAAAAAAAAAAAAAAAAAAAAAAAAGAACATGATGCCAGAAAGATGACAACATGATTCAAAGGATTGGAGCCTGTATGTCCTATGCAGAAGGCCCAGAAGGATATGATCCCAAGCACTATTAGGTGTGACCCGCTACAAACCAAAAGGATACACTGTAGCACTGTCCTCCCCAGTTGTTCATGGATTTGCTCCAGCGGGCAACAGTAACGTTTCCATTGTGAGACTTGTTACTGGTTTTGGCATATCAAATACCTCATTTGCTAGGCTTTGCTGTGGGGGCGGAATACTCTCAGTAGCTTGCCCGCTGGCTCTCTGAGAGGGCCAGAGGAATCAAATCAGGGTTGGCCACGAGCAAGGCAAACGCCCTACCCACTGTGCTATTGCTCCAGCCCTAAACAAAAAGGATATATATATATTTTTTGGGGGTCACACCCGGCGATGCCCAGGGGTTCCTCCTGGCTCTGCACTCAGGAATTACTCCTGGCGGTGCTCAGGGGACCATATGGGATGCTGGGAATCGAACCTGGGTCAACCGCGTGCAAGGCAAATGCCCTACCCGCTGTGCTATTGCTCCAGCCCAAAAAGTATATAAGTTTTAAATTAAAAAATGACAATCTGGGGTTGGAGTGATAGCACAGAGGCTAGGGCATTTTCCTTGCCCACGGCCAACCTGGGTTCAATTCCCAGTATCCCATCTGGTCCCCTGAGCACCGCCAGGAGTAATTCCTGAGTGCAGAGCCAGGAGTAACCCCTGTGCGTCGCCGGGTGTGACCCCCCACCCCAGAAAAAAAAAGCAAATTAAAAAAAAAACAAAAAACAACCTATTCTTTTCATGCTTCCCTCTTTCTTCTTTTATATAAGTCAATGGATACATCCACAGAGATCGTAAGGGATCTTTGCATTGTATGTATTATGTGGATGAAATTATACCGTAAGTACAATTCTGCTTTTTCCTCCGTCTGTTCTTTGTTTTGAACTTATCCATCCTTATAATAGCTATACAGGATTTTATAGATGAGAACATAACTATTCCTCTAAGGAACCTAGATTTCTCTAGGATAGGTAAGAAGTCATGGGCTTGTTGGTGCATCTAGTATATCCGCTGTTATTCTTTGGTGGTTGTGGAGTCTGGGCCATTCTTGGTGCTGGGAATTGAACTGGGGGTGCAAATGCCTTACTCCCTGTACTGTCTCTATAACCTTTGTTATTTCTGGGGTGGGCACGGGGGTAGGGTCCACACCTGGCAGTGTTCAAAACTTACCCCTGGCTCTGCATTCAGGACTCAGGGGGAGCACATGGGGTGCTGATGATTGAGCCTGGATTGGCTGCCGCAAGTCAAGCACCCTACCCACTGTACTACTGCTCCAACCCCTGTTTTTCTTCTTTTAATAAGTCTTACTGCATGGTTTTCCAAGAAGACTATCCAAGCCCCTTTCAAACACCCTGTAAACATCCAGAGGCCACAATACAGTCCTCGCCATCTCGTGGTGACCTTGACCAAGCAAGGCATGCTTTCTCTCTGGACCCCAGTGACTCCATCTGTGGCAGAGATTGCTGGGTGGACCCCACGAGGAGATGAGATGACATAATGAAAGGTTGTGCAGCCTCGAAGTGGGGCGGCAGGAGGAGGAGGAGGAGGACATGCGTGGCAACCATGCTGAAGGCAGCAATTTAGACGCACTTCGTCCTCAGCTCGCAACTCCATTAGCACAGCGACAAGTTGTCTGGAGCTCTTATTCAAAAGACCCCTGGGGAGGAAGCTTACCCTTTCTGGACCAGGGCACCTCTCAGGGACTCGCAGAGATCCAGAAAGGTCCGGGGCATTTCCAGTTTTTGAGACTCCCAGCAAATTGAAAAGAAGAGACAGCACTAATATCACTACCCAACCTTTTACAACAAACACGGAGCAAGTTCACTGCACCAGCCAAAGATAATTACAGGATCTGTAGACAATATGAATCCGCCATGTGCTACAGATGGCATGGACCACGACAAGAGCACTTCATGTTCATGACGACATGAAGGATATCTTTCTTTTCTGACCGTAGGCCCAGAGGGATGGTACAGCAGGTGGGGCAATGGACTTGCACACAGCAGACCTGGGTTTGCGTCTGGATATGGCATATGGTTCCTCTGAGCTCTGCCAGAAGTGATCTCTGAGCACAGGGCCAGAAGTAAGACTGCTGGGTGTCGCCTCTCACCCCCATTCCAAAAAAAAAGAGATGTCGTTTCTGACCATTTCAGTGTGTTGCTGTGATAGAACATACAAAAACAAGCACCTTCTGAGAAATCTAAAATTCAACCAATTTTATGAAGGTGAGCCTGATCAAATGCCCTTCCAGCTGCTCACCCCAGCCAGGCCCCTCCAGCATTCAGGCTCCACCCCCAGACAGGCTCCACCCCACACAACCAGGTTCCACCCCATCTAGGCTCCTCCCCCACCCAGGCTCCACCCCCATGGAGCTCCACCTCCATGAAGGCTCCACCCCCAGTGGGCTCCACTCTCCCAGGCTCCACTCCCATCCAGGCACCAACCTCCCAGGCCCCACCGGCCCAGCCAGGTTCCACCTTAGGCTTTGCTCCGCCCTGCAGGCTCCATCCTGCTAGGCGCTACCCTCTTACCCAGGCTCTGCCCCCCAGGCTCCACCCTCCCAGGCTCTGCCCTCTTACTCAGGCTCCGCCCCCAGACAGGCTCCACCCTTCCAGGCTCCACCCCTAGGCAAGTCAAATCTCCTAGGCTCCACCCCACAACCAGGCTCCTCCCCTACCCAGGTTCCACCCTCCCAGTCAAGCTCCACCCCCTGCGTAGGCTCCACCCCCATGGAGCTCCACCTCCATAAAGGCTCCACCCCCCGATGGGCTCCACTCTCCTAGGCTCCACTCCCATCCAGGCACCAACCTCCCAGGCCCCACCCGCCCAGCCAGGCTCCACCGTAGGCTCCGCCCCCGTGCAGGCTCCACCCCCAGACAGGCTCCACCCTCCTAGGATCCACCCTCTCACCCAGGCTCCGCCCCCGCCAGGCTCCGCCTTCCCAGGCTCTGCCCTCTTGCTCAGGTTCCGCCTTCTCCAGGCTCCACCCCAACCAGGCTCCACCCTAGGCTCCGCCCTCGTGCAGGCTCCACCCCAGAAGGCTCCGCCCTCCTAGGCTCTACCCTCTTACCCAGGCTCTGCCCCCTCCAGGCTCCGCCCTCCCAAGGCCCTACCCTCCCAGGCCCCGCCCTCTCCCGGCTCCACCCCCAGACAGGCTCCACCCTCCTAGGATCCACCCTCTCACCCAGGCTCCGCCCCCGTGCAGGCTCCACCCCCAGACAGGCTCCACCCTCCTAGGATCCACCCTCTCACCCAGGCTCCACCCCCAACCAGGCTCCACCCTAGGCTCCGCCCCCGTGCAGGCTCCACCCCAGACAGGCTCCACCCTCCTAGGCTCTACCCTCTTACCCAGGCTCTGCCCCCTCCAGGCTCCGCCCTCCCAAGGCCCCACCCTCCCAGGCCCCGCCCTCTCCCGGCTCCACCCCCAGCCAGGCTCCACCCCCCTATCCAGGCTCCACCCTCCCATCCAGGCTCCACCCTGCTAGCCAGGCACCAAGGTGCCTATTCCGCATTACAGAATTCTATGCTTGGCGCAGAGTCTGGGGGAGTGTTCGGCTTTCTAACGGATGGGCTTCTGTTTGTTTTAGTGGAATCAGAGCGAGAACAACGTTCTTCCTCGTCTGGAGCGATGGGCGGAGGAGAGGGAGGAGGAAGTGAGTTCTGAGACCTGGACTCTGGAACTGGGACAGCGTAGATTCTGGGACAGCAACAAGTGGCTTCTGAGTCAGGGACAGATGGATTGTGGGCAGCGCGTCCTACTCTGCGCTCCCACCGCCCATCCACTAGAGTTACCTCGGAGCCCTTCAAAAGCCCAGGGCCACTGCGAGCAGAGCTGTTCCCCGCAGGCTTCGCGCACGCCTCGCAGCTGGGAGGACCCCCTCCCCCGCACCGGGACCCCCGGCTCCCGGCCCTCCTCCAGGGCTGTCCTTCCAGCCACCGTGCAGCGCGGCGGGGGTAGAGGAGGGGGAGGCTGGGGTGTGGCCCTCCCCTGCGCCCCGCAGGCAGGCGCGGCCAGGGGGCCCTGGAACGACGCGCCCAGAAGGAACGACTTCGCTTCCAGGAGACAAAGGACCCTGCCAGGACCCGAGCCGTCTGGCGCGCCCGGGCGGACCCCGCCGAGGCGGAGCGGGCGTCGGGGCGCGAGGCAGCGAGGGAGGGGAGAGAGCGGGCTGGAAAGTGAAAGAGCGTGAGCGCGAGGACACGTAGGAGGAAGAGCCGAGCCGAGCCGAGCGCAGGGCAGCGAGCCCGGGCGCCGGCGAGCGGAGACCCCGGCGGGCGCTGGGGCGCGAATGAATGACCGCGCGCGGCCGGATCGCGGGCGGTGAGTCCCTCCGGGGGGCCGCGGCCAGCCGGCGCCCGCGGCGGTGGGGGGTCGCCCCCACCCCCCGCGGCCGCCCCCGCGCGCCCCGTCCCGGCCCGCCGCGCCCCCTCCCCGCGGCCGGCCCCGCCGCGCGGCATTGTGGGACTTGTGGTCCCGGCGGCCCCGCGGAGCGCAGCGGCGCGTCGGCACCGGCGGGGCTCGGGCTCGGCTCCGGCTCCGGCTCGGCGGCGGCGGGGGCTCGGCGGCGCGGGCAGGGGGGCGTCCGCGCGTCCGCGCCCTCGGGCGGCGCCCGCGCCCGGGCCCCGCGGCCACCCCCGCCTCCCTCCCGCGCGCGCGCGGGCGCAGGTAAGCGGCGGCTCCCGGGCTGCGGGCGGCGGCGCGGCCCGGGGACCCCGGCCGAGGGGGCGGGCGGCCCCGGACCCGCGCGCCCCGCGCGCCCCGCGCTGCCCACGCCCAGCGGCGCCCACCCGAGGATGCTCCGGCTGCGCCCTGCATCCCGGCCCGGCCGAGGCGCCCCTCCACCCCGCGCGCGCTACGTGCCCGGCGCCAGCGCCCGGCGGAGCCGTGGCCTCCCACCGCCCCCACTCCCCTCCCGCGCCATCGCGGGGTCCCCTGCCCGGGGCAGCACCCCCACCCCGCGCCCGCCTGCCCCCTCGCTCCCCTCCCCTCCCCCAGCCCCCGGCGGCCAGCGCGTCTCAGGTTTCCCGTGGCGATCCGACTCCTGTCCCGGGAGTGAGCACCAGAGACCGCCTCCCCTTATCTGGGGCCGAGGCCGCTCGAGCTGTCCGCACTGGCCCGCGGCCCCCTGCTCCCTGACCTCCCGGTGGGCACCATCTGCCTTAACCCCTTCTTCTCCGCCTCCCCCACGCCCCGGAGTGCCTGGCTGCTGGAGCAGCGGGCGAGGAAGTGCGTGCAGGGCGAGGTCCCTCGCCCCCCGCCCCCGCGGAGTGGGCGCCCCCGGGGGAGGCGGGTGCTGGGAGTGAGGGGGCGGGGGCGGGGGGAGGGCGTCTGGGGTGACCTGGGTGCCCCAGGAGACAGGCACCAGAAGCTCCAGCTCTTGAGCTGGTGTCCTGGGCTGGAGAGGGGGGTGGGCTTGGCCAGGCCCCCTCTCCTCCTCCCTCCCTCCCCAGCTGCTTCTTGACTGGGCTTATTCCCAGTTAGGGCACCAGGAGCTGGGGGGTCTGTTCCCCAGGGACTGCTGACCTCCAGGATCTGAGGTCAGCTGTAATTCAAGTTATTAAAGGGGAACCTGAAGTGTGCCCGTGTGAAGGCAGCGGGGACTGTGCCCTCCGTCCCAGGGCGAGAGTGGAGCTTGCCACAGATGCTTTGAGGACCCGTTGTTTGAGCTGGTTCCTAATGAAGAAGCCTGATGTCAAGCCCACTGGAGAGGGAACCGTTTCTTTCGGTGTCCCAGCTCTGCGGATGCCTGTTAGCCTCTCTCTTTGCTTTGGCCTGCCGGCCTCGGGGGGGCTAGAAGTGGCCACAGGGGAAGCCCTCTTGCTGTAGTCCCCAGCACTGCCTGTCATTTTGCGAGGAGGCTGGTGTCTAGGACTGGGGGGTCTGTTGTTTACAGCTCTGCCCAGGGCATGCTCCGGGCTGGCTGTGCAGAAAGAGGTCCACCGGGCTGATGGGATGATGAGGAGGGGGTAGGGGGGTGGGCAGCGGTGGGTGGATGGATGGTCAGGGCCGAGAGGCGTCAGTCTTGCTGCCTCTCTCTCAGTGCCTGCCTTGGGTTTGCCTTAAACTTTCTGGTTGCAGAGGGGGACCAAGGCTCGTTGCATTCTCCCCGCAGGATAGAGGGGGAAAACCTTCATCCTGCAAAGACTATTTGCAGGGTTTCCGTTGGGAGCCTGAGCTCGGGGTGGGGTGGGGTGCCAGGTGGTGGGGGGATCAGTCCTCGGAATGAAGTTTTCAGCCACACACAGCTGAGACTGGGGCTGAATTTCAGGAGCTCTGGGGGTCCCTTTGGGAAACGCTTGCACACAACACTCTCCCGCCCGGCTTCTGTTCCCCTTTTCTCCAAGCAGTTACTAGCACTTACTAGTGAGGGAGAGCCCAGGAGAGGAGGGGAGGGGAGTGGGGGAGAGGGGGCTGTGTCAATCCCCCGGGGAGCCGGGGGGACCCAGACACGTCGTCTCCCGAACCCACGAAGAGATGGAGAACAAGTGAGAACAAAATGCAGCTCCCGACCTCCCCACTCTTGTATTTTTCCTAGAAACATCCAGCATTTTCATGAATATTCAGGATGTGTGTGCTTTTGACTTACTCAACACTAGTCATGGGAGTTTTCGTTCAACCTGGGCTGGGGAGTGGCTCGGAGACTGTTCGCGAGCACCGCCCGACTTTCTCATTTGGGGAGAAGGGGAGAATCCGCGGGGATGTGTGGCAGGGTGAGCGTCCAGGGCTTGCGGCCTATGAGCTGCCTGGCGACCCGCCTTTGGTTTGTGGGCTCCGTGAGAAGGGGCTCCCGGCTACCCAGTACTGAGCAAGCCTGTGCTGAGTGTTCCTGAAACCTGGTCCTGGGTACTTTGTCTCCTCTTGGGAGCTCACTGCGTCCATCTTACAGATGAGGAAAACTGAGACCCAGAGAGGGAACATTCCTGCTGCAGGGTTAGGAAGGCCTAGCCTAGACCCTCTGCTGGGGGGTGGGGGGTGACCCTTGTAGCAGCGCTTGGGGGCCTTGTCGCGCCAGGCAGTGTCAGAGATCAAACCCAGGGCTCTCTCCCATACGCAGAGCATGCGCTCAGCCCTTTGGGTTTTTTGTTTGGTTTTCATTTCATTGTTTGGTTTAGTTGGGGGAGGGGCAGCACCCAGGGATGCTCAGGGTGTACTCCTGGCTCTGTGCTCAGGGAGCACTCCTGGCAGTGCTCGGGGGACCATCTGGGGTGCCGGGGATCGAACTCGGGTTGGCCGTGTTCAGTGTAAGTGCCCTCCCCACTCTGTGCTCACTCTAGCCCACTTTTCCCATTTTCTGAATTGTCTCTTTTAGTGCTTGGAGAAGGTGCAGAGCGGGTGTTTCTCAGTTGCTCTGTTCCTTTGACCGAGGAAACGGCTTCAGCGTGCCCAGGAACCTGGGCCTGGCTGGTCTCAGCAGATTAGAAAGAGCAGGTTGGAGAGTGACTTTGGGGGCAAGCGGTGAGGGGTGGGGTGGGGGGGCGGTGTACAGACCCCGGTGCAGCAAGGCGGGGCTCTCATCCCACTGTGGGTGGTTTTCTGTCAGGGAACCAGATGCTGTCCCAGCCATCGGTGGGACACGTGGCAGGGCCCCATGTCTGGGCAACAGAGACTCCTTCCCGTGGCCTCCTCACTTCCCTTTGCCAGCGCATGGGTGGGACCACTAGATGGTCCAGCGCGGAATGTACTCCGGGGCTGCCACAGGTGTGGGCGAGTGAGTGGGAACTAGAGAAACTGCCCTGCAGAGGTCCTGGGGCTGGGTGAGCCTGCTCTGACCACTCCTCCACACGCCCCACCTGCTCCAGGGGCCAGGGTTCTATTGAGCTAAAAGTACTATGGCCGGGGGCCTGGAAGATTGTGCAATGGTTAGGGTGCATGCTCCGTGTTTGTGCATGGGATTGATTGCGCACCAGTGTGAACCTGGCACTACGTGGTTATAGACCGCTAGGGGTGCCACTGGGCTCAGCCGCTCCACACCCTCACGCCCTTGTAACCCAGTGCCCTGGTTGGCAGAGAATTGCTGGTGGGGCTCAGCTACCTTCTAAGCACTGTTAGGGAGACCGCATCACTGTCCTCTCCCCCAGATAAGGAAGATATAGTGTTTTGAACTACTGAGCCTTAAGGTCAGCGGGGAGGGGGCTTGCCTTGCGGGTGGCTGACCCAGGTACGATCCCCAGCATCCCATAGGGTTCTCTGAGCAGCACCTGGAGTGATTCCTGAGCACAGAGCCGGGAGTAACCCCTGAGCATTGGTGGGTGTGGCCCCAATATATATATAAATATATATAAATATATATATATATATATATCACTGTCACTGTCCTTCCATTGTTCATCGATTTGCTCGAGCGGGCCCAGTAACGTCTCCATTGTGAGACTGGTTACTGTGTCTGGCATCTCGAATACGTCACGGGGAGCTTGCCAGGCTCTGCCGTGCGGGCGAGATCCTCTCGGTAGCTTGCCGGGCTCTCCGAGAGGGGCAGAGGAATCGAACTCGGGTCGGCCATGTTGGCTGTGTGCAAGGCAAATGCCCCACCACTATGCTATCACTCCGGCCCATATATATACATATATATATATACATACACACACACACACACACACACACACACACGTAGCACTGTCCTCCCGTTGTTCGTTTTGCTCGTACGGGCTCAGTAACGTCTCCATTGTGAGACTGGTTACTGTGTTTGGCATCTCGAATACGTCACGGGGAGCTTGCCAGGCTCTGCCGTGCGGGCGAGATCCTCTCGGTAGCTTGCCGGGCTCTCTGAGAGGGGCGAATTGAACCTGGGTTGGCTGGGTCGGCCGTGTGCAAGGCAAACGCCCTCCCTGTTGTGCTATCGCTCCAGTATAATACGGCGAGCCTTAAATCAGTGTCAGGGCTGGGAGGTGGCTCAGTGGAGACCAGGGTTCCATCCGGATGCCCACATGGCTGCCAAAGCCCCGCCAGGAGTGGCCCCTGAGCACTGCATGGGGGTGGGCCCCAAAGAGAATGATGGATGGTGCCAGGACATAAAACCACCCTCTGACCTACAAACTCGTCTTGATGTCCACTTGGCTGTCAGGTGGGGTTTGTGTGAGCCACAGGAAGTAAGACATTTACTTAGCAAGACACACATAGTAAGTAAGCAAGGCCCGCCTTCCCCAGCCTCAGTTTCCCCATCTGGAAGATGAGCATAACGCCTGTACCTAGGAGGGCGTGAGGAGGACTCTGACAGGGACTGCTGTGGAGAGGATGTCCTGGAGGGGCCCCCCGTGGCCCGAAGAGGGGGGACCCTCATCTCCGGGGAGAATTTGGGTGTAAAAGTCACAGCTTTTGTTTTGTTTTTGCCTTCTCTCATCCCAGATCGGACTTCCTAAGAGTGCGCCTCCTCGGGGTCTCCACGCCAGCTGCCCACGTGACGGAGACCGGCCCGTGTCCCTTCCCGGGGGTGATGCAGGACCCGCCCCCCGCAGCCATGCCCCCTCCGGTGCCCGCCGCCCTGCACCCCCCGCACTAAGTCTGCAGAGCGAGCGCAGCTGACCGTCGGCCCTCCCCCGCTCCCGTCCCCGCACGCCCAGCGTGACAGCCCCGCCCCGCCCCCAAGATGTCCCTGGAGTGGCTGGGGGCCTGGGGCTGGTCCCTGGACAGCCTGCGGGACTGCGTGGCCAGCGGCATGCAGTCGGTGCGCGACTGCGACGCCAGCGCGGCCGTGACCGTGGGCTGCCTGCTCTTCCTCTTCGTGTGGTACTGCTACCGCGTGGGGCGTGAGCAGCCGCGGCCCTACGCCTCGGTGGGCGCCCTCCTGCAGGGCCCCGAGGCGGGCGCGCTGCAGAACGGCTTCGCCTACTGCCAGTCGCCGGCCTGCGTGCGCTGCAGCCCGGGCGAGGGCCTCAACCAGAAGCTCTACCACAACCTGCAGGAGTACGCCAAGCGCTACTCCTGGTCGGGCATGGGCCGCATCCACAAGGGCATCCGCGAGCAGGGCCGCTACCTCGCCAGCCGGCCGTCCATCCAGAAGCCCGAGGTCTTCTTCCTGCCCGACCTGCCCACCGCGCCCTACTTCCCCCGCGACGCGCAGAAGCACGACGTGGAGCTGCTGGAGCGCAACTTCCCCACCATCCTGTGCGAGTTCGAGGCCCTGTACAAGGCCTTCTCCAACTGCAGCCTGCCGCAGGGCTGGAAGGTGAACAGCACCCCCAGCGGGGAGTGGGTCACCTTCTACCTGGTCAACCAGGGCGTGTGCGTGCCCCGGAACTGCAGGAGGTGCCCACGGACGTACCGCTTGCTCGGCAGCCTGCGGACCTGTATCGGAAACAACGTGTTCGGGAACGCGTGCATCTCCGTGCTCAGCCCCGGGACGGTCATCACGGAGCACTACGGCCCCACCAACATCCGCATCCGCTGCCACCTAGGTAGGTGGGCGCGCCGCCCTCCCTGGGCCTCGGGCACCCCGCCACCGCCGCCGCCGCTGCTGCCGAGTGTGCCCTGGCTCTCCGAGGGGCTTGGTTTCCGCTTCCTCCGGGCGCCCGTCCCCGGGAAATGGATGGGTCACGCGTTCGATGCTTGAAGGCAGGGAGTGGGGTTTTTGGGGGGGGCGAGGGGGGCAGGCTCAAGGGTCTGAGCGCAGGTTGTGCACGTGGGAAGTCCCTGAGCACTGCTGGAGAGAGAGTGCAGGGGTCATGAAATGCAACTTGCACACGGCAGACCCCAGTTCGACTCCCGGGCACCACGTGGTCCCCCAAGCGCCACCAGTTGCAGCCTTGGACGGTGCAGCCTCTGAGCACTGCCGGGGTGTCCCTGGTGATCCCCAGGACCATGTCCTCAACTCTGCACCAGCCCCGTTGACCAGGAGTCAGTGGAGAGCAAACCCCCCTCCCCCCACCATTCTCCCCCCTGCCCCCCTCCACACACACACAGACACACACACACACTCCTGCTGTGTGTGGGTCTGTCACTGTCCACCCATTGTTCATCGATTTGCTCGAGCGGCCCCAGTTACGTCTCCATTGTGATACTTGTTACTGTGTTTAGCATATCGAATACGTCAGGGGTAGTTTGCCAGGCTCTGCCGTGTGGGCGAGATAGTCTCAGTAGCTTGCCGGGCTCTCGGAGAGGGGCGCAGGAATCGAACTCCAGTCGACCATGTTGGCTGCTTGCAAGGCAAATGCCCCACCGCTGTGCTATTGCTCCAGTCCCTGTGTGGGCCTGATTCCTGCCAAAAGTTCTGCCCGGGGCGGTGATGGGGGCTGGTGTGACCGAGGGGCCTGGTGTCACCAGCACCCCCATTTACTGAGCGGCTGTTGTGTGAGCAGGGTGAGTCCAGAGCTAGAGGCTCTGAGAGGACTCCCGGGATCAAGAATGACCTTGCAGGGGGCCAGGCTTGGGGGCTGCCAGGGGCTTTCAAGGGCTCCCTAGACCTGAGGGCTGAGAGATGGGTGTGGCTGGGGTATGGGGCTTTGGGGGGGAGGTACTGCAGCTGCTACCTGGCCATGTCCTAGGGCCCCAGTCACCTCAATTCTCTTAGCTGATTTGGAAAGTCCCCGAGGGGACCCAGCCGGGAGGGTGTGTTTGTCACACACAGCCTAGGGGGACGGGGCCTTCCCACTGAGTCTCAGGGCGGCTGACCCAGGTGGGCACCCGGAGAAGAATGGGACATGGAAGACAGAGGGACATGGGAAGACGTGGTGTCCTGTCCCGCAGAGGGGCCTGGGCCGGGCCTCGCTCGTGTCAGGCATGCAGGCGCGGCTGGGCAGAGGGCGGGTGGGACGGGGGAAGGGGCGCTGCGGGTGTGGCCGGGGCACGGCCTCGAAGCACCCAGCAGCACAGCGACGTCTCCTGGCACGCGGCAGCTGAGGACCAGCGGTGCATGGCCAGACCCCTGCCCCAGGAAGGAGGGCGCCGGGACTTGGGTCAGCGTCTGCCCCTCTCGGAGGAGGCAGTGCGGGGATGCTGCCACCGGCACAGGGTCTGGCCCTGAGGTGTGGCAGGGAGCAGAGCGGGGAGCTGTCCCCCCCCACCCGGAGGGTGGTCAAGGGCTGAGTGTGGGCGGCGGGCACCTCGCTCTGCCCTGCCCGTGCCCTGCCGCCTGCGCGCTGTGCGTGGAAGCATTGGAGAGCGGCTGTCAGGTTCCGGGCGTGGGAGGGCTGGGCCGTGTGGATGCGGCCGTGTGGTGGATCTGTGAGCCTCTGTGCCCTGTGTGTGCGTGTCCAGGCCATGTGTGCCTGCTGTGTGTATCTGCTGCGCGTGTGCAATTGTGCTGAGTATCTCCTGTGTGCGTCTGTGCTGTTTGTGCCGTGTGTCTGGCTGTGTATCTGCTGTGTGTACGTTTGTGCTATGTGTGTGGATCTGCGCCACGTGTCTGCTGTGTGTATATCTGCTCCATGTGTGTCTGTACTGTGTGTGTGTGTGTGTGTGTGTGTGTGTGTCCGGCTGTGTACCTGCTATGTGTGCGTCTGTGCTTGCTATGTGTCTGTGCCGTGTCCGTCTGTGCTGTGTGCGCGCGTCTGCTGTATCTGTGCTGTGTTGATCTGCTGTGTGTGCGTCTGTGCTCTGTGTATACGTCTGTGTTGTGTGTCTGTGCTGTATCTACAGTGTGGGCCATCTGTGCTGTATGTCAGTGCATGTCTGCGTCTGGGCTGTGTTTTCTCCTGTGTGTGCATCTGTGCTGTGTGTATGCCTCTATATTGTGTGTCTGTGCTGTGTGTGTGCGTCTGTGTTGTGTCTCTCTGCTGTGTGTGCATCTCTGCTGTGTGTATGCATCTGTATTGTGTCTGTGCTGTATCTGTTGTATGCTGTGCTGTGGTTATCTGCCATGTGTGCGTCTGTGCTGTGTGTATGCATCTGTATTGCGTGTCAGTGCTGTGTGTGTGTATCTGTGTTGTGTGTGTCTCTCTGCTGTGTGTGCATCCTGTGCTGTGTGTATGCATCTGTATTGTGTCTGTGCTGTATCTGTTGTGTGTCTGTGCTGTGGTTATCTGCTGTGTGTGCGTCTGTGCTGTGTGTATGCCTCTGTATTGTGTGTCTGTGCTGTGTGTATGCCTCTGTATTGTGTGGCTGTGCTGTATCTGTGTGTGTCTGTGCTGTGGTTATCTGCTGTGTGTGTCTGTGCTGTGTGTATGCATCTGTATTGTGTGTCAGTGCTGTGTGTGTGTGTCTGTGTTGTGTGTGTGTCTCTCTGCTGTGTGTGCATCCTGTGCTGTGTGTATGCATCTGTATTGTGTCTGTGCTGTATCTGTTGTGTGTCTGTGCTGTGGTTATCTGCTGTGTGTGTCTGTGCTGTGTGTATGCATCTGTATTGTGTGTCAGTGCTGTGTGTGTGTGTCTGTGTTGTGTGTGTGTCTCTCTGCTGTGTGTGCATCCTGTGCTGTGTGTATGCATCTGTATTGTGTCTGTGCTGTATCTGTTGTGTGTCTGTGCTGTGGTTATCTGCTGTGTGTGTCTGTGCTGTGTGTATGCATCTGTATTGTGTGTCAGTGCTGTGTGTGTGTGTCTGTGTTGTGTGTGTGTCTCTCTGCTGTGTGTGCATCCTGTGCTGTGTGTATGCATCTGTATTGTGTCTGTGCTGTATCTGTTGTGTGTCTGTGCTGTGGTTATCTGCTGTGTGTGTCTGTGCTGTGTGTATGCATCTGTATTGTGTGTCAGTGCTGTGTGTGTGTGTCTGTGTTGTGTGTGTGTCTCTCTGCTGTGTGTGCATCTGTGCCGTGTGTATCTACCATCTTACCACGTGTGCATGTGCTGTGGGTGGGTGTCACCCACACACCCTCTTTCAGTCCCATCTCCCTTTTTGTCTAGTTTGTCTTGCTCAGGGGTCACTCCTGGCTCTGCACTCGGGAGTCAACTCCTGGCGGTGCTCGGGGGACCACACGGGATGGTGGGGCTCGAGCCCGGGTTGGCCACGTGCAAGGCGAGCGCCTGCTGAACTGTCACTCTGACCCCCTCCTCCTCTTCAGCCCTGCTGGTCCTTTGCCCCCGGGTCCTGCTGGGGTCCGTGGACACCCCCTGGGCTGTGACCAGTGGTTTGGTCCTTTCTCTCCCTTGCTCCTCCCCGAGGGAGGGAGCACGTGTCCCCGCTTGGCTCTGTGTCGACACCGTAGGGGCGTGGAGGCCCCGCCCCTGCCACGTCCCACACTGCGAGATCCGCATCTGTCTGTCCTTAGTGCCAGGGCTCTGCCACCGAACTGCGCCCGTCCCTGGCCCGGTGTTTGCCCCCACCCCAGGCGGAGCTCAGGGGCCAGTCCCTGCGACACCCCAGACCTCGCCTGCCTGAGTTGTGATGGGACTGTCTCTGGTGCCCTGTGGGGTCTCGGGAGTGATGGGAGTATCTGGGCGTCAGTCCAAGCCTCGGGTGCACTCGGGAGCATTTTCCATTCACTTAGAGTTCCGGCGCGGTGGCGGTGGGGTCAGGTGTGCGCTTTGGGTGTCCACCCACCCAGACCCTTCTCACCCTGCCCTGGACCTGGGCTGAGGCAGCCCACCCTCACTCGCGGGGAATGGACGC
Source organism: Sorex fumeus (assembly GCF_029834395.1). Classification (NCBI taxonomy): domain Eukaryota; kingdom Metazoa; phylum Chordata; class Mammalia; order Eulipotyphla; family Soricidae; genus Sorex; species Sorex fumeus. Next base: position 14,879,907 of record NW_026606089.1, on the reverse strand, counting down.
ACAAGCATCTCCTGTGCCCTCAGCTCCGGGAGTTGGACACGCGCTGCCCGCCTGTTGCAGGGGCGAGATCTGCTCACTCATCTGCTTGCCTGCCCGCCCCCCGGGGCCCACCCCACCCCAGCTGCCACAGTGCCCGTGCAGGGACGCGGCCCTTTCCCTGCTGTTTCTGGGGACAAAGCAGTGGCCCTAAGTGGGAGGCAGGACTGATGGCTGGGTAGAGGCCACTTCCATCAGCCCAGCTGGATGGTGACCGCCACAGGCCCGATGGACACGGGTAGCAGGTTCAGAGTGCGGGGGTCAGAGGAAACGGGGCCGTGAACTTGCCACTGAGCTACAAAGCAGTGCAGCATTTAGTGGCCTGGAGAAATGGGAGCTTTGTTCTGGGGGGGGGGGGGGTTTGGGCCACACCTTAGTGATGCTGAGCGTGCCAGCCCCCGGGCATGCAGGGGCCGGAGGGTGGGCTCCCACACACGGGCCTGTGCCAGCAGGAGGTCCACCTGGCTCCGTTCCGGGCACTGCATGGTCCCCGAGCACCGAGCCAGGAGTGACCGGAGCACTGAGCCAGATGTAGCCCCTGAGCACCACTGACCACAGAGTGGTCAAGGACACACCAGCCCCCACCCCGCTGTCTCCAGGACTGGGTCGCGGGGAGGAGAGCTCAGCCTTGCTTGTCTGAGGCCCTGGGTTCCCAGCACCACAGTCGTCAACAGTGCCACGGCAGACAAGGCCAGAGAGATGATACAGCGGGGAGGGCGCTGGCCTTACATGCAGTTGGCCGGGGTCCACTCCCCGGTACCCCAAATGAGCACAGAGCCAGGAGTAGGTCCTGAGCACTGCTGGGCGTGGCCCAGAGACCAAATCAAACAAGTGAATAACCGCTATGGGTCTGGCCACTGAAAGTCAACCGTGGTGCCAGGGGGGAGGAGGGTCACCCATGACCCAGGCCACGGGAGCCGGATGCCCCAGAACCACCCCTGCCCGCCCCACTTCCCCCCTTCCCGAGCTGTGAGCTGACTCCCGTCACCCGGAGGTCATTGCGACGTGTGTCCATGGTCTTCCAGCTTCCCCTCTCCGGGCTCTGCACCCAGGCATGGGCCCCCCAGCACAGCTGCTGAGCGGGGATCTGACACCCTCAGAGTCCCATGCCCAGAGGGGGCCCCCACCCCAAGTTTCCCTGCAGGAGACTTGGGAACACACTCAGCTAGACCTGACCCTCCCTCCCTCCCTCCCTCCCCAGGCCGGCTAGTGGCCTGTGAGGTTGGAACACAGCGGGGGGGGGGGGGGGGGGGGGGCTGGGCATCCTTCAGCCGCCCTCCGATGGCCACGGACAGGCTTGGAGTGGGCATAGTGGGCCCAGTCGAGCCTGTATCAGGGCGGCCAGCCCCGTGCAGGTGCAGAGCCCAGTGCTACTCTCACCTTGGCCAGCCCCACCCAGGGCTCTGGGGGACCCCAGCGGGCATCCCCCCCCGTCCTCCCCTGCGCCCCTGTCCACCCTCTCCCTTGCTGTCCCCCCGCAGGCCTGAAGACGCCGAGCGGCTGCGAGCTGGTGGTGGGGGGTGAGCCACAGTGCTGGGCCGAGGGCCGCTGCCTGCTCTTCGACGACTCCTTCCTGCACACGGCGCTGCACGGAGGTGAGCCCGGCCCGGCCTGCCCCCAGCGACTTCCCCGACGTTGGCGGGGCAGGGGCTGGACGCGAGGCTGAACGGGGGGCCCCTGGCCCACAAAGGTGCTCTGGGCCCCCCTCCCCTCCGCCCGCCTGCGGGAGAAAGCCCCGACCTCCCTTCCCCTGGGTGGTGCTGGCTGGCTTGGCTGCGGCACCCGGCGCGAACCTCTCTGCTCTCTCCCCGCCAGGTTCCGCGGACGAGGGCCCACGGGTGGTCTTCATGGTGGACCTGTGGCACCCCAACGTGGCCGCCGCCGAGCGGCAGGCGCTGGACTTCATCTTTGCCCCGGGACGATGAGCTGGCGGCCCGCGCTGGAGTCGGGTGTCGGGGAGTGACGTGGGGCCCAGGCCAGGCCAGGCCGCACAGTGAGGGGCGGCCCTCGGGGGTCCCGCCGCCCCGCTCGCTCGGAACGCCGCCTCCACGGACAGGCAGCTCGGCGGTGGCAGCGGCAGCGGGCTTCCGTTTTTATTTTTCTATTTTGGTAAACCGTGGCGTGGGCCTCCCTTTCCCCCTTGGTGATTGTCAACGGAGAACTTTCCGCTTCCATTGCCTTGGCCTTTTGTCCCCTTCTTCCGCACGCTGCAGGCGGGCAAGTCCCTGAGGCCCAGGGCTGTCACCCGCTCAGCTGTGCCTCAGTTTCCCACTGCATTAGCATCTTCCCAGGGGTCAGCTGTTCTGGACCCTCGGGAACTTGCCCTGGTCTCTGTGAGCCTGTGACCGGGAACCTATGGCTTGGCCTATCTGTCGCCAGATGGGGGCCTTCCGCCGCCGTCAGGTCCCCAAGGGCAGAGAGCCCCCATCCTCTGGGGATACTGCTGGGGCTGGTGGCCTTGGGGGCTGGGTGGGGGCTCCCCTGGTCAGCCTCCAGCCCTGGGCTCCCATGTCACTGCCTCCAGGAGGCGCCGTGGCCAGCCGGGCCTGAAGGACACCCCTTCCCCGCTGTTCTGAGGATGCCCAAACCACCAGCTGTCCGACACTCCCCCTTCCTGTGTCGCTCTGGAAAGGTCCCCCTTCAGCCCCTGAGTTCTGAGCCAAGTGTCCGTGAGGCCTTGAGGTTGTTGCCTGAGATTTTCTACTTGTCCCTGCGTTATCGTGCAGACGCCGGGCCCAGAGAGAGGGTGCCTGGTCCTGGCTGCTGTGCCGGCCGGTGCGTGAGTGGGGAGGTGCACGCCCCGTGCTCCCCAGGACCTGCGCCTTAGCTGCGGGCTCCCTGTCTCCCGGCCTGTTGGTGGCTTCAGGAGAGCGTCCCCTCGGGCCGCACCGCTGAGGCCTCGGCGGACCCTGGAGCCCAGGCAGCGTGAGGTCTGGAAAGCCGTGGCTGGTGACAGGTGCGCGGCCAGGTGAACACTGGTATCCGGTGCTCAGCCGCAACGCCATCACACCTGGGAGTCGCGTGAGCAAAGTAACGGGAGTGAGCGAAGTCTGCAGACGCCGGGCCTTGGGAGTGGGCGTTGCTTCCAGACCCCAGGAGTTCCCTGGCGACTGCCCCCCCCCCCCCCCCCCCGTCTCCCGAGACCTCCTCCTTCTCCTTCCGCGCCTTGTTACTGGTCACCAGAGGTGCACGACCTCTGTGCGTGCAGGTTTACAGAAACAGCCGCCCCGCGGGTGCCCTGCCCTCGTGGGACGCGGTGGGGTGACAGCAGAGAAATAAAGGATCGGGACAGAATGGCCAAGCAGTGTGTCGACTCGGGGCTCCGGAGACCGGACAGGGTTGGGGGGCCGATGCCCTAGGAGGGTGAGTTGGCATCGAGGCTGTGGAAGGGACCCCCAGGCTAGGGAGCTCGTGGGCAGGTCCAGGGAAGGCAAACGTGCCCTCCTAGCGGGGACGGAACACTCCGGCCAGGACACACCCAGGAGGGCGAGGGACAGGGCTGGGGATGGGGGTGCCCCGGGGCAGCTCTGAAGCCCTCACCGGCCCCTTTCTGTCACTCACTGCAAGGAAACAGGGTGGGGAGGGGAGGCGGCAAGGGAGAGTGGCACCCCCACTTCTGATGGGGGTCGGGGAGCTGGTGGCCCTTGCGTGCCATCACTGGGGTCTAACCGTGGGCCCCTGGTGCTCCCGCGGGCTTAGGCGAGGCCGGGTGGGCGGGTGGGTGTGTGTCTCTGGGGGCCGGGAGGCAGCATTCAGAGGCCAGAGTTGGGCCCTGTGCTCTGAGTGTTTCTCACCCTCTGAGGTGTGACCGCCAACCAGGCAATTACTAAAGTAATTCACACCCCACTGCCAGGGCTGCCAGGGGTGAGAAAGGGGGGCCCCCTCCCCCACTTCAGCCCTAGGCCTGTCCAGATCAGCTCTGGGGCTGTGCTGGCTACTCAGGGTCACCTAGCGGGGATCTCTGTGCAGCATCTCCCTGAATTCTGCATGACTGGGCTGTGAGCCCTCGGGCCATCCCTCTGTCAGCCTGACTCTGGACAGTCACCACATGACTGGGCCGTGGGCACCCCTCTGCCCCCGGGTCAGCCCTCTGCCATGGGCGCCCAACTCGGACAGTCACTGAGAGATGCACTCAGGAGTCAGCTCATGCCCTGAACGCTGGCAGACAGGGCACAGGGCACCTAATAGCTCTCTGCGGCCACACGGCACTTTATTTTGGTTTTGGGGTCACATGCAGTGGTGCTTCTGGCCCGCCCAGGACCACTCCTGGTGGGGGTCAGGCTTGGGTCAGCAGTGCCGCCCGCCCTGCCCGCTGAGGAGCTGTCTCCAGCCCCACTGGCCTTTCCTTTTTTAATTTTTTGCTTTTTGGGCCATTCATACCCGATGATGCTCAGGGGTTACTCCTGGCTCTGCACTCAGGAATCACTCCTGCCAGTGCTCAGGGACCATATGGGATGGGAGGAATCAAACCCGGGTCGGCCGTGTGCGAGGCAAACGCCCTACCTGATGGTGCTATGGCTCCAGCCAGGGCTGTACGTGCCCTCCTCGCTGTACTATCGCTCCAGCCCCAGCTTTTCCTCTTCAGCAGGAACTTGCCCGTGTTCCCTGCTGAGCCGTGGAGGGAAACCTTTGCATCCCTGCATTCCAGCCCTGACCCCATTCCTGCCGCAGGACCAGGCTCAAGAACCAGACTTGACCAGTCAGAGCCTTCCAAGCCCTCGGCCCCTCAGAGACGGGGGCAGGGCTGAGCACCTCTGCCAGCTGCTGGGCACTTGGGTTCGATCAGGAACCAAGTTCTTCCACTGGGACCATTGAGAGTTCAAGGGCTGAGGACACGCATGTAAACATCACATTTTTAATTTTTTGGGGGGTGGGCTTTGGGGCCTCACCAGACAGTGCTCAGGGGCTATACTTGGCCCTGTGCTCAGGAAAAACCCTTGACATGCTCGGGGGGACCATACGCGGTGCTGGGGTTCAAGCCTGGGTCTACTGTGTGCAAGGCAAGCGCCTTACCCCTGCGCTAGATGCCTGGCTCCATCCATATATTTTTGGGGCGGGGGGACAACCCCCAGCAATGCTCAAGCTTCCGATGCCTGCCCTGCCCATGCCCCTCTGCACTCAGCACCCCCACATGCCAGGTGAGAATGGAGCCAGAGAGAGAATGCGGCGCTTACCTGCATGCAGCGAGCTGCGGGTCCGGTCCCTGGCATCACAGAGCGTCCCTTGAGCACCACTGGGTGTGGCCCCCGAACCAAAGAGAGAGCTGGCCGCCCTGAGCCCCGTGCGGGTTCACTTGCACACACCATCCTCCCCTTCGTCGGGGTGGACTCACCCAGGACAGAAACTCTGTCTATTTACGGCGCTGGGGACGGTTTTGTGTGTATCCACGGGCTGCGGTCGGAAGCCAGGTGCCCGCTGGCGGCGTGGCCTTGGTGGTCACGACCTCAAGGCCCGAGTCCAGGCCTCACAGCCACCTTCCCCACCGGGCACAAGGGACCCGCGTCCAGGAACCTCCTGGGGGACCTCCCGGGGCCGAAAACAGACTGAGCGACTTCCTCAGGTCGGCAGCCTGCTCCGCCCCCACGGGGCCCCACTGGCTTCTCCCATGGGACTGTTTGGGGTCCACGCCCCACAGTGCTGGAGATGGAGCCCGGGTCTCCCCTGTACATCAGCCCTCAGGGCCGTCACAAAACCAAGATGGAATTTCCCAGAATGCTCCCCCCTCCTCCACGCCCTGCAGGGCTGTTGGTCCTGGCCCGTCACTCCCTGGGGGACAGATGCTTGCGCTCACTGTCTCCTGGGTCCGACAGGGGCCGCAGTCCTGACAGTGGCCCTCTGGCCTCTCCACCCCCCAGCCCTGCCCCTCCCACTGCCAGCCTTAAGGGTGCAGGGCTGGGACCGCCTCAAACCGCCTCAAACCGCCTGAATCTCCAAGGCTTTGGTCGGGGAGACCAGGGTTTCGGCCCTGTTTCCGGCAGCCTCTGGGCCTGGGCGGGGAGAGGTGTCTGCAGGCTGCAGGCTCCCCACTGGTTTCTCAGTTGCTCCTGGGGGTGGGGGTGAGTCCAGGGCTACTTCTCTGGCTCTGTGGGGGAGACCAACGGCATGGCGCGTTCCAGCCCTTCCTCCTGACTGCAGGTGGGGGAGCTGGAGGCCAGCGGGACCCCCAGGAGCTGGGGGGCAGGTCGGAGGCCACATCCCCACAGCCCCTGCTGTCAGACAGCAACAGAACAGGGGCCTGGCCACCCCAGCCCCAGCCCCTGAGTTGCATCCTGGGGGCAGAGGACAGTTTCAAGTCTGTCTCTCCGGGTGCCCAGTTCCCCCTGGACCCGGGGCCCCTCACGCAGCCTGTGCAGCGAAGCTGGGACTCTGGATTGGGAGCTTCCTCCCCTGGGGACCGCCCCCTGTGGGGTCAGCCCACCGCAGTGGGTCCCGGGGGTGTGGGAGGCGCCACCTGTGGACAGGGTGCTCGACAGCGCCCCCTGCTGCGCCGCGCCGCTTGGAAAGGAGCACAGTGTCCTCCAGAGGCCAGGCCAGCCGCAGCCAAGCCCTGCCACAACTGTGTCACTCACAGTGTCACTCCACCACGCGGGACGACTCAGCATCTTTGGCCATTTTATTTTTAGGCTTGAAACTTGTTTCGGGAGACAGACATCACTGGCTGCGTGTCTGCTGACATGAGATGCTTCTCGGGCGGTTTCCCAAGGGACCACAGGGTTTCCTGTAAACGATCACGGGGACGGGTCTGGGCACCCCCATCCCCCGGGGGGCTCTGCACCGCCTCAGGGAGCGTCTGAGATGCCACCGGCCACATGGCCCTGCTTTCAGACCCACGTCCCACACAGGCACCGGCTGGGGACCGACCCCAAGGGTCTCGTCAGGGCCTGCTGGGGACCGACCCCGAGGGTCCCGTCAGGACCTGGGGCCCTTCTATGCTCAGGATACATCCCCGTGGGGGATTCTGCCCACCAGACCCCAGAGCCGAGTCCAGTTCCGGAAGGTTCCAGGGACCTTTAGGATAGGAGGTCTCAGTTTCCCGATCTGAAGAGGCCCCGCCTCCCAGGAGGCCACTGGACATCATCAGGGACAGCGGCCATTCCGGCCCCCGTGGGGTGTCCCCTCCATACCGCACCCCCACGCAGGCGAGACACGGCACCAGTGAGCGAGGGCCTGAGTGTTGCGGGGCATGGCGGCTCCACGTGACCCGGGCGCCCTCTGCACCGTCCCGGCCCTGCGCCTCTTGGGGGAAGCCCGGGGGCCTTTCCCGGTCCCCACGCGGCCGCTTACCCCGTACTGAGAAGTGACCCCCCTCCTGGCCCTGCGCAGAGAGAAACTCCCGACTCTGCTCCATCCCCGCGTGCCCGGCACATCCAGGGCTGTGGCAGCTCACAGTAGGTTCGCCTCGTGCCCAGCATGTCCGGAAGCTGCAGTGGCTCACAGTAGGTCCACCCCGTGCCGGCACGTCTGGGGCTGTGACGGTTCACAGTAGGTTCACCCCGTGCTTGAGTAGCCGCTGCCTGGCCTTGCCCGGGAGGCTGAAGGCGCTGTCCTGTGCGCTGGGGAAGCCGGAGCTCCGGGCGGCCGCCACCAGCGGCTGGAAGTAGGTCTCCTGAGCGGGGCTGCAGCAGGCGTACACGGCGGTGGAGGCGTTCCTGTCGGAGGGAGAGAGACGCATGTGGGGCCGAGCCGGGTCCACGCCAGGCACTGGGGTGCAGTGCGGAGCAGTGGTCACGGCTGGGGGCTTCGGCTCGGGGCCAGGCTCCATCCACACCTGAGGCTGCACGGGCCAAGGAGGGACCCGTGGTGCGTGCAGGACGGCTGGCGGCTGCACAGAGCGCGCTCCGGGGGCGCCGGGCCGAAGCCCCCCGCAGCCCAGCGGCTGGGATGCTTCCGCCGTGACAGGAGGAGCACAGGGACGGAGGGCGGCGATCCGCAAACATGGCCCTGCCCCCGCGGAGCTGACTCCAGGGCCAGGGCCCGACCCTCCAGGCCCGAGCACGAGGCAGGGGCCGCTCGCGCCCCCTCGCCCAGCAAGGACCCAGGAGTGCCCCGCGGTCTCCGCAGGGCCTCTAGCACGCCACTGGGGTTCTGAGCACACAGCTGGGGTGACCCTGGCTGCCCGTGGCGGGGCCTTTCAGGGGCGCCACCTCCCCTCCGTCCCTCCATAAGGGGGACGCGGCAGCAGCCCTCAACTCCCCAGAGTGGAACATGTGCACACCCACCCACCATGAGCTGGAATGGATACACACACACACACACACACAACCACACGCACTATACACACTACATGCACATATACACATGCCACACACACAACCACACGCACTATACACACTACATGCACATAGACACATGCCACATACACGACCACACGCATCACACATGCCACATACACACAATCACACTCACTATACAGATCACACACACGTACATAACCATACAGTACACACCCCTGCACCACACAATATACACACCACACATACAACCACGCGCACTGTACACATACACACACAACCACAAACACTATGCGCACTATGCCACACACATACACGCATCACACACATACAACCACACTACACACACAACACACATACACAGCGCCACACACACACTCGACCAGACATGCCAACGGCAGTCAGGGTGCCAGCTCACAGCAGCCGGGACTTGGCCCTGGAAAGACACGTCGCTCTCGGAGATGCTGGCGGCAGGGGTGCCTGGGGCTGTGCTGGGCAGAAGCTGGGTAGCAGTGCCCTTCCCTGTCGGACCCGGGCCCAGAAACCCGCCCTCCAACCCTCTCGGCACCTCACCAGGTGACCTCAGGACGAGCGGCACATCCTCGTCCCGCGCCAACCCCCTCGCCTGGAAGAGGCTTCCTCCCGCAGGAGCACTGGGCCCCATCATTCCAGGACGAAATGGAAAAAAACGGCCTCCGCGCAGGCCGCCCCTCCCACCCGCCTCTGGAGCTGTGTCGGCAGCTGCCGTTTCCCCAGAGAAGCAGGTGGGGAAAGAGGGACGAAGACGCTGACGGCGAGACGGGGCCCATCCGAGTTAGGACCCGGGGAGCCAGAGCAGGACGCCAGCGGGTTGGGCCCGTGCCTTGCACACAGCTGAGCTGGGATTCAATCCCAGCACCCCTATCCCCCTGAGCCTGCCAGGAGCCATCCCTGCGCACAGAGCCAGGAGTAAGTCCCGAGCATTACTGGGTGTGGCCCTAAAACCAAAAAGCCAAAACATCAGTGATGAGGACTTCCCAGGCTTGAGGGTCCCAGGGGTGATGAGGTGAAAACCAGTCACCCAAGAGACATGATGTGATCGAGAGAGAAACACTCACACGTGACAGGAAAGCCCAAACACCAGCAAACCCGGGGTCCCAGACACCCAACTATGTGAGCGGGGGCCCTCGCTGGGAGCCTGGGAGAAGGTGGGCAGACGCCATGTGGATGAGGACACTGTCCAGGCCGGGACAGGGCCACTGGGTCCTGTCCCAGTCCTACATGAGCTCCGAGCTCGAGAACATCAGGTCCCCAGCCCGGGAAAGGCTTGGGAGGGGAGGAGGGGAGAGGCTGGGGTGTCCTCCACTGAGTCTGGCCTCCGAGAGGAGGATGCGGCTGTGCTCACCTCACAGTTATCTCTGACAGCGCGGGCAGCTGGGCGAAGTCTGAGTGCATCAGGCTGACGGCCTGAAGGAAGCGGCGGTCCTGGGGGGTGGCCGCCTGCAGCTGGCTGGCTTCGGGGGGAGAGAGAAGCACACCGGAGCTGTGAGCCGGGGGCCCCGTCCCGCCCCACGCATCCCCGCCTGGAGGCCGACCGCATCACAGACAACTGAACATGTGTGTGCTTCTCTCACAATGTTGGAGAAACAACCGGAAGAGACAAATGAGCAAGGAGGTGTCTGCCAAGAGATTCCAAACTCAGTGGGAGCCGCGCGCTCTGGCAGCAGCCAGCAAGGGGGGGAGCGCCCGCCCTGACGGCCCCCCGTCGCTAAGGGGCGCCTCCGCGCACCAGCCAGCTCCTTACCCGTCAGCACGTTCTGGACGCGGTCGTAGTGTGCGAAGTTGTAGGCTCTGCCCGGGGCGGCCGTCCTGGCGGCGGGCAGGGTCTCCTTCAGGTGGACCTCCAGCCCGTTCAGGGACGCCAGGCTGCTGTGGTACTGCAGGTGCGAGGAGAGTGGGCTCAGCGGGCCACAGACCCGGAGAACACTGATGATCTTATTTTTTAAGCTTTGGGTTCTAGGCCACACCCAGCAGTGCTCAGGGCTCACTCCTGGCGCTGCACAGGGGGCCTTATGGGACGCCGGAACCTGGGCCGGCTGCGTGCCGGGCCAGTGCCCCACCCACTGCTCTAGCTCTTCCAGCCTGTGAACGACACATATGTATTCGGGGGCCACAGCCGGCGATGCTTGGGGGTCCAGATGGGATGCTGGGGATTGCACCCAGGCTGGCCACGTGCCCACTGCCCCCTGAACTCTTCATCGTGAAGCCACCCCCGCAGCAGGTGGTGCTCTCTGAGCCCTGCTTTGAGCTTTACCAAACGATGGCTCCAGAGTGACACTGCCTCCTTAGGGCCCTGTCCTGGGCAGCAGATGCCCGATACCCCCCCCTGGGGGGGAGGGACTTCCTGGCCTTTTCTGTGCTTCCGCTCTGTCTTCTGATTCTGGGCCACATGCAGCAGTGCTCAGGAGCCCCTCTTGGCTCATTCCTGGCAGTGCTTCAGGGGCACCTCATGGGGCCGGGGACCAAACACACAAAGCCTGTGTGCTTCCAGCCCTCAGAACACTCCCTCTGTCTCCTTCACTTTTTAACCCTTTGTTGACTCCAACATGCTCCCCAGAGGACGGGGTTCACAGAGTCGGGGCAGGTGTGGCTTGAAGCAGAGGCCCAGGCTGTGGGCCGCCCGTCCCCCCGCCCCCCCGCCGTGTGCGAGGGTGGGCGCAGATGCCAATGTGGCGGTGCACACAGGCTGTTCTGGGCGGAAGTGTTATTTTGGGCGGTGGACAGAAGGTGACTTCCTCTCTCTGGGCACGCTGCGGCGACCGTGGCTCTCCAAGCAGCTGGCTGGACGTGGACTTGCTTTGCTGGGAGTCTCCTCACAGGTGCCGGGCCGGGGCTGCTCACCGAGACGACGGCTCCGGGGAGACACCGTCACAGCCCAGCCCTGAGCTCCTGTCTGGGTGGGCGCACACGGACGCCCACACAGGCCTGTGCTGCCGGGAGGCTCCGGCTGGCCCCCAGGAATCTGTCACTCACTGGTCCCCTCCCAGAGGAAAGGAGGATGAAACCAGAGAGCGAGCCGGGCCCAAACCAGTCCAGTTCAGGTTTTGCTTCTGGAACCTTCTGCGGAACTTGAACCCAGAGAGAATCCTGAGCCATAAATACCAGATGTGACGGGAGATGCCAAGCAAACAATTTGTTTCCGGTAACCAAGTGCGCTCACAGAAACCGAGGCCCGCAAATCGGGGCTCATGAGAAAATCTAATTTTTGCCTGTTTTTTTTTTTTTTTTGCATAGCCTGAGCTAAAATGGTCTTGATATTTTTATAGGAAATCTTAAAAATCTGCATGCATATTTAAACTTTTTTTTATAAGAGTTGGTATTTGGGGGCCTGGGGGCTCAATGGGCTGAGTGCAGGCTTTGCGCTCAGGATGCGAAGTTCCACGCCTGACACCAACTGGTCTTCTGAGCCCCCACCAAGAGTGACCCCACACAGAGCCAAGGAGTAGCCCCTGAGCGCCACCTGGTACGGTGCCAAGACCAGAAAAAAAAAAGTAGAAATTTTAAATTACATGGGTGAGAAAGATGAAGAAGAATATGATGCAATTTAAAAACTGCTATGTTCCGGTTTCCGTGTCCGTCCGCCCTGAGGCAGAGTACAGGCACACGCGTCCTTCCATCGCGCCCGGCTGCCTTCCCTAGGGTGGCAGCAGGACAGGCGAGCCATGCAAGGTGGGAAGCATCTTCCTCACCCTGAGGGTCAGCCAGCTTTGGCCCCGAGAGAACTCAAGGGCCGGGCGCAGGCTCGGCTCACCGGAGCCCCGAGGCCCGGGGCCGATCCCTGCCACCGACTCTGGTTTCCCACGTCCTGTCCGGAGTGATCCCCAAGCACAGAGCCAGGAATAGCCCCTGAGCACTGCCGGTGTGACCAAATAACAAACATGCATACACAAGTCTTGGCACCCGATACAGTCACTGCACAGAGGATCTAGGGAGAGAGGAAGTCAGCCTGATGCCGGGACCCCCGGCTGCCCCGTCCAGAGCAAGGCTGGGGCTTGCACGGCAACGGTGCTGTAACGCGTGCAAGAAACGGAACAGCAGTTTCACGCGTGCCCACGGAGCTCTTTCTGCTAACACGCTCCGGCGTGTGCCTGACACGGCTCAGGCCTGTCATGGCAAGGAGCACGGGGCCTCCACGTCTCCTGAAGGTCAGTGCCGTTACCAGGGCTCGCTGGCTCGATGCTGCCCCCTGCCGGGGCCCCCTCTCCACGCAGATCCTCCCCCAGCTGCTCCCGGCCCTGCTCCCTGCCCTCAGCAAACCAAAGGGACAGAAGATGGGAGAGACGCAGGGCGCCTGGGCCACGTGCAGCTGGTCCCGGCAGCCTGCGCCCGCCACGCCAGAACCCCGGCTTAGCATTCCAGTGGGGCCTCATTCCAGACGCAGCAGCAGCTGCAGCGGGCTGGAGGGAAACCAGGTCAAGTACTCTGCATGCAAGCAGAAGGCAACAAATAAACTCTTCGCTTACGAAATAGTGCTCGGTGCAACAGACCCTGCTTTCAGGCCGGCCACCAAGGTGAGTTGTGAGTCCTTTCCAGAAAGATGGGCCTGCCTTCTCCGGTGACCTCGGGGGCTGCCTGCGTCCCACCCCACAGCGAGCACCGCGGAGGACACAGAGGTGCGGGACACCTCGGGACATGTCCGCAGAAGGCAGGGGCCACTCCTTCACGTGCCCACACCCGCCGTGGCCCAGGACAGAGGGGGCGAGGGGGAAGAGGCCACACGCCAGCCCATCACCCGCAGCAAACGGGGCCTTCCTGGGCTCCCCGCTCTGCTCTTCGCGGTCCTGGGGGCTTTACGGCATCTGCCCCTGCGGACACCATGGCTGAGCCCGGAGCAAGGCCACCGCCTGCCTGAATCTGCTCCTGCCCCTGCGTCTCTTCCCGCTTTCTTTGGGGGAAAGGTAGGAGAGAGCTCTCGCAGATGCTTGACTGCACCCCTGGGGCTGGCTGGGAGATGGTACAGCCACGCCCGGGGGGGGGGGGGGGGGGGACTGTGGGGTGCCGGAGCAGGACATAGGCATGGATCCTACCGGGGGCTGAGCCCAAGGTGACCGGCTCCCTGAGGGAGGGCTCTGCCAGGCATGCTAATAAGACGCTGAGAATAACACTGACAAGAAGCAAACAAGGCGTCCCCAGAACACCACCCGCCCGCAGCAATCCCATCCTGCTGGACCGGCTCTCCAGAGGCTGTTACCATAGCAACCGGCCCTCCAGCAGGGCTGAGGCCCCAGTCTGCTTCTGCAGGAGCCAGGAAGGTGCAGATGGGCTTCAGGGGGGCCTCGGGAGCCAGAGCCTTCAGGCCACCTGAGCCTGCTGGATCCTACACCTGGAGTGGGGGAGGGAGGAGAGCCCCCCAGGCCACAGCCCAGCAGCCCAGCCTAGGAAGGAAGGTCGAGCCAGCAGGGCAGGAGCACAGGGCAGCTGGAGTGGCAGAGACCAGGCCCCGCCAGGCCCTGAGCACCATCCGGCACAGTCTGGTGACCCCTGAGTAACCAGAGTGGGGGGCAGGTGCAGCCCTGCCCTTCCTCCTCCTCCTCCTCCTCAGAGCCCTCTCCCACAAGGCTTAGGAGGAGAGTGGAGAGAGAAGAGCCTGAGCTCTGGATGCTGCTGACTCATGCCCTCCTAGCCCAGGGCGGTGGGAACTGCCCAGGGTCTCTGAATGGGACCTGTGCCCACACTGAAGACCAAACCCGGGGCTGGAGCGATAGCACAGCGGGCAGGGCGTTTGCCTTGCACGCGGCCAACCCGGGTTCGATTCCCAGCATCCCATATGGTCCCCTAAGCACCGCCAGGAGCAATTCCTGAGTGCAGAGCCAAGAGTAACCCCTGTGCGATACCAGGTGTGACCCAAAAAGCAAAAAAAAAAAAAAAAAAAAAAGACCAAACCCAGGCTCTTAGCACAGGCAGGTGCCTGCAACAGACCCTGAGGAGGTTGGACACCCCTGCACAGAAGCTCCAGGAGGAGCAAAATGCCAGGAAAGGAATTTCAAAGAAGACCATGGACCACTCCCAAGGCAACCACCCTAGCAACAGACTTTTACCTGAGTAGAAGGCCCACGTGGGGTCAAGCCAGAGGAACCCTATAAACGCCCCCTTGACCAAAGGAGGGGCGCGCATTGCTGCCCGAGCCCATGTGCTGCATGTGCCCACGTGACTGAGCACCTGTGCCACTCACATCTGCCCTCTTGAGATGTGCACTTTCACGCTTCTGTACCTAATGCTGGGATGCGTGGAGGGCCACTCCAAGACCAAACCCACGCTCCGCACACAGGCAGGGAACTGCAACAGACCCTGAGGTGGCTGGATCCCCCGGACAGAAGCTCTAGCAGGAACAAAATGCCAGGAAAGGGCCCTTGGAGAACCCACTTTAGCGCGTTACCCTCACTCTCTCCCCCTCCTTCCCCTTTCTGAAACCCTCCAAATAAAATCTGGCCTTACCACCCCCCCCACCCCACCCCTCGCTCATCTACGCCTGAAATTCTTTTCTGTGAAGCGAGATGAGAACCTGGCAACCCTGGGTCCCGGGGCGGCAGAGGCGGATTGGGAGAAAGTGACCGTCCGTCTCCTCCCCGCTTCACATGAGCCACCCGTGGGGCCCACCCACGTCACCTGCACACACGGGGCCCTGAGGAGGAGGGTCCGGGTGCACACAGGGCCATGTGGGGTTGGGCATATACTCACCACCTCCTGGACGGCGGCTGCGTCCTCCTGCAGCGGCTCAGCGGCCAGCAGGGCCAGCAGCAGACCTTTCACGGAGTGGGTGTACAGTCGCATGGGCACCAGTGCCCCGGGCTGCGCGGCCTTCCACCTCGCCTCCCTTTTCTCTGCCAGGACGCCGCCTTCCGAGTCCGTGGGGCTGGGGGCTGCCGCGCCTGCCCCCTGAGCCTCGCCACCCGGCCCGGAGAGCCGCTCGGCAGATGACAGATGCCCACGTGGCCCTGGGGGAAGGGGCTCTTCTGCAGGAACAGGGGCCTGATCCCGGGAGAGGGTCTCCGGCCCAGCCGCAGGGTTCTGGGGTTCCCGACTGCCACAGTCACCGCCAACTGGTTCCTTGAGGCTGGGGCTCCCCGCCTCCGGGTCCCTCATGCTAGGGAATAGAAAACAACCCGAAGAGGGTGCCTGGTTCTGAGCCTCGGGAATGTGGGTTCCAGACAGGCCCTGCTCCCTGTCGTCTCCAGACAAGCCAGATTTCTCAGCCAAGGGGCATCCACGCACAGGCCCGGGGTCATGGTCAGCACTGGGCACAGCTGTGGGCTGGGAGGCGGGCAGGCCGTTCTCTCCCTTGCTCTTCGGCTGAGCCATATCCGGGGCCGGGGGCTGGAGGGGAGTCACCAGTGTGCAGGCCCCGGAGTCCTCGTGCCGGGCTGCAGCGGTCTCCCCAGGGACAGGCTTCTCGCCAGGGACAGACGTGCTCTGGCCCTTCAGCCGGTGCTGGGCCGGGTGCTCCTGCAGGGAGGCTGCGGGTGCAGGAGAGCTGGTGGCCAAGGCAGAAAGAAAGGGGATGTGAGGAAGGGCGCCCGGCCGTGCACAGGGTGGTGGTGTTGGGAGCCTGGAGGCTGCAGGTCATGCACAGGCAGGGGCGGGCGGCCCACGAGTGAGCCCGGCTGCAGCCCTGCGTCACGCCCTCCTGCACCTGGAGCTCTGCCCCGCAGCGCGGCCTTCTTCTGGGGCCACAGAGCCCATAAGGAGTGATCACTGGGCCTGATACGCAGCTGAACCCCCTGAGGCTCAGTGGGAGGCAGACGCCGACGGAGGCCGGGCGCCAGCAGGTGATGCCCAGCCCAGGGAACCGGGTTCTAGGTCACCCCCGGAGGTGCTCAGGCAGGGCTGACTCCCGGCAGGGTTGGGGGTCAGACCCGGCTCGGCTGCCTGCAAAGCACAGCGGCCCAGCCTCTTCCCTAGGGGCTGGCGTTCCCGAAGCTCTTTCCAAGGCAGGGCGTGGAGAATGTGCATCCTGGAAGGAGGGCAGCCCTGGGGCCCAAGGGAACAGGGTGTGTGGCAAAGGCAGGACACTCCCTTACCTGGTCATCAGCTCCCCGGGGAAATCCTGGAGACTGGCCGCTTCTGCCTCGGTCAGGAACACAGGCACGATGCGGACGTGGCGGGGGAGAGGCGCTCCTAGGAGGGCAGAGCATCGCTCAGGGTGCTCCCGGGGCCAGAGCGGGGGGGGGGGGGGGGGGGGGGGCGCGGGGAGGGGAGAGCGGAAGGACCTGCTCTCAGGGAGGCGCCACCCACAGCCAGCTCAGAGGGCAGCTGCCTGGGAGGGGCCCTCTGCCCAGTCCCTGCAGTGCCCGTTCCGGGGGTGAGGCTGGGCAGGGCGGGAGAGAGGTGGCGTTGGGTGGAAGGCGTGGCAGGGCATCTATCGAGAATCAGAAGCTGGGCAGAAGAGGGGGCTGCGTGAGGAGCCAGAAAGCCCCGCTGCCTCCCAGGGCGGCCTCGCAATGCCGGACGCAGGAGCCTCCGGAAAGGGACGGGAAAGCTCTCCCTACCCTGGGCTCTGCTCTGGACGCTTCGCCTCACATGCATGAACAAAGCACCCCGACGCCTCGGGCCTTTCCCAAGCCACGTCCTCACCCCTCAGCTGCTCCCCGCCCCCCAACCCCCCAGAACCTTCTACTCACCGCCTTCCTGCACTGCAGCCCCTCCTGGGGGTGGTCCCTGGAAAGAAGCAGGCACAGACGCTGGCATGGGGCGGCCCCTCTCCTCCTCGCCCGGCCAGCAGGAAGGCGCAGTGCCATCTGGACCCAGCACGCTGGTGCCCGCCGCATGCCAAGGACAAAGCAGATGGAGCCGAGCCCCCTGCACCCCCTGCCTGGGTCCAGGAGGAGTGGGGCCCCCAGAGCCCGCGGGGCAGCTGCCACCTCAGCACGCAGGCCTGGCCCTGGGGTCCTCTGCTCCTCCTCCAGGGGATGAAAGCCAGGACGGGGGGGTCTGGACTCTGGTCTCCGACACCTTCAGGGAGCTTCCTATCTTGGAGAACACAGGCTCGGCGCCTCTGCCCTGCTAGAGGGCGCATGCCAGATTCAACACGACCCCAACATGCAGGGCCTGGGAGCCTGGGGCAAGGGTCAGACCCACACACACTGGCACAGGAGATGTCGCTGGCTTGGAAATGTCCCCAGCAAGCAGTCCAGGCATCTCAAGTCATAGGTTTTATTTAAAAAAAAAAAATTGTGGGGAGATGGGGTGCCTGGACCCTGTCTGGCCGTGCTCAGGACCTACTCTTGGCTCTGTGCTCAGCGAGGAGCTGGACCACATGGGGCGATAAGCATCGGGCTGGGGTTCTCTGTGTTCAAGGCAAGTGCCGTGACTCTCCCCAGCCCCTCAGAGGAAAGGTTTTGAAAGGATTCACCCACACAAACATTACAAAACCATTCCCTGAGCCAACGTGGTGTGTAGTAGACACGGCATGACTTTCACTCCACAAACTGACCCGGGACAAAAATTCCGTCAACAAAAATCCCGTAACTCTCAAGCGAGCGGTGGGCCCCTTTCCAAGCCTGTGCATTTCTTTTTTTTCTTTCTTTCTTTTTTGGGTCACACCTGGCAATGCACAGGGGTTACTCCTGGATCATGCACTCAGGAATTACTCCTGGTGGTGCTCAGGAGACCATATGGGATGCTGGGAATCAAACCCGGGTGGGCCGCGTGCAAGGCAAATGCCCTACCCGCTGTGCTATTATTGATCCAGTCCCATAAGGTTTTTCTGGGTTTTTTTTTTTTTTTTTTTTTTTTTTTTTTGCTTTTTGGGTCACACCTGGCGAAGCTCAGGGGTTACTCCTGGCTCTGCACTCAGGAATTACTCCTGGTGGTACTCGGGGGACCACATGGGATGCTGGGAATCAAACTCGGGTCGGCCGCGTACAAGGCAAACGCCTACCCGCTGTGCTATCGCTGCTATCGCTCCAGCCCACAAGACCACAAGGCTGAGGACACCTGAAGTCAGCCACACAGACACAGGAAAGCCTCGGCCTTACAGGGAACTGGCCAGAGCCTCTTAAAGCTACAGAGGGCACAGGCAAAGGACTCGTCTTCCTGCACTCGGAAAGTTCTCAACCAAGGGAGCACGTGTCTGGGCTCCGGGGCAGCACCCCATGGGGTGACCGTCCACAGCCTGCGCCTGGCCCTGCACTGGCTCCTTTCGGACGCTCACGGGATCCACTCTGCACTCCGCAGCCCAGCGAGGCTCAGGCTTTGAGTATAGACAGACCTCGGTGTTCTAGGCAGTTCTAGAGAATCACTTCCCGGAAGTGGAATGATGGGAACACGGAAGGTCACCCTGCAGGGGCCATCACACAGGGGCCCGGAAGAGCAGTGCTGATCAAGACAGCCACCGACACGACCTGAGAGCCCAGACTGCCCCAGGAGAGCGCCAACTGTCCCTGCTGATGCATGTGGAAGCATTTATCTTAGCCTATGGGGCTAATGTGGGAGAGAAAGAGTACAGGAGGTGGGGGCTGGGGGTGACAGCACAGCGGGGAGGGCGTTTGCCTTGCACGCGGCCCGACCCGGGTTCAATCTCCAGCATCCCACATGGTCCCCTGAGCACGGCCAGGAGTAGTTCCTGAGTGCATGAGCCAGGAGGAACCCCTGAGCATCCCCAGGTGTGATCCAAAATGAAAAAAAAAAATTTAAAAAAGTTGCTTTAAAAAAGAAAAAGAGTACAGGAGGTGCAGGGCTTGCTCGCACGCAGCCACGCCCAGTCTGCCGGCAAACCACACGGTCCCCTCAAGCACCTCCAGGGGTCGCTCCTGAGCACTGCTGGGTGTGCCTGCCCCCCTCCCAGCCTTTTCCTCCGTGCTACCTTCAGGGGCCAGGGCGCCAGCCTGGCAGGTAGGGCACTTCCCCTGTACGTGGCCAACCGGAATTCTATCCCCAGCGCCTGCTGTGGTCCCCTGGACGCTGCCACGTGTGGCCCCAAGCCCCAAATCTCCCCTTCAAGGGGACCGAGGGGAAATGCCTGGGAACCCCAGGTTCTGTTCTCTGCACTGCATGGTACCTCGAGCACCATGAGGAGGGATCCCACGTACTGAGGATCACCAGGTGACCCCGAAACCAAAACGGTCTTGTCGAATGCTCAGGAAAACCAGGTGAGAGTGAAGAGAAAGAGACGGAAAGCGGAGGCCGGTGCCTCCCTGGGAAGCAGACGAGCAGGAACCCCGCCTGCCAGCACAGCCCCAGCGCCCGGGACTGGAGCGAGTCTGCTGCCCCAGCCCGGCCCTCCAGCCTTGCTCCAAGCTATCCCCGGAGGCGGCGAACCCGAGAAGCACCTCCCCATGTCCCGGGCAGAGACGCACCATCCCTCCGCCTCCACGGACCGGGATACCAACACGAGGGGGAGGAAGGCAATGGGTAGTGCCCCCCCCCCCCCCGCCCACTCGGCGCGACCATACCTGCTCCTGGCGTAGCAGGACCTTGGCCGTGAGGGACGGGGTGAGCTGGGTGCTGACGATCCTAGGGGTCGGACACAGGACCGGGGAGGTGTGAGCAGAGCTGGACCCGGGCCGTGGAGGCTGCTCTGAAGATGCTGCCAGCACACCCGGCGGGCAAGGCACAGACGGACCCAGGAGGGGCCCAGAGGGCAGGGGCACGGGCTCTACGTGCAGCACCCTGGGAATGGCCCCTGAACCACCTGGTGTGACCCCCCCCACCCCACCCGCCAAAAAAAATAAAAGTACTGGCAAAGTATTCAGAGAGGGAGAGAAGCCGGGATGGGTTCAGCACGCAGCGAGGCAGGCCCTGGGGCCCCCAAGAGCTCAGAGCGCTTCCGTAGGTGCCCATTAGGGGTCAGCAGAGAGCAGAGGGCTGGGGTCCTGAAGCAGGAAGGGCGCTGCCTCCCAGGGCTGCCTCGGGGCCTCCTGGGTTCCATGGAGCTGAGGGCTGGCAGAGGCCAAGCCTTTGGCGGGCAGGGCCCTCCCCAGAGCCCAGAGACAGCTCTGAGGCTGCCTCTCACCAGCCCAGCTCTTCCCTGGACACAGCAGGCCCTGAGTTCCCAGCTCCTGAGCCTGCGATCTCTATGGAAGTGGCTCCCAGACTGGGCAGGGGGAGGGGGGCGGGGGGGGGGGAGCGGCTGGACTCACAGGCCCTGGTAGAGGATGCAGCCGGCGTGGACGTGCGGGCAGCACTGGCAGGCCTGCAGGATGAGGGCCGCCTTCAGCAGCAGCAGTGGCTCTACCTGCGGGCAGGGAGAACGCAACCGGCTCAGACAGAGCCTCGCCACAGGACAGGGGCCCACGCAGTCCCCTCCCCACCCTGCGCTGCCGGCCCTAGAGCCAGGAGGCCTCTCTGGATGCTGGAACGCCCAGCACACACAGCCCAGCGCCCTCGGGGGAGCGGCAGGGGGTTACGGCTCACAGTGCAGAGAGGGGGCGGTCAGGACCCAGCTGCCCACCGTGAGATGGTCCCAGTGTGGGCACAGGCCTCTCCAGCCCCATCTGTGGGTTGGTCCAGGGTGGGATGTGGGCACAGGCCAGCCTCTCCAGCCCCGCAGCAGCTGTGCCCGGACCAGCTCCTGGCATCTGGCCTGGGTGTGATTCGGCCTGGGCCCCCTTTCCGGCAAACACAACCCTTAGTGTCTCCTGGGAATCTCTCGTCTCTAGACAAGCAGAGAACATTCCCAATCGCACCCAGGCCTCTCTCATCCCCAGGGACCATTCCAGCCCCCCTCATGCTGGGGCGGGGGCATGGCTCTAAGCTCCACACTCCCAAGCTCAGGCCATGCCCAGAACCCCCTTGCCCCCCCCCCAATATATAAAGCTAGAACAGATTGACCCTGGTCAGGAATGGCCAGCAATGGCCCAAGCCTGTTTCCTGGCTGGCAGCTGAACCCCGTCAGTGGTTAGAACCCAGCGCTGATATGGCCACACCTCAGGACAGCACCCAGACCCCGCGGACTGCCCTGTAGGACACAGAACCCACAGCATGAAACCCCATAAACTGCCCCCACTTCTTGGCAGAGCCACAGCACCCTGTCCTGGGCAAGGGGTCAGCCTGCAGGAGGTGCCCATCACGGAGAGGTGGTCAGTTCTCCTGGTATGCCTGCATCTCCTTCCCTGTGACAACGGTCTGCACATGGAGCACCAGGCAGCAGAGGTGGGAGGCCGGTCCCATGAGACGCCTCTGAACGCTTGTGGCCAGTGGCCAGGCTCAAAGGTCAGTGACATCCCACACCTTTCCCACCCGGAGCCAGCACCCGCGTTTCTGGAAATGCCAGCACCAGGCACCTGCGAGGCTGCGCAGGAAGAACTCCCGGGAGAGTTACGGCAGGAGCAAAGGGGCCTTCAGAGCGCTGAGCTCCCCAGAGAAACCCAGAGAACCCCTACCATGGTCCTCAGGATGCAGTACCAAGCACCGCCTCGACCCTGACCAGGCTCTGGAGGGTGCGGACTGCGAATTCTACTACAAGGTGAGGGATCAGGGCAGGGCAGGGGCTGGGCCACCACATCGAGCCTCACAGTGCTAAACCCCATCTGTCCACTTCCCCAGACACAGTCTACTGAAAGCATGGCGGGAACCCCCTCCCCACCACCGCCATCCAGCCAGGGCCCCCCGGGACACATACAACACCATTCCCAGCAGACAGCGACGGGCGGTTGCCGTGAACATGGCAGCACATGTGTCTGTCTGCCACAGACCAGCGCTGGGCCACGGGACTCCCTGGGCTTCGTCCGGCCCGAGGGCCAGGTGGTCCCCCAGCCTGGCTTGAAGCGGGGAAGCGTGCGGCAGCTCTAGCCCTTCCCAGGCACGGTACCTTGGTGGGGTCGAGGGTCCAGAGGGAACTGAAGATCCTGTCCAGGTCGCCGGTGTGGCTCAGAATCTGCTGGATGGCGGCCTCCCACGCGGCGCCCAGCTCCTCCCGAGAACGGCTCTGAGACAGCAGCCGACATCCCATCAGCGCCACAGTCCCAGATGCCCGGGGGAGCCTGTCCCCACCCGCCGCGGGAGGGGCCTGTTCGGAGTGGCAGTCCCCTCCCCTCCTCCATGGCTGCCCGAAACCCAGGGCACCCGCGGGAGAGCCTCACGGCCAGTGCTCCTGGCCCCCACCCCATCCCCAGTGGGGCAAGCTCGGGGATGAGGTGCCCCCGGGCCCCAGGAAACTGTGTCCCTGAGAGGCTCCAGGAGGCCTGGCAGAGGGACAGACCCCCACCCCAGACCCCCAAACAAATGCTGTGTGCCGCCACCAGCAGCCAGCTAAAAAAAAAAATCGATGCAAGATGGCCACAGCCTCTCAGTATCTGTATTGTAAACCATAAAGCCCCAAAGTAGAGAGAGAGTGCGGGGGAGATTGTCTGCCGTGGAGGCAGGGGGAGGGTTGGAAAGGGGGGATACTGGGGACATCGGTGGTGGAAGATGTGCACTGGTGGAGGGGTAGGTGTTTGGTCACTGCACGTCTGAAAAATCAAACGCGAGAGCTTTGTAACTGTATCTCACGGTGATTCGATTAAAAAAAGAAAAAGATGGCCACAGCGCCACCCTCAGACCTGGTATGCCAGAGAAACGGGTCCGTTGTAGAAGTGGAAGAATCCGATGAGCTGATCCAGGAACTGCTGGCAGCTGACATCCGGGAGCTCCGCAGCGCAGCCCAGCACCTGAGGGAGGACAGCCAGCAGGACAGGCATGCTCCCTGTCCCTCAGGCCCGGACCCAACCCCCGCCCCACCCCAGCCCCGGCATCCAGGACTGCAGAACCAAACCTCACTGGCCTGCAGAACTGGACCTGCTACTGCCCATGGCCTGCACTCAGCCAATATGGTCTCGGGGGGGGGGGGGGGGGGGACCTCAGTGCCTGATCAGGGGCCGAATCAGAAATGCCCGCCCCTGCCTGTTCAGGCGCCCCCGGCTTTCCCGGCCACCCGAGTAGCCATGGAAGGCTCCAGCATGTCCACCGATTCTGTTATGCTCACTTACAGCAACGGTGACTGCTGTCCAGGCCAGAGAGTTCCTGTTCTATTGGACAAGGAAACAGAGAGTACCTATTCTATTCCACGGGAAACACAGTACCTGATCCAGTCTATGAGATAACAGAGAGTATCTGAGCCAATCCTCAGGGAACAGAGAGCACTGATCCATTCATTCCTCAGAACAGAGAGTACTGATCCATTTCTCAGGGAATAGAGAGTGCCTGACCCATTCCTCAGGGAACAGAGAGTACTAATCCTTTCCTCAGGGAACAGAGTACTGATCCATTCCTCAGGAAACAGAGTACTGATCCATTTCTCAGGGAATAGAGAGTACCTGACCCATTCCTCAGGGAACAGAGAGTAAGCCATAGAAGGCTCCAGCATGCCCAACAATTTTATTACACAGGAAACAGACTACCTGTTCCATTATTCCGCAAAGAAATAGAAAGAACTTGTTCTGTTCTCGAGAAAGACTGAGGCTGGAAGACTTTCATGATCTCACTTCAAGAACCTGACTTTAAGACACTGTCAAATTTATTTTGCAGCACAGGGATTAGGGTCACACCGGACATTCGCCCAGGGCTTAATCCTTGGCAGTGCTCAGGGGACCATCTGAGGTTTTGGAGGTTGAAGTCAGGTTACGGGGTGCAAGGCAAGTGCCTTACCTGTGTACTACCTTTCTGGACCCAAGGACCCTCAGGTGTATCAACCGAAAAGAACAAAGGCCAGAAACAGACCCACCGTTAAGTGGTCATTCGATCTTGGGAAAACGTGTGTAAGGATTCCCAAGGTAATGGAGACTTTTTCTCCTTTTCCTACGGTGTTGGGACAACTTTATTCTACCCAACAAGACAAAAAGCTTGATCTCCACTTCACAGCAAACATGGAGATTCATCCTACCCATTTACAGACCTAAATTTAAAAGCTGAGGGGGCTGGAGCGATAGCACAGCAGGTAAGGCGTTTGCCTTGCACGCAGCCAACATGGCCAACACAGGTTCGATTCCCAGCATCCCATATGGTCCCCCGAGCACCGCCAGGAGCAATTCCTGAGTAGTGCATGAGCCAGGAGTAACCCCTGAGCATCACCAGGTGTGACCCAAAAAGAAAAAAAAAAAATTTAAAAGCTGATACTATAAAAACCTATGAAAACATCAGAAAACGTCTTCTCCTTATGGTAATAGGACACAGAAAACAATAACCACAAAAGAGAAAATTGATACATCTGACTTGGTTAAAATGAAAATGTGCTCATGAAGCTGAAATAACAGTAAGCAGGCAAGGTGCTTGCCTAGCATGCAGCTAACCCAGGTTTGATCCCTGGTCCCCATATGGTCTCCAAACCTGCCAGGAGTGAGCGATTCCTGAGCCAGGAATCATCCCATTGGGTGTGGACCCCTCCCCAGCCCCCCCAAGAAAACCCCCCAAAAATCCTGCTCATCAAAACACACCAGTAAGCAAACCACTGGGACTGGAGAGAGTACAGCAGAAAAGGCATTTGCCTTGCATGTGGCTGGCCCAGTTAAATCTCCGACACTACATCAGGTCCCCTGAGCCCCGACAGGAGAGATAGATCCCTGAACCACAAAGACAGGAGTAGCCCCTGAGCATGACTGAGAATGGCCCAAAGTAAAAAAGCAGAAATAGCAACAACAACAAAATAAGAAAGAAACAAAGAAAGAAAAAGCAAAAGCTAATAGGATTTACAAAGGAGAAATAATACTTTTAAAAATATGTATCTGACAAAGAGGCGTTATCTTGAAAACACACACACACACACGCGTGCGCGCGCACACACACACACACACACACACACACACACCCCAAGAACTCCTATAACCCAATAAAAAATGAAAACTCAATTTTAAAAATGGGCCAAGGCTTTTGGATAGGTATTTCTCAAATAAATCTATATAAGGCACCATTAAGTGTGTGAAAAGGACAGTATCATTCATCAGTGGGGACAGACAATGAAACACACAGTGACACAGCACTCCCCAGCCAGAAGGGAAGACGAGACCCACGGCATCTGTGCTAACACATCCGCACACATTGCCGGTGGGCTCCTGCAGGAAACCACACTGGGAGAGGTCTGGCTGCTTCTCAGAGAATCGACCCACCAGAACCCTCTGACCCAGTGATTCTATGCCCAATATTTACCTCCAAGGAAGGAAAATTCAGTCCACAAAAAGCCTTCAGAGGACAGCTCCTGGGTCTCTTATTCTTAGCTGCCCCAAACTGGACACAGCTCACGGGGACATACGAAGGAGGGGGAGGGGCTGGAGAGAGAGAGGGCAGGAGCCGGGTACCCGCCCTGCACGTGGCTGACTCGGACTCAGTCCCTGTGCGCCCTGCTCCCCTGAGTACCAGTGGGTGCAGCCTAGAGGCCTCTGGGCACCCCGGCACTCCAGGGCATCACAACACAGCATTCTTGGACTCTCGCTTTGAACCTCCAGGAGATTTTCAAAGAATTGTCGAGAGGGGTCCCTGGACCTCCTGAGGAGGAGATCAATGGCCGGGCTAAGGTGGACAGGGAATGATGTTTGGCAGTAAGTCTGAAAGTACTGCTGTGACACGCGGAAACAGGGACAAGCCACCACTCCATGGTGGTCACTGCACTTGTTCAGAGGCATGCATTAATTCACGCACTAATTCACTCCTCCAACACTTTGGGATGGGCTGAACGGACTGACGGGGAAAAGCACGGAACAAAGGCTACAAAGGGCAGGCCAGGAAGGAGCAGCTCAGCGGGGTGAGAGCTCATGTGCTGTCCCCTGACAGCAGACACCAAATGGTGTCTACAGGGACGCCAAATGGTCCCTGGAGATCCCCGTGCCTCATCATCATGTCAGCCCCCCGGAGACCATGTATTTCACCAAGGATCGGCTCACTGGCGATCTGTGTGCACCGGTGTCCGTGGGTAAGCTCAGGGGGTCTCCCATCCTGTGGAGGGGCGCTTGAGAGCTAAGTACTTCACGGAACTCAAATGTCTCCCCCAAAGAGGCCTGGAGAGACAGAAGGGCCAGCTGGGTGCTTGCCTGGTATGCAGCCGACCCGGGTTTGACCTCTGCACCACATACAGTCCCCTGATCACCGCCTGGAGTGATCTCTGAGCACAGAGCCAGGAGTAAGCCTGAGTAGGCCAGGTGTGGCCTCCCAAAACAAAACAAAAATGTTTTAAAATTATCTCTGAAAGAATCTTGGAAATCAAACATACATGCCTCGAGGTCTCAGTGTTTTAAGGTCACATCCCCAGAAAATGCGGAGAGGCCAGATAAGTTTTTTTTTTCTTTATGGGTCACACCCGGCGATGCACAGGGGTTACTCCTGGCTCTGCACTCAGGAATTACTCCTGGTGGTGCTCGGGGGACCCTATGGGATGCAGGGAATTGAACCTGGGTTGGCTGCATGCAAGGCAAACACCCTACATGCTATGCTATCGCTCCAGCCCCAGAGGCCAGAGAAGTTTCCAGAGTACAAAGAAGAAAAAGATGGAGACGGCCTCAGAGAAAGCAGAATGCCCACGGGCTGGCTGTGTCTCACAGGAGGGCCAGCCACAGGCCACGCGGGTCCGTCGGGGATGTCACAACCGAGATGACTGTTATGACCTGCACCTGCAGGGTGGGATGTGGATGACATTGGACACGCACAAGGGGGCAGCGGGACAAGCGAGTCATCTAAGGAGCCTGACTGGGCTTGGTCACCCAAGTACCCGGCTGAAGACTCAGGGCCCCCCAGAGCGGAGAGTCCACTGGCTCAGAATCTGCCCCTTCAACTCACCCAAAGGTAGTCCCCATCCATTCTCACGGCGAACTTCAGCTTCCGCAGACGAATGAGAGTGGGGGGCGAGCCGGAAATGTCCGAGACGCAGTGGACAACGCCCGCGATCTGTCCACAGAGCAGCTCCTGTTGGTCGAGCAGGGTCTACGGGAAAAGCGCGAGGGCCAGTGGGAAGCTGGGCGGGTCAGGCGTGCATGCCACTCTCGAGGGCAGGGTGGGCCAGATCTGGGGTACCGCTGCTTCCACACGGCCCGGGCACCCTAAGTAGGTTTTCTGTACTTGGAGGGGCTGCAAACCCAAGCAGGAAGGAGGATCCCGAGTGCTGCGGGGCTGAACACGCCCACGACCCTCACCCCTGGCCTGGAAGGGGGCTCAGCAGTGCAGCCCCTGCCTCGAGGCCTGGGGCCCTTGCTTTTATCCCCGCGCTGGGCCCTTTCCTAACAACCCAACTCATCCTTTGGTCTCTTGGACCAAGTCTTCCACGCCCTGCCCAGTGTCCTGAGCCATGCGGAACCCCCAGAGATGCGTCACAGAAGACCATCCAGAACGGGAACTCCACAATGACGGGCCTGTGGCTGGGGAAACGCGAGCCTTTCATCCTGCTCGAATCCTCTGCAGAGAGGCCAGAGCAGCCCAGACTGGCCCCAAGCCCCGAATGAGAGCACGGCCACGAGTCTGTCTTAGCGTGGACGGCCAGGGCCCAGGCCCCCGGGACAAAGCAGGAAATGGTCTTCCTAGCTGCTAGGACTGAGCAGGCGTCTAGGCAGGTGGTAAGCCTATAGCAGTATAAAGGAAAGACCAGGCAGAGGCCCCTGCCTGGCTCCCCCGGAGGAAGTAGTGGACACCCTACCCTCTAACAGGGACCACACAAATGACCCGGATCTCTCAGTCACGCCAGGGCGTATGGGGAAAACAGGGAAGTGTGGGGGTGAGGAGAGCAAGATCGTAAAAGGGACTTAAAGCACCACATTAACAAGGACCACGTGGACCTTATTTAATACCAACTTATTTCTAATGGCGCTAAGTTTACATAATTTTTTCCCTTAAAAAAAATTTTTTTTTGGTGGTGCCAGGGATTGAAGCCAGGGTCTCCCACATGCCGGGCAACTGTTCTGCCACCCATGCCCAACCCATGAGGACCCTGTTTGAATCTAGATTGTAAAAAGACAGAGTGGGGGCGGGAGCAATAGCATAGCGGGTAAGGAGCTTGTCTTGCACGCGGCTGACTTGGGTGTGATCCCCAGAACCACATATGATCCCCTAAGCCCCATCAGGAGTGACCCCTGGGTCCAGAGCCAGGAGTAAGCCCTGAGCAATGCCAAGGGTGGCGTGAGAACCAAAACAAAACGAACAAGAAGATGCGTGATAAAGCACTTGCCCCACACATGGCAAACCTTGGTTTGATCCCCAGCTCCACTTACGGTGTCTGAGTACCACCGCCAGGCTCATCCCTGACCGTGGAGCCAAGGACAGCCCCAGCTCAGTGCAGTGTGGTCCGACACCCCCACCCCCAAATGAGAGAGACTGGAAGGGGGAAGGAAGAAGGACGAACTGATTTGTAAAATACCAAAGACAAAACTTTAATAAGTTAACATCAGACGGCACTGGAAATTGTTATTATTATAAACTTGTTAGGCATGATCTTAGGGGAAAAAAAAAAAGTCCTTCAGGAGCTAGAGCGATAGCACAACGGGCAGGCCTTGCAGGTGACGGACCTGGGTTCGATTCCCAGCATCCCATATGGTCCCCGAGCACCGCCAGGAGTGATTCCTGAGTGCATGAACCAGGAGGAACCCCTGTGCATCGCCGGGTGTGACCCCCCCCAAAAAATGTCCTTCAAATCTGGGGGGCCTCACTCATTGTTGGCACACAGAGAGACAAGTCCAGAGAATAAGCAGTCCAAAACCATTGGCACTGGATTACAAATCAGACAATCAAGCAGTAGGGCGAGAGGTGGTGAGGGAGGGAAAGAGAGGGGCACTAGAAGTCTAGAGATGACACAGGGCAGTGTGGAGGTTCTCACGCACTTTGGTCCCTGGTGCAGTAACTTTTGCCTCAACATAAGTCAGTACTATTGAATGATGTTACCTGAACTTCAGTCCAATGAGTGAGCCAGGGAGACAGAGCAGGAAGGAAGGGAGGGAGGGAGGAAGGGAGAGAGGGAGGGAGGAGCAAGCCCCGGGTATCTCCAGCACCTCGTGGTCCCCAGAGCCTCTCCAGGAGCAATACCCGACCAACGCACCCAGAGAAGCCCCTGAGCTCCATCAGGCGTGAAGTAAAAACATAAAAACAAGCTACAAAAGAATGTTTTAAAATCCCCTTCCCTTTGGAGAGGTCAGAGGAAGACAACAGTGACACAGGATCTACCATTTGCTTCCAAACGCTCTTGGGGAAACGGCAAGGGTTGGGAGTGGTGGGTAGGACAAGTGACACAAGGTGGACAACGTGTCCGTAAACTGCTGAGCTGTGGCCGAGGGCGCCCCACGGTCCCCCCTCTACTGTGTGTCTCTCAGAAAGAATTATTTTCACTGAGCCGATCAAAATTCAAAAGCACCAGAGGGCAGCGGGAAAATCATGAGGGAGCGAGACGGCCAGGAAAGAAGGGAGAACAGAGTCATCTGGGAATTTCAAGACCTTTCAGAAAGGAGGGGGCAGGCAGGGCACAGTCCCCGACTGTGCATGGGTCCCCGACATCCCGATGGTCCCCCAAGCACCGCCAGGAGTGATTCCTTAGCACAGAGCCAGAAGGAACCCCTGAACACAGCTGGGTGTGGCCAACAAACAAGGAAAGGAATTTTAAGACCTAACCAGGAAATAGTTGCTCAACTCAGAGTAGAAGTGTTCAGTGCCTGGATGAAGCACAGACAGGAGTTCCCACTGTAAAACCCATCCAGTCTTGGGGATAAAGAACCACTGTGAAAAACTGTAAAACTGTGCGAAGTCAGCCTCAGGCACAGGGCACCCCCTCCCCGCCCCAGCGCTGAAATGCCCCGAGGCTTACCTCCGAGGGGTAGAAATAACAGATGCCAGCTCTGGTGGGGTCTCCTTCTTCCTTTACCTTTGAGCCATCGTAAAGGAAAAAATAATCCCACCTGGCAAGAGAACAGAACGCAGCCATGCTGCCGTGTACCTGGGCACCGGGCTTCAAGACACACCAGCCAGTCTCCAGCCGGGAAGCTGGTGACTCCCACTGGAGAAGCCCGCTGGACGATCAGTGGCCGCAAACTAATCTGGCGCTTTCAGGGGTGCGTCCAGTCCCGGGAGACACGGGAGACCCAGCACCCAGAAAGTCACTGCTGGTCTGAGATTTGGAGGTCCTTTGCCTCTCTGGTGCCAACATCCAGGAGGGGCGTCTGAGATGCACCCGCCCAGCCCTTCTAACCGCAGGGCACTGGCTCCCCACCACACCCTTCTTCCACGCTTCCAGCCCCTGGCCACGGCGGCAACGGGCCCACAGTAATGAGCAGTTTCAACGCAGGAGACAGTCTGCAGGGCCAACAGGCCCACAAGAGTTCACAGCCGTGCCGCCAAACCTTCCCTGTCTTCTCACCAAGCGCAATCCTTCACCTGCCATCACCCTGTCTACGCCTCTGGGAATCTCCTGTCACCTGCCAGAACCCTCTGGACGCCCCCACCCACCAGACCCAAAGCCAGCTGGGCAGTGGAAGTGTATCTCTAAGGCCAGGAAGCAAAGGACACAGTGGCTCAGACGCCCCCAGTGGACTTTCTCAGCCGGCAGGAGGGGCCGTGGCCGCCCTCACCTGGCCCCGCCTCCCGGGGCTCGGCCCTCGCTCCGCCGCCCTCACTGGCTCCCGCCTTCTCCCAGGCAAGCCACAACTCGACTTCCAGCAGCATCCCAGGTCCCAGCGCCAAGGTGGGCACCAGGCTGTGGGGCCAGTCCAGATCCCGACGCCATGAAAATGCTTTGAGGGCGGGGTAGTATGGTGCGTAGGGCGCTTGCCTTGCACGCGACCAACCCGGGTTCCATCCCGGCACCACCTCTGGGTCCCCAGAGCACCGCCACGAGTGATCCCTGAGCCAGGGGTGGCCCCCAAACACACGAACAAAAATGCTTCGAACACAGCCTCACACCCCGCCCCCCATCCCGGGTCCTGCCCCCACCCGTGACCCCGCTTATGGGGAAAAGCAGGGTCTCCACTTCGGCAGAGAAGCCCGGGGAGTCATTTCCATCTGCTCCATCTCAGCGACCCCCACCCTGCAAGGTCACGACTTCCTGTGCCTCAGCCCAGCCAACGGTCAGTGTCTGCTGAAGCAGACTGGGAGCGAGGTCCAGGGTGTGCGGGCCCTGGGAGGGGGCCGGGGGGGCAGGTAGAGGCTGTGCAATACCCTCTGGGGCCAGCCTGGCCACCCCTCTTCTGGGGCTGAGGTTCTAGAACCCGCCACTTCCAGTCTCCGCAAAGGGAGGTGATCAGAGGTGGTTACTGGACACAGCTATCTTTTAGGGGTTTTTATGGGGGGAGGACAAGGTGGGGTCACACCCGGAGGTGCTCAAAGGCTATTCCTGACTCTACTCAGGGGGGAGAGTAGAGTCCCTTGCCCCCCCCACCCCCAAACACACACGCCCGACCAGCCCCATGCTTGATCAGGCTGCTGAGGGAAGTAGCTTTTTCCCCCCTTAAGAAAATCCAAAGAAGGATCCTCCCAGGATGGGAGATGCATGTTGAAAGTAGACTATGGACCGAGCATGACTGCCACTCAATGCCTCTTTTGCAGACCACAACACCGCGGAGGCAGGGTGGGATGGGGGGGATGGGGGTGGGAGGGATACTGGGATCCGTGGTGGTGGGAAATGGGCGCTGGTGGAGGGATGGGTATTTGATCATTGTTGAATCGAAACCCAAGCACAAAAATTTGTAAGTCTACAACTGTACCTCATGGTGTCTCACTAATAAAAATTTTTAAAAAATTAAAAATCCAAAGAGAGGGGCTAGAGCAATACTAGAGCGGGTAGGGCACTTGCCTTGTATGCGACCAACCCTGGGTGTGATCCCCAGCATCGCATATGGTCCCCCAAGCACTGCCAGGAGTCACTCCTGAGTGCAGAGCAGCCAGGAATAACCCCTGAGCATCGCCCCCTGAGCATGGTCCAAAAACAAACATAAAGAAAAACATCTTAAAAAAAAAAAAAGAAAATATCCAAAGCGAGGGGCTGCAGAGATTGGCCAGGTGTTTACAGGGGCATGCGATTCTTGCCACTGCACAAAATCCCTGGAACACCGCCAGGTGGGACCCCAAGGCCCTCCCCGCCAAGGTAAAGTGAGTCCAAAGCATCTGTAGATTTCCAGGGAACCTGAACCCCCGCCCCGCAGCCTGGTGGGCTTTAGGCCAGGGCAGGAGCCGCCACTCACCAAGACGCCGGCTTCTCGGTGGACACGGTGGCAGCCATTTACTCTCCAGGCACCCGCATTCTCTTTATTGGGGTTTTCTTTTGCAGCAGGGCTGCTCTCTCTCCGGCAGGGACCATTCAGCTGGGCCCCTAGTCCACAGATGGCGGATGTGGGAGGAGGCCGAGTTCTCCACCCCCCGGGTCCAGTGCTTGGGGCTCATTCAGCCTGAAAGTGACGCTTCCCTTCTCAGCAGGCCCCGTGGGGCCAGGAGCCCCTGCAGGCCTCTCTGCGCTTCAGGAGAGGGTGTAAAGCAAACCCAGCAAACCCGGCAAACCGCAGTCCCCCGAGTTTGCTCTGGGAGCCCCAGTAGCCTCTCCCACAGTTCTTTGCCAGGAGGGCTCGACCAGGCAGGCGTATGCTAAAGCCGGTGCTCTGACGTGATTCCTAGCTGGTTAGTCCTAGCGCCACCCAGAAGGTTCTGTGTTGAAGTCTCCAGCTCAGGCATGAGGGCTGGGCCCTGAGATAAACACACAAAGGAGAGATTATTTCAGAAACCCACGAGAGATCATGTGATGCTCGGGGGTGTGCGTGTGAGTGAATGAGCCACTTCAAAGAAGCTTTCGAGAAAGTCGAAATCTCCAACAGAAAGAGAGGGGAGCTGAGTATAGTGCCTTCCTATCTTGAAGAGTTAGGTCTCATGGGAAGAGAATATAGATGCAACCTGTGGAAAAATCCAGGGCAGAAAGGGCAGCCAGACCAATCAAGGGCTTGCTGTAGTCATAACGGGAGTGGATTTAGGGAACAGTCACCTTGCCAGAAAAGAGGATTTAACAAATCATCTGCAAACTCTCACGAGAGGACGGGCAACTCAAGATTTGGGAGTCAGGGGGTGGGAGCAATAGGGAGGGCATTGGCCTTGCACACGGCCAACCCCGGGTTCAATTTCCAGCACCCCACACAGCCCCCCGAGTTGGTGAGGAGTGCTCTCCGAGCACAGAGCAGGAGTAAGCACCATCAGGTGAGGCCCCAAAGCCAAAAATTTTTTTAAAAATTTAAAAAAAATTGGAATCAAAAGGAACCAGCATCACTGAATTCCTGAGTTTCTCACTACTCTCCAAAACCATCTCTCGCGGACCTGGCTCACTGCTCCAAAGCACAGGGCGAGGTACCCATCCACCTTGCTAAATGTGGCATCCCCACAATCTCCAAAACCAGGCCTAACAGTCCCACAAGACAACCGTTTGGTTGTGTTTTAGGGAACACCCCGGGGCTGGAGGGCCTGCGGGGGCTTCGGATTGAACCCAGGGCTTTCCGCAGACACAGACAAAGCAAGCATTGAGTCCTCTGACTTCTTCCTGTCCCAAGACACCTCCCAAGACCCCCTTAGGTGACTCCAAAATTATATTCCTAATGTCGCCCTTCTTCAAGCTTAGGTTCCGGGAACTTGCTCCCCAGCTGTCACCCTGCTGGTAGCCCCAACAGATGACTCCAATGCTCCTTTGGTGGAGCATTGAGGCTTCCCGGGAGAGGAGCAGTAGGAGAACCCGGGAGGCCAATCAGATCGCGACCAGGCCTCTCCTCAAGATGCGTCTGGGTGGAAGTTCCTGGGGTGATGCTCAGGGCATCTGAGAACCTTTTAAGCCGATGCCCGCAAGGGGCTGGGGTCATCTGAGCTCCCGGGGTCAAGGCCCGCGGTCAGAAAGGCTCCCCTCCCCTTCCCCCCATCCCTGGTTCCCAGGGTCCTGGGCCCTAACCCCAGGCCAGGTCTGTCTCAGGAAAGTTCAGACAAGAAGTGGGGGGCGGCTCTCAAGTGGGCCGGACTGGACAGGTCACCGAGAGTCAAAAACGGGGGGGGGGGGGGTCCCGCGAATGCCAAGGGGAGGCGGGTGGGGGCTGGGAGGGGGCAGGGGACCAGGTGAGCGGATAAGCGGAATAGGAAACCGGGTGCCAAGGGCCACGCGGCTCTCGGGCCCCGCGGGCTTCGGCCCCGGGGGGCTGCGCGTGGGCGGGTCCAGGCCCCGCGAACCGTCGCCCTAGGCCGGGGTCCCGCCCCCCTCGGGGCTCCCCGCGACTCTGGGCGCTGCCCACCCGCCGGAGCAGCCGGCACCCTCGGGTCTCGGGAGTGGGGGGCGGGGTTCAGCCTGCGGACCGCGGGGCGCGCGCGGCGCCCCAGACTCCCACCCGGTACCTGCGCGCGCGGCCGAGAAGCGCCCGGGTCACGAGCCTGGCGGCGGGGGCGGGGTTCCCCGCTCGGCGGCGCGTGGTGATGACGGAGCAAGCGCGCCGGGCCGGGCCGGGCAGGCGGGGCGCCCCAGGCCCCCGCCCGGTACCTGCGCGCGCGGCCGCTGGGGTTTTCCCCGCGAGGCGGCGCGCGGTGATGACGTCAGGAGCGCCGGGCCGGCCCGGCGGGGCGCCCCCAGGCTCCCGCCCGGTACCTGCGCGCGCGGCCGAGAAGCGGCCGGGTCGCGCGCCTGGGGGGAGTGGCGTTCCCGCGAGGCGACGCGCGGTGATGACGTCGGGAGAGCGCCGGGCCGGCCCGGCGGGGGCGCTCCAGGCTCCCACCTGTGTCTGTGCG
The DNA here is from genome assembly GCF_029834395.1 of Sorex fumeus. Classification (NCBI taxonomy): domain Eukaryota; kingdom Metazoa; phylum Chordata; class Mammalia; order Eulipotyphla; family Soricidae; genus Sorex; species Sorex fumeus. The sequence goes on along the minus strand of NW_026606089.1, from coordinate 14,845,003 downwards.
CGCGGCCGAGAAGCGGCCGGGTCGCGCGCCTGGGGGGGAGTGGCGTTCCCGCGAGGCGACGCGCGGTGATGACGTAGGGAGAGCGCCGGGCCGGCCCGGCGGGGGCGCTCCAGGCTCCCACCTGTGTCTGTGCGCGCGGCCGAGAAGCGCCCTGGTCGCGCGCCTGGGGGGGAGTGGCGTTCCCGCGAGGCGGCGCGCGGTGATGACGTCAGGAGCGCCGGGCCGGCCCGGCGGGGCGCCCCAGGTTCCCACCCGGTACCTGCGCGCGCGGCCGAGAAGCGGCCGGGTCGCGCGCCTGGGGGCGTGGCGTTCCCGCGAGGCGGCGCGCGGTGATGACGTCGGGAGAGTGCCGGGCCGGCCCGGCGGGGGCGCTCCAGGCTCCCACCTGGTGTCTGTGCGCGCGGCCGAGAAGCGCCCGGGTCGCGCGCCTGGGGGGCGTGGCGCTCCCGCGAGGCGGCGCGCGGTGATGACGTAGCGACGCCGCGAGCCCCATGGCGGCCCCCGCGACGGCTGCGGCGCCGGAGCCCTGGCGGGTGTCTGCGCGGCGCTCGCGGCGGACGGCGGCGGCGGCGGCGGTCCGGAGCCCCGAGAAAGAGGAGGCGACCCGCGAGGCGGACGTGGCCGTCGTTCTGCGGCGCCTGCGCGAGGCCGGGTGAGCGCGGCGACTGCGCCCCAACCCCCTCCCGGCCTCCGTCTTCCCGTCTGCGCCTGGGGACGGGCGCGCCCCGCCCGGGGCTGCAGGGGAAGGGGCGGGCGCGGGGACGCTTCCTGAGCCGGGGCCGGCCTCGGGGACTCGGAGCCGGGGCCGAGGGTTCCGACTCGGCGTTCCGGGCTCCAGGCCTTCCTTCCGAGCCGGGCCTGGCACCCAGTACCGGACCGGGCCAGTATTCGGTGGTGCCGTTTGCGCCGCGTGGTGACGCTGCGTCTTGCTCATCCCGGGAAGAACGTGGCCTGGGCTGGAGCGCTGGGACCGCGGGTGGCACGCGTGTGCTGCACGGAGCCGCGCCGGGTTCCGTCCCCTTCGCCCCAGGTGGTCCCCCGAGCCCGCCCGGAGCGATCCCTGAGCGCAGGGCCAGGACTCAGCCCCGAGCACCACCGGGTTTGTGTCATCTTCGTGACTGCACCTGTGATGATGAGTGGCGCGGCGCTGGGCCTGGTACCTCTCGTCCGTGCTGGTTCTAAGGTGTAGAAAAGTTGAACCCCCAGGTTTGCGATCCCTATCAGGACAGGTGGTGGTCTGCGGGTGTCAGAAGGTGAAGGATGCTGCTCTACAGTATCCGTTCGACACGTCAGATCCTCATAGAGCATCCAGTCCTGCCTAAGGAGACCCCATGCTTAGAAATGGAACTCAAGCCCGTGTCTTAGCGATTCCAAAGCCCCCCAGACCCATGCTTCAAATCTCCCCATTATTCCAAAGCCTGTCTGTCTTCCTTCCTGCCCACCATCACTCCCTGCCTTGCTCTGCACTTTAGTTGACCCTCAGAACAGGGCCTAAGGTGGAGGGAGCTCACCCTCAAGGCTACCTTCTCTGGGTCTTACGTTTTATTTCCTCTCCTCACTTGCATTTCCTGAAGGACTCAGTGAAAGGTTTTGCGAGCACTGAAGATCAACAGCAAAAGGACCGATCCCACCCAGGAGAGTTGACTATTTCAGAGGCTCTGCTGCTCTGAATGAAGGTCACCAGGCAGGGGTGGGGAGCCAGAGCCATAGAACCACAGCTAGCTTGCCTGCCTTGCATGCCACCAACCTGGGTTCTATCTCCAGTGACACATCTGGGCTCCTGCGCCCTCCAGAGGTGATCCCCGAGTGTGGAGCCAGGGGAGAGTCCTGAGCACGGCCAGCTGTGGCCCCAAAACAAAAAAAGCAGGGGTGAGTCAAAGCTGAGAGAGCCTGGGGGGGAAAAAGAATGCAGCAGAACTCTTTTCTAGAAGGTCCGGGTGACCACGTATGTGCCTAGGGGCTTGGAGAATGCTTACAGTGGGCACCTTTTTGTCATTTCTCCTGTACATCTTCATTGACCCCCTCACCGAACAGGGTTACCTCTTTCTCTTTGTTTTTGATTTCGGGGACACACCTGGCAGTGCTCTGGGGATCATATGGGATGTCGGGACTTGAACCCAGGTCAGCAGGGTGCAAGGCAAGCGTCCTACCTGCTTCTACCCACGACCTGTAATTGTGGAGCTGCTGCCATTTTGCAGAGAGGAACCAGGCCTCCTTCTGGTGCCATCTCCCAACAGTTGAAACTGTGCCCTGTGCACTGGAGTGCGCTCTCTCTTTCTCTCTCTCTCTCTCTCTCTCTCTCTCTCTCTCTCACACACACACACACACACACACACACTCACACACACACACACCCTCCCCCTAAGGAGCTTGAACACTGGCTTAGAGCTTACTGGTTCAAATCCAGCTCAGAAAGAGGCTGTGTGGTTGTTAGGTGTCGTGCCAAGGCTCCAACTCACAGCTCGTCTCTCTCAAATTGAAATGAAACTGACATAATATTTGTTGTTGTTGTTGCCCAGCAGAGGGTTCAATATTTTCATGGCAAACAAATGATCCAACTAAATGTAGTTAGTGACTGTCCCTCACCGAACAGGGTTACCTCTTTCTCTTGGTTTTTGGTTTCGGGGACACACCTGGCGGTGCTCTGGGGATCATATGGGATGTCGGGGCTTGAACCCAGGTCAGCAGGGTGCAAGGCAAGCGTCCTACCTGCTGTCCTATTGCTCTGGCCCTTCCTTCCCCTGTGATGGGAACTCTTGAGCTTTCTCTCTTCGGGCCAGAACGATGATTCAAGAGACTCAGCGTATTTCACATGCTGGAAACCCAGATTCCATCCCTGGCACCACATGGTCTCCTGAACATCTCCAGGAGCACCCTTATATTTTGTATTTTTGGGTTTGGGGTCACACCCAGCAGTACTCAAGGGCTCTGTTCTTGGGGGATGATATATGGTACCAGGGATAAAACTGGGGCTGGCTACATGCAAGGCAAGCACCTCATCCCTTTTACTGTCTCTCTAGCCACCAGAGATGCTTGTTTTGTTTTATTTTGTTTGGGGGGCCACATCCAAAAAACCCAGTTCAGCCGCATGCAAAGCAAGCAAGTGCTTGCCCGGTGTGCTGTTTTTCTAGAACCTCTGAATTTTTTTTGGAGGGGGAGGGCTGGGGAAAAGAGCAACTCCTGAGCACTGAGTTGACCATAACTCCCAAGCACGACCGTGTTTGGCCCCAAAATAAAGGTTTACTCTCAGCAACTTTCAAACGTGCATTACCGTATTTTTTAAGTTGAGGCAGCATGGGTTCATTCCAAATCAAGTAGGGACTTGTGATTTGTTCTCCCCCTCGGAATCCTGTGTAAGTGATGGGGGTTATTGATTGAACCCTGCCCCTTGAGTCTGACCCTCCAGAGTAGGAATGGGGCTGTCCCCATTTTTGAGATGGGAAACACATGCTCGGCCAGGCAGCATCTGTGTGTTTAACAATCATTTCTGTAGCTCAGTCTATGGCTTTCTGTGCGTGGAACTGGGGTCTTCTCCCAGCTCTCCCCTCCCTGCCCCCTGAAGTATGTGCCCCGGACCTGCTGACCACCTGCATTGCATACTGGGGTGAGCCAACCTCCCTCTCCGCATCCAGCTTGTGGTCAGGGGAGCAGCTCTGAAGATGACGCGCAATGATTGGCCCATTTTTTTTTTGTTTTGTTTTCCGTAGGGAAGACCTGCTGCTTTCTGATTTCTGGAGCTCTGCGCTAGGTAGGTACCCCATAGCAGTTGGGGTTGGGGCCTAGTTGTGGGCGGAGACAAGTCCCGCCTCCTTGGATGTTGTCCCACCTCCTTGGATGTTGTCCCACCTCACTGAGCTGGCTCTGTGTCCTTACCTAACCCTGACCTCACTGAGATGCCCTATGGGGTTGGGGGTGGGGGGGTTGAGGCTGACCGGAGGCTGTCCAGGCCATGGGAGGCGATGTTTGTGGTCTCCTGGATGAAATGTTTATTATTCCTGCTCTTGTTCCTTTTCACTACCCTCGCCTGCAATTGCAGCCTTTTTCTAAATCATAGGGGGACCCGGTCAGCGATATTCCACTGCAGTCAGGATTACCAATGAGGGGCTTGGAAAGTTTGTTTCCTTTGGTTTTTACTTACTGTGTGTTACTTTGTAGCAAGATCCCTTATTTGTGGCAAGCTTTCTCCAAGGTTAGAATAGCTTTCTTAGACTAGGCCCTAGAAATGGAAACATTTTATTGTTGCCAAGTTTGTTTCCCTGGTTTTTAGTTACTATAAGTTACTTTGCAGCCAGCCCCCTTTTATGCCTCAGGCTTTCTCCAAAGTTAGAGTAGGTGTTTCAGGATAAGGTCCTAGACATGGAAACATTTTATTGTAGCCCTGTTGCCAGTGAGTGACTTGGAATTTGTTTCCTTTGGTTTTAGTTACTGATGTTATTTTGCAGAGTCCCTATATGCATAAGGCTTCTTCCAAAGTTAGGGTGACTGTTTAAGGACACATTCCCATGTGAAAGGCAGTGAGTGAGTAACCTGGTTCTCCTGAAAGGTTTTACCAATTAGCCTGCCCCTCCCTCCCTCCCTCTCCCTCTCTCCCTCTCTCTCTCCCTCTCTCCCCCTCCTTCTCCCCTCCCTCCCCCTCCTTCTCCCTATCTCCCTCTCCCCCTCCTCCCCCCCTTCCCCTCCTCCCCAACTCCCTCATACCCAGAAGTGCTCAGGGGCTACCCCTGGCTCAGTGTTCTGGTTTCTCCTGACAGTGCTTGGAAACTCTAGCATGCATTCCGCCCCCACCACATTTTTTTCACTTCTGATTTTTCTTGGACCACACCCAGCAATGCTCGGGGGCCGTTCCTGGTTCAGAGCTCAGATCACGCTTGGGGAACCACACAGTGGCGGGAATGAGACCTGGGACTACTGCGGGCAAGCCTGCTTTGCGTGTGCTCGGTATTGATTGAGTTGCCTCTCCACGGACTGACGGGCAAGGGCGGAAACCAGCTTCTCATATAACCTTACCAAGCCTGGGTTTCTAGTTCAAGACACATTTCAGTTGCTACCTTATTGTGGAAAAAAGCCTGGCTCTTTGCTTTTTGTTTCTGTTTCGGTGCCTCTTTGTTCCACGGATTCCCCCCCCCCCTTTTGTCTGAGAGGCCGGTAAGGAGCCCACTCAAGTGATGTCGGAGGGGCAAGGCCTTCCCGATGCTGCTCTGCTTCTGTCCACGGAATCCTCACGGGTGTGTTGGTTCCCAAGGCCAGCGCCTGCCCTCTGACACCAGTCTGTGCCTTGCTCCTTCAGAGGCCATCGGCAGCGGTCTCTCAAAGCTTCTGGAACAGCCGAGCGCCCCCACAGTGCCTCTTTGTGAAGCCCTTGGGAACCTGCGCCTTGAGCCTGTGGTTGGGGAGCCGCCCGCCGCTCTTGAGGCCCACCCAGGGGCGCGCCCGGGCCGTGGCCCCCTCAAGTGCGTGTGCTACGGCCTTGGGAACTTCGCCACCTGCGTCATAGCCCGGCACCAGCTGGCCTTTTTGCTTCTCCTCCTGGAGAAGCGTCAGGTAGGTCGTGAGGTGCCTCCTGGCTGCCCCCTGAGGTGGGGGATCCCTCACCATGTGCGTGCCGGCGTTGGGGTGCATCCTGGGGCCCCTCCTGGCCGCCGCCTGCAGGGAGGTGCATGCAGGTGTGGGGGTCCGATGTCCCTCCCTCGCACAGGTTCCCCGGAGTCACTGCTGCGTGTACGACCCCCTGTTCAGCCCCTGTGAGACTGCGGCTCTCCAGGCCCTGGGTGTGACAGTGCTCAGTGAGAACGAGGTATGTGGGGGAGGGCGGGTGCTGGGTCACTGCTAGCCCAGCTGCCCCCACCGTGCGCATCCTGCCTGTGGTCAGTTCTCTGCGGTCGCGCCCCTCCCCCCACCCCCGTGCCATGTGAGTTGGCAGTCCCCACCTCCCAGCCCAGGGGATGCACAGAGGGCCCGCAGCCGAGCAGGTCCTGCAGAATCCGATGAGAAGCCACCAGACACTTTGCTAAGTTGGTATTGACTGATCGATCGGTTATTGGCAGTCAGCTGGGAGGCAGGAGGGCCTTCTTTGCGTGCGGGAGGCCCGGAGTCCATCCCTGAGCAAGCACTGTGCTGAGAGTATGACTGGGTGTCGCCCAGTACCACCCCCACACACCCCCAAGTAGCAGGCACACAGTCTCACTACCTCAGATGGGGTCTGGGGTCTGGCTGTCTGGCACCGACCCTGTCCCAGGAGAGGGAATAGGGGGACAGACCTTATCTCCTCTTTGAAGTGGTCGCCCAGCCCCCCTTGCACCTGGCTGTTTTGCATAACCCAGTGTGTCATCAGCTGTCCTCCCCCATCAGCCTACCCCAGTGGCCCCTAAAATGGTCACCTTGCGAATTTCCTGAGACCTTTGGGCAAAACAAACTCGCTTCTGAAGCAGAAGGTCGAAGACACTGAGGCAGAGCCTCTGAATTGGCTTTTGTGTCTGCCTGGTGACCGGGGGTTAGCCCTTTAGTGTCTGTGTTCAGAGACCAGCGTTGGCCGCCGCTGCAGCCTGACCATTAGCCCCGGCTCAGGGAAGAGGATCACTCCCTGAAGCCGCTGACACAGTCCCACTAGGACCCTCTTCCTGTGTAGGCATGAGCTGGGGTTGGGGGGCGGAGGTGAGCCAGTTAAAAGACAAATCAAGGGCCAGAGAGATAACACAGCATGCAGGGCCCCCCCCATATGGTCCCCCGAGCTACCTGGGAGTGATCCCTGAGCATAGAGCCAGGAGGAAGCCCTAAGCATCACTGGCTGTGGCCCAAAGAGCAAACCAGGCTAATGAAGTGGTGAGGTAGGGCCAGGTCCTAGAACCAAGACTGGAAGGAAGTTTTCCTGGAGCTTATTTAGGGCGGGGGGTGCTGGGAGGGGTCCCTGGGCAGAGGCCGTGACTCAGCAGACACTGGCCAATGAGTGGGGGTCTGCAGGGAGGAGGGGCGTGCAGGGGTAGACGTGGGCAGGTGCCTTCAGCTGCAGGGCAGTGGTCTGCAGTCAGTGTGTCTCCTGGGGACACGCTTGAGTCAAAGTGCAGGAAGTGACACAAGCCTGGCCGGGTCACTGCCTCCTGCCATTTTCGGGGCTCAGAACCCTCGCAGTGTGCCCCCCAGCTTTCTCAGTGTGAGTGATCCACGTTTGTTAAAGAAACCCAAGTCCTTCGTCTTCCTGGACTTGACAGTTCCCAGACTTCGAGGCCATTGGTTTGGCGTGAGGCCACCTCCGGCGGTGCTCAGGATTTGCTCCTAGCCTCTGTGCTCAGGGGTCACTCCTGGCAGGGATTGAATGTGCACCGGACGTGTGCAAGGCAACTGCCCCGCCCTCTGTACTGCTGCTCCAGTCCCAAGTCCCAGTTTGTCTCAGGATTGTCGCGCACTCGCCCTGCAGCTGCCCCAGGACGGCCATCTCCTGGCAACTCCGCTGCATCCCTCTCGGGTTGGCCCAGCTCTGCTGATGGGTGGGACCGACCCTGCTGAACATGAGCTGGCGGGGGTTCCCATGCAGATCCCCTCGCCTACTTCCCTCTGAGAGAGAGAGAGAGAGAGAGAGAGAGAGGGTGTAGGGCAGGGGGCACAGCCCGAGTGCGCTGCCCCGGGGGGGGGGCCCTTGTGAACGACCCCCCTCCCTGCCTCGCCCCCAGGAAGGGAAGCGGAGCATCTCGGGAGAGCCCACCCTCTTCTACATGCCACACTGTGGCACGGCGCTGTACAACAACCTCCTGTGGAAGAACTGGTCGCCTGACGCCCTCTCCCACATGCTCATCATCGGGAACAGCTTCGGGGCACTCCAGGACAGGTGAGCCCCGGCCCTGGGCCAACCCTCAAGGCGAAGCCCAGAGAAGACGGGTCCCCGACCACCTGTACATGAAGACACTGGGGCACAGGCTGACACAGACGTTGCCAACCCCAACTGCCGAGCCCCCCATGCCATCTACTCCCAAGCCCCGCCGGGAGTCATTCGTGAGTGAAGAGCCAGAGTGACCCCTGAGCGTCGCCTTGTGTGACCTGAAAACTAAAAAGAAAGTTCTTTCTGTCTTTGCTCTAATGTTCCCAGTCGGTGGTGCTTGGGGGTGTTGGGGAGAGTGCCGGGAATCGGTCTCATGCGTCACTGCCCTGAGCTCTGCCACCCCAGGAGTCCCCGCACTTCCTCCCTTGGCTTGCGATGGACTTTTTTTTTTTTATATGAGGGAAGCATTTTGTGGGGAGGGCAATTTGGCCTACACACAGCAGTGCTCGGGGGTCATGCTGTGCCAGGGACTGAACCGGGGTCAGCCACACACAGAACAGGCACCTTGCCCCATCCACTCGCCCCAGCCCCGTATTTGATTTTCCCCAGCTGTACCTCCTTCTTAGTCCCGAGGCTTGATGGCTGCTCTCATTACTCTCCAGGAAACGGGCCATTGCTGGAGTCTTCCAGGTTCTGTTAAATAACTGACTCTGTGTTTCCAACTTTTTTATTTCTAGGATGTTGACAAGGATCTTGCAAAAGAACTATCCCTACATTGCAAAGGTATCTTGTGACTGGGATGGAAAAGGGTGTGCGTTCACGATTTCTCCCTTAGGGTCGGTCAGGAATTCACGCTAAAGTTAGAGGAAACAGCTCAGGGGCCAGATAAAGGCAGAATGAGTCCCTGTTCCATGAGTGAGCTCCCTCGCGGCTCAGTGCTCTAGAGAGCGTTCTGTTTTCCGATTCCCTTTGTACTGCCACAGCCCAGCATCCCCAGAGCCCTAGCGACTTCCCTGTGACTGGTCAGTGTTTCCCAGCTGGATTTCTCTGCTCAGATTTTACAGGGACTGGAGGAACTCAGGATTCCGGAGACGCCCCAGTACTCGGACACGTTCAACGACACCTCCGTCCACTGGTTCCCGGAGCCCAAGCTCAGGCAGCTCCCCGCGGACACTTGGGCATATCGGGAAGAGCCCGACTACAGGGACTGCGAGGACCTGGAGATCATCAGGAACGAGCGAGCGTCCTGACTCAAGCCGCCGTGGGGGCTGGGTGTCGGCTGAGGCCCGTGGACGTGGAGGGGCCGCGCGAATGCCCTTCTCTGCAGAGGGCGAGTTTCCTCACCGAGAAAGCTGCAGCTCAGCTCCGTTTTGCTCTTCAAAGATTTAGACCTGGGGGAGAGTTCAAGTCCACGAGCACATCCCTGGGCTTGGACCCCAAGTCATCCGCAGGCCCCCACTGCAGTGCCGCGTGATGCCTCTGTAGCGGGTTTTTTGTTTGTTTGTATTTTGGCTTTTGGGGCCAGTCAGTGGTGCTTAGGAGCCACTCCTGGCTCTGCACTCAGGAATTACTCTGGCGCTGCACGTGGGACCATGTGGATGCCAGGAACTGAACCCAGGTCGGCCGCATACCAGGCAAGCGCCGTACCCACTGGACTATCTGTCCAGCTTCCGTGAGAGGCTGGGGAGATGGCCCAGAGGGCTGGAGCCACGTGCCCACGTGTGCCAGTTCGGTCTCGGGCATCGTGTGGCCCCAGCACCACCAGCCCTGCGCCCTAAACCATCAGGCCCACCGTGCCAGGACAGTAATGCTGGGAGTGGGTCCAGGCCGCCCAGCACTGCCGGGGAGGCACCCGACCCCACCCCCCCCACCCCCGTTAAAATTAATAAAGACCCACACCCTTCCAAAGGAATAGTCTCTTATTTTACATCCTTCCCGGGCAGCCTGGCCTGACTCCCCAGCAGGAGGCCTGTGTTCATTGCTCCCCCCCCCAGGAGGCGCGAGGTCCGGCCTACTTGGCCATGTCGATCAGGCTCTGCAGGGAGGTGGGCACCCAGGTCTTCTCGCCCTGCACGAAGACCACGCCCCGGTCGATGTAGATGACGATGCGGCCGAAGGTGTAGAGCTGCTTGCCCTCGTGGCGCTTGCCAATGACGGGCATGAAGACAATGTTGTGCTCCTCAGCCTTGGTCTCGATGAGGTCCTTGAAGTTCATGGGCACGGAGCTGGCGGCCACGCCGATGCCCCGCTGGGCCATGTTCTCGGCCTCACGCCGCTCCTGCATGGCCTCGTACTGGAAGTCCTTCCTCCGCTCCGTGTGGGTGAGGTAGGCGATATTCTCCCGGGCTCCGGGCTGCATGTAGGCACCTGGGGAGGGCAGGGGAGTGCTGAGAGGTGCCCCGACCCGGGAGGACGGGCAAGCCCAGCCGGGCTGCTCCTGAGGCAGCAGGGGGATCGTTAACCCTGTCGGGGCTGGAGACCATGGCCCTGGGCAGTGCGACTGCTGCTCCTGCTGCAGCCCAGGGGGTCCTCAAGAGCCCGGCAGAGGGGCTGGAGCAATAGCACAGTGGGTAGGGCATTTGCCTTGCACGCAGCCGACTTGGGTTCGATTCCCAGCGTCCCATAGGGTCCCCGGAGCACTGCCAGGAGTGATTCCTGAATGCAGAGCCAGGAGTAAGCACTGAGCATTGCTGGGTGTGACCCAAAAAGCAAAAAAAAAAAAAAAACAAAAAAACACGGCAGAGTCCACCCTGGGCTCACTTCAGCTGTGGCTTCCCCTCCCCACCCTGGAAGATGCAGAACCGTGTGGGGGTTGGGGCGGGAATGAGGTGTGGAAAGTGACAGTCCAGGTCATGGGCTGGCTGAGGGCGAGGTGGGGAATGGTCTGGGGTCTGTGGGGAGGAGCGGAGAACTGCGTTAGCGTGTAGAGATGGCGCAGACAGCAGAGAGGTGCCCTGTCCCAGTGGGCAGTGAGTATCTTACATAACCTGCAACATCAGGTCTCAGGGACTGGCCCAGACAGGCAGACTCCGGACCCGGGCGTGCAGCTGGTCCCAGCCGTGCAAGCCTGAACGCTCCAGGCCTCGCCAAGCTGCTCCAAGGGAACTGCCCTGACATCAGAGCCCGTGGATCTTACTACCGAGGCAGCTGGGCCTCTAACTCGGTCCCTCCAGATTGCTCCATCAGCCAAGCAGCAGGCCACGCACGGGCCCACGGGGGAGGCAGCCGCAAAGCATCAGCACAGCAGCCCCCCCCCCACATTGGCGGCACTGACCCTGCAGGGGCCTCCCCCATGCTGGTGAGTGGCCCCCGAGTCAGCCCTAAGAATGGCCCCAGACGGGTGACTCAGGTGGACGCCGGAGGGACACCCACATGGTCCGAGTGCAGAGGCCGGTCCTGTTCAGGGAGAAAGGACTGTCCCTCCCTGTCACAGTCTGCCGGACGGCGGGTAGAGCGCCCCAGGAAGCTGTGGGTTCCCCCAAACAGATTCTGCTGCCTGTGTCCTGCCGCCAGCACTCAGGCCCCCACTCACCGACGTTGGAGGACACGGCCCGGTTCATGATGTCCAGGGCTTCGTTGAACTTGTCCTTGATGGACGGGTGGGCCAGCACCTGGTCTGAGAACATGGATTTCCAGCCCAGGTACCACTTGGTGATCTCCTCGTAGTTGGGGCTGTTGCTTAGCCAGGAGCACAGCACCTGCCCCGCGGGCCGGAGAGAGCACGGTAAGGCGGGGCCACACAGGGCCAGGACAGGTGACCCCTAAACACCTCTGGGGCTGACCCCAAATCCATAACCCCCCCCAAAAAAAAGAAACATTTGGACTCGGCATAGTGCCCTGATATGGCCTCCCACCATGTGGGATGCCAGAGTCCCAATCCCCAAAACACCACCTGGACACACATACATACACACACACACACACACACATACACACACACTGGACACACACAGTGCTAACAGGCCTGTATGAGACACACCCACCCACCCACAATATGCTAACAGCACACACAGTGCTAACAGGCCTGCATGGAGGCCCACCCAGTAAAGACACACACACACACACACACACACACAGAGTGCTGACAGGCCTGCATGGAGGCCCACTCAGTAGGGATATACTATGCACACACACACATCACACACATACACACCACCACCACCACACACAAACACAGTACTAACAGCACACACACAATACTAATAAGCCTGCATGAGGGACATCCAGTGGGGAACACACACACAAGCACACAGTGCTAACAGCACATACACATAGTGCTAACAAGCCTGTTTGAGACACATCAGGTGGAAACACACACACACACACACACACAGTGCTAACAGGCCTGCATGAAGGTCCACCCAGTAGGAATACACACACACACACACACAGCACTAACAGGCCTGCACAGAGGCCACAGTGGACACACACACACACACACACACACAATGCTAACAGACCTGCATGAAGGTCCACCCAGTAGGAATACACACACACACACACACACAGACACACAGTCCCCTTAGCCCCCCACTAAACCGCGCCACCACGAAGCCAACCTGAAGCCACTTGGGGAAGAAGTGCTTCTCCAGCAGCCCCACCAGGCTGGAGGCGGAGACCATGCCTTCCCAGTCGATGACCCAGTAGAAAGCGTCCATGTGCTGCTGGTGCGGGTTGATGACCAGCTCCCCCAGACACATTCCTGCAAGAGAAGCAGCTCTGAGCAAGTGCCAAGCCCTCACCGCACGGCCGTCGGGGACCCGCTTGGGCGATCCCTAAAGAACCCTGTGTCCTGCTGCGTGACATACGAGTCGGAGGTGAGGGACAGACACAGAATGATCTAACTCATATGTGGGGTATAAAGAAACTGGAGGGAGGCGGGGAACTAATGCCCAAAGGCAACAGAGACGGGAGAACTGGCCCTTAGTGGGAGGCTGGGGAGGGCCCTCTAGGACAATGACAGAGGGAGGGGGGTCAATCTGGAAGGTACGGAAAGGAGGGAAAGAGAGTGTCAGCAACACCACGATGAAACACAGTGCCCAAAAGGAAAAAAAAGAAAAAGAGAGTATGGCACAGAGGCAGGCTTGGGGAGGGGAACTGGGGACACTGGTGGGCGGAAATGGTCACGGGTGCAGGGATTGGTGCTGGAACAGTGTAAGCCTGAAACCCGCTCACGAATAACTTTGTCATTCACGGGGATTAGACAAAAGTAAATAGAAGTCAGAGAGGTAGTACAGTGGGTAAAGTGTTTGTCTTGCATGTGGCCAACCCTGGTTCGATTCCTGGGAACCCATGTGGTCCCCCCAGTCCATGGGGAGTGATCTCTGAGCACAGAGCTAAGAGTCAGCCCTGAGTACCTCCAAGTGTAGTCCCCCCCACCAAAAAAAAGAAAAAATACATAAAAGATACCGGTTTCTCTAACCCAGGAAGTACCAACGCAGGGGCTAGAGCAGTAGCACCGCAGGTAGGGCATGTTTGCCTTGTATGCGGCAGACCCGGGTTCGATTCCCAGGATTCCCTATGGTCTCCCGAGCACCGCCAGGAGTGATTCCGGAGTGCAGAGCCAGGAGGAACCCCAGAGCAAAAACAAAACCAAAACCAAAAGTACCAGCACATACTAAGAATCAGATGCCAGCATTTCTGAAAACCAGTGGTTCTCCTGGGACCACGGCCCAGCCCAGACAGAGAAGGAAGCAGGAGGCCCACCCAGCCAGAAGCCCTGGTGGCGGGCTGCTGGCTGCTGGAGGCGGCGGCAGGAAGGAGCCTGGTGAGACTGGGAGCTGGCAGTTGCCCCCCACCACCGGGGCGGCTGGCCCAAGCCCGGCCCTGCCCCTTACCCAGCTTGGGCACGATGTTCTTGATCATGAACGCCTCCCAGGAGCCCGGGGTGAAGACATCCTTCCAGGGCTGCAGGATGAGTTTGGCCGAGGAGTCGCTGGGGTGCCACTTCTGCAGGGCGCTGGACAGCTTGCTGCGGATGGGGGAGTAGAGGGGCTCCAGGCGCGCTTGCATCAGCGGCAGCCACGGGTGGATCCAGGAGTGGATGGGCACCGTGTCAGTCAGCGGGTTCCAGTTCTCCACCTGCAGGCGCGGGGAAGAGGCGGGTCGGCCGCCTGGGAGTCACAAGCGGCCCCTGCAGCGCTCACGGCATGGGGGTCCCGTGCTCTGCTGGCCCGGCCCGTGGACAGCCTCACGCCTCCATGAGGGGGCAGGGCTCCGGCTTACGGACACTGAGTACGGAAGAGCAACCTCGGACCCGCAGAGGCGAGAGGCACTGCACGCCCCCAAACACCTGACCCCCAAAACCAGGCAGCTGTCCTAAAGTGCAGCGGGATTTTTTTTTTTTTTTGAGCATACCTGGTGGTGCTCAGGTGAACACATGCCGTGCTGGGATTCGAACCAGTGTCACAGCCCACAGCCACAGCTGCATGCCAGGCAAGAGCTGTCACCTTTGTTTAATCATTCTGACCTTGGGGCTGGAGCGACAGCACAGTGGGTGGGGTGTTTGCCTTGCACACAGCCAACCTGAGTTCGATCCCCGGCATCCCATCTGGTCCTCCCAGAACCACCAGGAGTAATTCCCGAGTGCAGAGGCAGGAGGAACCCCTGAGCATCACTGGGTGTGACCCAAAAAGCGAAAAATAAATAAATAAAAGGGTCATCCTGCCTTCTTCCCGAAAGTTAAATATCAAAAACTGCCAGCTTTGGGGCTGGAGCGATAGCACAGCGAGTAGGGCGTTTGCCTTGCACACGGCTGACCCAGGTTCGATTCCCAGCATCCCATAGGGTCCCCTGAGCATCACCAGGAGTAATTCCTGAGTGCAGAGCCAGGAGGAACCCCTGTGCATCTCCGAGTGTGACCCAAAAAGCAAAAAAAAAAAAAAAAAAGCCAGCTTTAAAAATTTTTTTTTTTACCTGCTGAGATGAGATGGACTTTGGGGGACAGCAGGGAGAGGCTAGAGTTGCCGTTAGCAGGACCAGGGTGGGGAGGATCACCCTGTTTCACACCAGGCGTTTGGAACCGTGCTGAGACAAAGTGAGTTCCAGGCCCCTTCCCAGGGTGGCTGACGCCAGCCCTCCCCAGAGCCGGGCACCCACCTCCTTCTGCAGCTTGGGGAAGATGAGCTGGTCCAGGATGTTGTCGAGGACCCACACGGGGACAATGTGCGCCCAGCTGTCCAGGAAGTCCACCATGGGCTCGCAGTTCCGCGGCTGCCACTGGGCCACGATGTCACGCACGAAGGGCATCCAAACCTCCCAGATGAGCCTGCGGGGGGACCCCGGGGCGGGCGGCTCAGGACTTGGGAGGGTCCCAGCACACGGGGCAGCCCGCCACCCACCCAGCTCCAGGAGAGCAACGCCAGGACAGCCAAGCCCAGAAGACCCCGTGGCTGTCCCCTCTGCAGTCAGGCCTGGGCCGCCCCCCGCCCAACTGTCCGGCTGCCCACTCAGCTAGGGGTCTCTGACAGAGCTGCCGTGGGGTTCCAAAGGCCCCTTCGGGGCACCGTGAACTCGGTGAACCGGCACCACGGCCTGAATGCCACCCCCTCTACGTGGCTCCCGTAGACGTGTGCCTTTGCCATTCTGACCCATGTCTGCGTGCCAGGTGGTCTCTCCCCCGCCGCCTTTTCCCCTCCCCCATTCCCACCTGCGTGGTCAGCCAGAGGCATCGCCTGACGATGCCCCTCTCAGCCCCTACACAGGGCACTTGCCTACGCTGGACGTGCGTGGGTGAAGGGGGTGGCGTTCCTGGAGCAGCACCCGCACCCCCGGGTGCCCGCACGCGCCCTCCCAGCCCCCGGCACCTGTGGAAGGCGTCGGTGGACAGGTCCTGGCCGCCGTGGGACAGGAGCTGGTCGTTCTCCAAGAGGCGTTTCCACTTGGAGATGATCTCCGTGCCGTAGGTGCAGTCCTGGGTGGGGGGCGAGACGAGGGGACAGTGGCAGGGGCTGAGCGCCGGGCACGGGGTCCGGCCCCTCTGCCCGCCGGGACGAGCCCCGGCCAGGAGGCCCCGGGCGGGCGGCGGGACTCACTCACTTTGAGGGGGTCCCACTCCTTGAAGTAGTCCTTCAGGAGCGGGTAGACGATGGCCACGGCCAGGTCAACGCGGTCCGACATGCGGTACTCCTCGTAGTACTTGTCCTGCAGGGTCTCGAAGACGCGGGCGCACTCGTCCAGCGTGAGGGGGTCGGCGCAGTGGGGCTGCAGGCGCCGCTCGCACGCCTCCACCAGCTCCAGGACCTGGCCGAGGTTGGCGATGACGCGCTCCTCGTGCTCCAGCACGGCGGTCACCTTGTCCAGCTCGTGCGACAGGTCCACCACCAGGTCGCGCTCGTACTGCAGCTGCCGGTCGTTCTGGATGATCTCCTGCTCCGTGAGGTCGATGAGCAGCTGGAGGTTGTGCTCCAGCTCGGGCAGCGCGAAGCCCGGGGCCCGGGCCTCCTTGCCGGCCGGCAGGGCGGGCTGCGGCAGCGGGGGCAGCCCCTCGTCGGGGACGCTGTGCTTGTGGCTCAGGTGGCTGTAGCTGTAGTAGACCTTCTGCTCCCGGCCCGTCATGTCGATGACCTGGAGAGCCCGGGGAGGACGCGGCTCAGGGTGGGGGGGCCCACGGGTGGGTGGAGAGGCGGAAACCTCCCCGAGCCGGGGGTGTGGGGGGAGAGGCAGACAAGGGTTTCTCAAAGCCGGGGGTCCAGGCCGCACCAAGCCGGAGCAGATCCGGGGAACAGAGCGCTCAGAGGCGATAAGGCACACGCCCTCCTCTCCACTGGGTCCCTTTGGGAAACCCCAGTGGAGACTTTGTGGTATTCTGTTTGGCTTTTGTTGTTTGTTTTTGGGTTGACACCCAGCAGTGTTCAGGAGTTACTCCTGGCTCTGCAGTAAGGAATCACTCCTGGCGGTGCCCATATGGGATGCTGAGGATCGAACCCCGGTCTGCCGCATGCAAGGCAAGTGCCCTCCCCGCCGTACTATCGATGCTCTGGCCCAAGACTTCGTGGTATTCTGTTTGGGGGCCACACATGGCGGTGCTCAGGGCTTACTCCTGACTCTGTGCTCAGGGGCCTTGTTCTCCTTGCTGGGCAGCAGGGATGGCTTGTGGGGCTGGCAGGGAGCACTTCCGGAAAGGCTCAGGGCACCCGATGGGATGCTGGGATCAAGCCTGGGTTGGCTGCATACAAGGCAAGTGCCCTACCCGCTCTTTTTTTTTCCTCTCTCTCTTCCTCTTCTCTCCTTCTCTCTCTTTTCTCCTCTCTCTCTCTCTCTCTCTCTCTCTCTGACCCTAGTTGAGGACTTTCTTAAAAAAAGATGATGTGGGGCAGGAGAGACAGCACGGCGGGGAGGGCGCTTGCCTTGCATACAGAGCACCCAGGTTCGATCCCCAGAATCCCCTATGGTCCCCCAAGCCCTGTTAGGAGTGACCCCTGAGTGCAGAGCCAAGAATCAGCTCCGAGCACTGCCGAGTGCCACCCTCCCCCCCCCAGGAAAAAAAATAAAGAAAAAGAAAACAGATGAAAATTGAACATCGTCTATGGGGTTCAAATAAAAGCCCAGAGAAACCCACAGGAAAACAGCTGCTGGACTGGTCAGAGCGGGCTGGAAGCCCACAGAAACAACTAAAGCAGGTGCTGGGAAAAGTTTCGGCAGAAGACCTGGAGGTATTTCAGGGTGTGGAAACTGGTGAGTTAGGGGAAGGTGATGGATCTGGGGAGCCCAGGGAGGAGGCTCAGCACAGGCCTTGCACCAGCAAGGCCCAGAGTTTGATTTGACACTGCATGGCCTCCTGAGGGCTGCCAGGGTGGGCCTTGGGGCCCCCAGCGCCACTTAGCATGAAACTGGGTGGTGAAGGGTCCCGAGGAGGCTGCTTGGCCCAGGGAACTACTTGGGCTTGGGCGGTGGCCCTCCAGACGTCTGAGATTTCCATCATGGTTCATTTTTGCAGTGCCAGGCTCACACCCAGGCACGTGCGTACCCCCCCAGGAAAGGAAGCGTCTCTCCATAGGCCTGAAGAAACAGCACAAAGGCCGAGAGCAGCGGCCTCGTGAGGATCGCCGTAAGCTCAAGCCACCAAGGCCCCACACACGCCAAGCATGGTCTGAGTCGCTCTGCGGCCTCTGCCTCTGGCACTGAAAAGCGGCCTTGAGCCAGGTGTGCATGAGAACCCGACAAAGGGAGCACCACAGAGCACTGTTACAGTGAGCCAGGAAGCACAGCCTCTGGCGAGGGGCCCGTGTGCATACAGAGACCCTGGAAGAGTGGGTGCACACACGGCCACAGAAGGAGCCACGCCTTGGCCATGCCTGCGGGTGCAGCCAGCTGACGGGGGACCCCAGGCAGCCAGTACTGCACTGGCTGGGCCAACGCCTCCATCAGGTCCACAGGCAACCCCCAGTCCACAAATCCATGTCCGCTTTGCAGCGTTTTGTGCCTTCCTCTGTCACACATCGCAGAGATGACCCTTTAGGGACTCTGAAACAAATCAGCACCCCCTAGAACCCAAGCCAAAGCGAAGCTGAAGAGCTCGCAACAGAGACTGGCACCACGGGAAACCCCCCTCCCATGGACACCCTCTCCCGTGCACCCCAGGCTGTGCACCGGGCAACACTGACTCAGAGCGCGGCATCGTGCAAGGGCCCAGCGCAGAGCAGGAAGCAGGAACCTCCAGTGGTGTGTGAGCAATGAGGGGGACCCCGCTGCCCCAGGAAGAAGCTCAGACGGCAAACAAGACGGCCCAGAGAGAAGACCCCGCCTCCTCGGGACCAACCCTGGGGTGTGGATGGAGGGGACCAGGGATCCGCGGGCCACCCTACCTTGACCTGAGAAAGCTCCTTCTGGGGTGCAGTGAGCTTCTTACTGATCCGGCCCTTGGCTTTTAACTCTTCCACCGTCTTGTACGAATACTTGGGCTTCTTCTTGTTGCCGCTGGGATCTTTCCTCCACTGGCTCATCTCCTTCTGGAACTCCTGCCGCAGAGGGGAGAGTCAGCCCCATGTGGAAAGGGCCCCGGAGACCAGGACTGGCCACAAGCTGCACACACCGAGGGCTGTGCAACCCCCCCCCCGCCCCGCCCTGCCCCATCTCCCCTACCTCCCCCCCAGACCTCCTGGACACAGCCCCAGACACTGCCTCCTAACAAGCAAATCTTCCTGACTGTGTTTAGCGAGTGCCAGCCCTTGGCCCACTCACCCACCTTCTTTCTACCTGGCCCTTCCCGCTCCAGTGCCCTGGGGCCACCCGTCAACTGCGTGGGGTCAGCAGTGCCCGAGTCTGCTGGCCACAGAGCCCCCAGCCGGCTGCTGGCACCATCTCAGGCAAGCTGCAGGCCAAGCGAGCGAACCCACCCACAGCCACCGATAGCAGCCTCGATACCCCCCACCCCGTGCCCGCCCCAGGGTACCTCCTCAGCTTCCTCTTCCGAGTCGACCACGGGGAAGTCCTGCAGGGACTGGGTGGTGCGCTCCGAGCCGTATGCCCCCACGGCGCCCTTGCCCTTCCGCTGTTTGGCCTCGATCGGGTTGACGATGCCTGGCACGGGTGGAGGGGAGACGGCACCAGCCGTCAGGTCCCAGCCAGGCAGGGGCCTGGGGGGCCCAGTCGGGGGAGGGGGGTACCGCCCGCCTCACCCGCCGCCCTGTGCCTTCTGCCAGCTTGGCCCGGACCTGAGACACGACCCTGGACCCGTGTGACCCAGAACTTATGAGCCCCAGTGCGGCCACGGGACAGAGCCGGGGGGCGCTATTCACGTGCAAATATCGATTCCCATTTCCACCCAGATTAATTTTATGAATTTAAATTTTTTTTTTTTTTTTGGCCAATGGAAAATGATCAAGTCCCATCTGACTAGGAGCTCCGACAGGCTGGACTTGCATGTCATTCCTTTGGAAACCGTGAGAATGGGGAGCCCAGGACTCCGAGAACACCCAGGCTCTGATGGACACAACTCAGGTCGTGATATCGAACTGTGCCTATTTAACTCATTAGTTCCATTTTATTTTATTTTTTTCCCCATCCCGACCCCTTTAATGTTTCTGTTTTGTTTTTTGCTTTTTGGGTCACACCCAGCAATGCTCAGAGGTTACTTCTAGTTCTGCACTCAGGAATTACTTCCTGGCAAGTGCTTGGGGGACCATCTGGGATGCTGGGAATCGAACCTGGGTCGGCCGCATGCAAGGCAAACGCCCTCCCCGCTGTACTATCACTCCGGCCCCCATTTTAATGTCTTTGTTTGTTATTTTTTGGAGGCAAAAACCGGCGATGCTCAGGGGTCACAGGACTCTGCACTCACGAATTACACCTGGCAGTGCTTGGGGGACCATATGGGATGCCGGGAATCAAACCCAGGCAAACGCCTGCCCTGCTGTACTATCACTCTGTTTACTTAACAGTTTTCAAAGGGATGCTGAGAGATTCCCACCCACCCCCCGCCTCCCCAAAAAGGAGGAAGCAGGCTCTGGACTCTCTGGCTAATGGTGCCGGAGATTACACACACCCAGGGCCTCGAATCAGTGAGCTACGGCGTTGGCTCGGGAAGGACTTCCCTGGTTCTGGACTTTCGGTTTTTGTTTGGCTTTTGGATTTCACCAGCAGAACCTGGGGACCACACCCTGCCTGACGCTGGGGTGAGGGGTCACTCCCAGCAGCGCCCAGGGAGCCAGACGGTACCGGGCACCATACCGGGGTGCACGCAAAGCCCGTGTACCTGCCCCGGACACGACCTCCCCAGTCCCAGAAATACTGGCGAGGAGGACTCGTGGGCAGTGCTCCCCAGCCGGCCTTGCTCCCCCACGCAGGGCCACGGGGCCAACCTTGTGCATTCTTCCCGAGGCCCCTGCCGGGGACGTAGCCCATCTTCTGAAGCAGCTTCTGCCCGATTCCCTTTGTGTGTCGTTCCCAGCTGCCAAAGTCCATGAAAGACTTGGTTCCTCCCGCGAAGCCTTTCTGGCTAGGTTTAAAATTGCCGCCCTGAAACGAAGAATAGTCAGGGCTCAAGTGGACAGGGAGAGAAAGACAAGAAAACACGCAACGAGGGGCCGGAGCGAGAGTACAGCGGGCAGGGCACTTGCCTTGCATGTGGCCCACCCAGGTTCGACCCCCAGCACCCTGATTGGATTCTGGTGGTCCCCTGAGCACCACCAAGACTGATCCCTGGAGTGCAGAGTCAGGAGAACCGCTGCACATCACCAGGTGTGGCCCAAAACCAAAACCAAACCCACAGAGTGAGGCTGGTAGAGAGAACATTTTTTTTCTTTTGGCTTTTTGGGTCACACCTGGCGATGCTCAAGGTTTATTCCTGGCTCTGCACTCAGGAATCACCCCTGGCGGTGCTCAGGGGACCATATGGGATGCCAGGAATTGAACCCGGGTTTACCGCATGCAAGACAAATGCCCTACCCGCTGTGCTATTGCGCCAGCCCCGAGAGAACATCTTTAAGTCCCCAAAGTCACAGACCTCGCTTGAGCCAAGACCCCCAGCGCCATGTCAGAGGGGTTTGGCCACGCCATGCCCAACTCCACCCACAGAGACCGCCTCCCCCTCCTCCCTCCCCCTCCCCCTGCCCGACAGCCAGAGTCTCCCAGGCCCGTCAGGAAGCCGCTACCGTTTTCAGCTTCTTTGGTCCAAAATCCCTGGGGAAGTCCTCCTGCTTTACAGGCTTCTCGTCCTCATCGGAATCTTCCAACTCAGCCTCCTCCGCCGCCCCTTTCTTGACCCCCGCGCTGATGAAGTTGACAGGAGCTGAGTAGTCGCGGACCCTGCGGGCAAACATAGCGCAGGGTCCAGGATCCACATAAATCCCAGCTGGGCACCCCTGGGCAAACATAGCACAGTGTCTGGGGTCCAGACAAGCCCACCTCGGGCAACCCTGGACGAACACAGCACAGGGCCTGGGGTCCGCTAAAGCCCATCCCATGACACAGTGCAAAGGTCTCTTGCTGGCCTTTCCAAAGCAGCAGCGCGGCGGAGACAGCACAGCCCTGGGGAAGGCTCTGGCCTCGCCGGCAGACAAATCAGACCAGGTTCGAGTCCCAGTACCCCATCTGGTTCTCGAGCACTGCCAGGAGTGATCCCAGAGCACAGAGCCAGGAGAATGCCCTAAGCACCCGCAGGTATGGTCCCAAAACAACAATAGGAGAGCAAACACAGTGACAAAGTCAAAGGGCCTGATTAAGCCACCTGCCATCACAGCTGATGCTTTTACCCGAGGTGTCGGGCTTCATTTCTAGTTATTAACTAAATCAATGAAGAACCGGTTCAAAACTCAAAATACAAGGTGATAGCCCAAGTTTCCTTTGTTTCTGAAAACCAACTTCTTTAGAAAGCATTTATGTCAAATGTCATTTCAAGGGGCCGAAGCGATAGTACAGCAGGTAGGGCGTTTGCCTTGCACTCGCCTGACCCGAGTTCGATTCCCGGCATCCCATATGGTCTCCCCAGCTCTGCCAGGAGTAATTCCTGAGTGCTCAGCCAGGAGTAACCCCTGAGCATTGTTGGGAATGACCCAAAAAGGCAAAAAAAGAAAAAAAAATGTCATTCCAAGTACAAAAGTCAAAACAAGAGAAAAAAGAAAATCTTGAGCTGGGACATAGCTCAGATACATGTAAGCCCCCTGAGTCCCCCTGGGACTGTATCAAGTTTGTAGAAAAAGCTGCTGTTTGCTACATTCATTTGAATAAGTAAAGTAAAAGTAAAGGCCCTCCCGTTGTTCATGGATTTGCTCTAGCAGGCGTCTCCATTGGAGACTTTGTTGTTACTGTGTTTGGCATATCGAATAGGTCACGGGTAGCTTGCCAGGCTCTGCCGTGAGGGCGAGATACTCTCGGTAGCTTGCCGGGCTCTCCGAGAGGGGCGGAGGAATCGAACTCAGGTTGGCCATGTTGGCTGTGTGCAAGGCAAACGCCCCACCGCTGTGCTATCGCTCCAGCCCATTTGAATATAAAAATGTAAAAAACCTAAGATATGAATTCTTTTAAATGGAAAATACGGATTCAAACCCTGACTATCTCAAGGATAGGATCTGCAGGGTCAGGGGGTAGGGTTCAGCAGGGAGGGTACTTGATAACCCTAATCCTAACCCTAATCCAGTCCAAATCCCTATAGTAACCCTTACCCATGCTAGGCCTACATTATACAATTAGCCTCAACTGAAGAAACATCCTATTCATAACTTTTCTTTTTTCTTTTTTTATTTTGTTGGCTTTTTGGGGTCACACCCAGTGTAGAACTAGGTTGCTCCTAGTTCTACACTCAGAAATTACTTCTGGCGGTACTTGGGGGACCATATGGGATGCCAAGGCAAATACCCTCCCCTCTGTACTCCAGCCCCTATTCGTGACTTTCACGTTCTACTTTAAACACAGCCAAATTTACATTGTAAATGTAACATAACCCGAACGTAACTCTAACATAAACCCTAATCTTAATTCAATCTAAATCCTTACTATGGTAACCTTCACTCAAGCTGGGTTTGACCAGGGCTTGATCACCGGCACCACATATGATACCCCGAGCACTACCAGGAGTGATCCCTGAGCACAGAATCAGAGAAAGCCCTGAGCACACCCCAAAAAACAGACAATAACAACAACAGCAAAAGAAAAGAACATGCAATGTCACTATCCTCCATTGTCTTTTGTAGAAACTGAAGTTGATATCTTCCTATTATGGTTAAAGAGCACAGAAAAAAAGATTCCAGTGAGGGGGCTGGAGCGATAGCACAGCGGGTGGGGCATTTGCCTTGCCCGCGGCCTGACCCGGTTCGATTCCCAGCATCCCATATGGTCCCCCGAGCATGGCCAGGAGTAATTCCTGAGTCATGAACCAGGAGTAACCCCTGTGCATCGCTGGGTGTGATCCAAAAAGCAAAAAAAAAAAAAAAAAGATTCCAGTGAAAACCCTGGTAATAGAGCAAAGTACATTTTGCTATATTTGAGACTAGAGCAATAGGACAGCAGATGGGGGCGCTTGCCCTACATACAGCCGGCCAGGATTCGATGCCTGACACCACATTTGTCCCCTGAGCCTGCTGGGAGGAAGGGCAGAGCCGGGAGTAGGCCCTGAACAGCATCAGAAGTGACCCCTCTACACACACACAAACACACACAAATTTTTTCCTAATTCTATTAATGACCAAAGCAATTAAACATTCTCTTGACAGACAATACAGTTCGGAGAATTTTTTCTCCTGAAAGATACACAAGAATTTCCTTTTTTTTTTTTTTAATAAATTTTATTTTTTTTTTTGCTTTTTGGGTCACACCCGGCGATGCACAGGGGTCACTCCTGGTTCATGCACTCAGGAATTACCCCTGGCGGTGCTCGGGGGACCACATGGGACGCTGGGGATCGAACCTGGCTCAGCCGTGTGCAAGGCAAACACCCTACCCGCTGTGCTATCGCTCCAGCCCCACACAAGAATTTCTTAAGAGCACAAACTTTTAGTCTGATGGGCCCAGATTCTCACAGCCAGACTGTGTGACTGTGTGTCCTAACCTGTAAAGCTGGACATGGATTTTGGCCCCCTTTTCTCAACAAGTGAGAGAGAGGAGACAGGAAGAACTCTGCACACACCAGTGGCCAGCACACAGTCAACAAATGCCGCCGCCAGGGTCATCCGGAGGCTCGTCCTCAGCCTCCATGGACTGGCAGCTCCAGGGAGGGACAAGCCGGCAGCACACTCAGGGAGGGGGCTGTGGCCATGGCACACAAGACGTGACCCCAAGGAGCAGAATCGAGGTCTGAGTCCCCAGTGCCCTGCCGCCACCCTAGCCTGAGCCCCACCTCTGCAGGGACCACTGTCTCGGCCCCTTCACAGCTGCCCCTGGCATGCGGCACAGAGCTGACTCAGCACACGGCTCCCCACCCCTCACCCCCACCTCTCCTGCAGGCCCAGACCTTCTCTCCCACAGTGCTCCGTCCCTCCACCCCAGGCCTGACCCCTTCCAGAGCCTGATCCTGGCCAGCCGGGTTCTCTGCTTCTTCCAGCTGTTCTGACCACAGGAGTTACCATCATCAGCTTTGACGTTAGCCCAGGGACAACCATCTCCTCGCCTCCCGGACTGGGTAAACTACCCGAGCCAGGCTCTGCCCCGACTCCAAAATTCGTCGCAAAAAATTCACCGCAGTGGGGCCGGAGCGGCAGTACAGCGGGGAGGGTCTTTGCCTTGCACGCAGCCAACCCGGGTTCAATCCCCGACATCCCATATGGTCTCCCAAGCAACATCAGGAGTAACTGCCGAGCATCTCTGGGTGTAACCCCAAAAGCAAAAAAAAAAAAAAAAAAAGGAAAAAAAAGGAAAGAAAGAAAAAGAAAATTCACCACAGGCGCTGTGACCAATTCCACTGTCTCTTGGGTCACTTGCCTGCTCTCAGCAGCTAAGGACCAGGCTGACCGCACAACCTCTAACACACACCCACACTCAGTTAAGGATGAAACACTGCATCTCCCCAGCTGCTGGCCCAGCCAAGGAGCTGGGGAAGACCTGGAGGGAAGGACTTTCAGCAGCACCATCCCCCCCCCCCACACACACACCTCCCCCAAAGCAAGGGCAGGCAGTCCCCCGCCGGCGTTACCTTTTGCCCCCAAAGCTGGGCCTCTCTTCATCTGAGTCCTGCTCTGCCCACACGCCATAGGTGGCCTCCTCCTTGGTCTGCCAGTGGCGCTGCCGGTTGGGGTTGAATTCATTCTGGAGATCCCAGTCGGTGATCTCGAAATTCTCCCGCTCGTCGTCATCCTCATCCATATGGCCTTCCCCGTCCCGGTACAGGTGGGACAGCGACATGGTACGTCCCTGAAGAAGAGGAGGGAAAAGGCACCATCAGAGGTGGATCCCCCTCCCTACAGCCCCCAGGGTCTCCCTCCTGCACAAGAGCTCATGGACAGTCCCGTCACGATTTAAAACAGCAGACAGTGAAAGCGCCACCTTAGGGATCCGAGAGACAGAACAGGGGAGAAGCCTGCCTTGCATGGGGCTGATCTGGGTGCGATCCCCAGCACCGCACGGGGCCCCCAGAGCACCACCTGGAATAACCCCTGAGCACTGCCCTGTCTGTGAGCCCACCCACCCCCACTTAAAAAAAAAAGTGCCTGGGGCTGGAGTGATAGCACAGCGGGTAGAGCGTTTGCCTTGCATGCGGTTGACCCAGGTTCAATTCCCCGCATCCCATATGGTCCCCTGAGCACCGCCAGGGGTAATTCCTGAGTGCAGAGCCAGGAGTAAACCCTGTGCATCGCTGGGTGTGACCCCAAAAAGCAAAAAAAAAAAAAAGTGTCTTACAAAACACTGAGCACTTAAAACAAGCATAACAAAAGATTAGTCCCAATAATCTGTGGGATGTTTTCTGCACGCATTTCCTTGTCTTGGTGCACACATTTAAACGCCTCTCCCTGGCAATATGCCCTTACAAAGCGCTGACAGTTCTAATCAAGAGAAGGACCTAAACTCGCAGAGATGATTCATTTCTTTCTGAGTGATGCAATTCCGCTGTCTCTCTGGGATTCATAAAGGTACTGACCCAGAACAGGTAGCTGGGGACTCTGGCTACGGCCGAGTGGGGCTTCAAAAACCCAGCGAGGGGCTGGAGCGATAGCACAGCGGGTAGGGCATTTGCCTTGCACGCGGCCGACCCGGGTTCAATTCCCAGCATCCCATAGGGTCCCCTGAGCACGGCCAGGAGTGATTCCTGAGTGCATGAGCCAGGAGGAACCCTTGTGCACTGCCAGGTTTGACCCAAAGAGCGAAAAAACAAAACAAAACAAAAAACCCAGCGAGCTCTGATTAGAACAACAGCCCATTCCTGCCATCGCTCCACTGGGAGGCTCACCAGTACCATCAGAGCTGTGAAACCAGGGGCTAACATCACCATCAAGGTCCCATCCCAACTCCGCCTGGGGTGCTCGGTGGACGTGACAAAATGCACACTGAAGGCCAAGCCCCAATGTTCTATGTGATTCTCAGCAGCTGTCACCAGGGACAGAGAATCCACTCCCCCGACCCCAGCTTCTTCTACTCCCCGGCCTGCTAGTTTTGGGGTGCAGGCGGACCCAAGTGACTCCGGTAGTGCTGGGGCGGGGGGAAGTTCCTAGGCGAGCCAAAGGGTCCCAGAGACACGGGGCCCGGGGACGGGTGATGCACGGAGCTGACCCTCTTGTGCAGACCCCCGGGAGGGGCTGGGTGGGCACTTGCTGGAGAGAGCAAAGCATTGGAAGCATCGAGCCCCTCCTCCGAGGTGGACACTACTCGGGCCTCCGAGAAGCGGGCAGGGCTCGGGGCCGTGCTAGCGGCCAGAGCTCAGGACTCCTCGGACCTGCTGTCCAGGCTTCGCTGGGGGAGCTCGCTGACCACCTCGGCGCAGGTCTGGACCCGGCGGAGCCCCCCCGGAGAGGCCTCGCCCGAGCTGTCAGCCCACCGGGGAGCCCACGGAGACCCGCCGCCCTGCGCTGCGCCCTCGCACCCACGCCCGCTGCTGCAGCCGCCTCGCCCTCACCGTCCCCGGGCGCAGCCAACGCGACTCAGTTCCCAGGTCCCCGTAGAATCCTCGGGGCCGCGGAAACCACCGGAACACGGAAGTGCCGGGGCGGGGCGCCGGACGTGACGTCACGGAAGCGGAAGCGCGCGCCGGTTGCCATGGCAGCGGCGGGACGCTAGGGAGGCGGGCTCTGCCGCGTGGGGACCGGGATGCGCAGCCGGGAGGGATGGATGTGCCGGGGCCGGGCGAGGCTCGGGCTGCAGCCCTGACGCTCCCGGCTGGTGGCACCGCCCAGCCCCTGTCGGCTGCTCCTTTGGGCGCGTCCTTCCCCCGAGCTAGTGCTGTACCTCGGTTTTATTCTATTTCTATTTCGAGGCAGAGCGTCCTCGGGACGGCGCAAAGAAGTTAGGAGCAGCAGACTCCTCTGGACGATGAGGACCCTCGTCCTTGCCTAACTCTTCTCCACAAAAGCCTGATCCTCGAGGCACTTTTCCTCGTTTTGTCCGTCCTAAAGCCTGACCCCTACCATCTTAAATTTGCGGAGATCTGAGACGGGTGGCTTGGAGCCAGCCCAGAAAGAGATTTTATTGTTCATATTCTAGCACCTATTGGTTTGCAATTCACTCTTCTTTAAAACTTCCCGCTTTTTTGGTTTGTTTTGGGGCCACACCCCACAATGCTGGTGGCTTCACCTGGCTCTGTTCTCAGGGATCACTTCTGGTGGGCTCCAGGGACCATACAGGATGCCCAGGATCGGACTTAGCTGCAAAGACCCTACTTGCTGTACTATTGCTTCAGCCCCTCCCTTATTTTTGATTCATTTTGTTATAAAAGCTACTTCTTGTGACCTGCAGGATGGTTACTTCGAGCTCTGTGCCTTCTTCGATGTCCAGCTTGGTTAAAACTCTTTTGTTTGTCTTTTCTTTGTGGGGAGGTGAGGTGAAGGGGCCGGTGTGTGCCATACCCAAGTGTTTAGGGCTTACTCCTAACTCTGTCTCAGGGATCATTCCTGGTGACGCTCAGGGATTGAGCACTGGGTTCCATCAGGTTCCAGGGATTGACATGGGTTGGCGCTTCTGCTGTAGTATCTATCCAGTCTCGTAAAGCTCTTTCTTTCTGGTCCCATCACTTTGTCCCTGAATGATCCCCAGTGCCAGTGGAACTGGGCCTTCATGGTTGTAGAGGAAGATCCTCGGAGGTGAGGACATGGCTGTCAAACAGGAATGATGAAGGTCAGGCCTATTTCTTGTACCTTTATTTCTTCTATATCAACACTGTCTTGGCCATGGAGACTTATATAGAGGTTTGAGGGGCCTGAATAGGCCGACCAGAGTTCCTCTTTTATAAAAAGATCAGAAAGCCAATCATTGGATGGATATAAGGGCACCAGACTTGGGAGCCAAATGACTTGGGTTTAGCGTGCCACAGTATTAGTTTAATGAGAAATGACAGACTGAGGATGTGGTTTGCAGTGAAGGCCATGCCTCACGCTATAAGACTCCTGAGGTCAAACCCAGGCGACAAACTAAATGCTGGTTTTTTGGGAAAGCAGACTGCAATTTACAGCCCTTCACATCGTGGGGAACACATGAAGGTCTCTGTGCCTGACACACAGTATGTGCTCAAGAAAGAAATAAGAAAGGGGCCAGAGCGATAGTACAGTGGGTAGGGCACTGGCCTTGCACGTAGCAGACCCGTGTACAAGCCCTGGCATCCTGTATGGTCCCTACTGAGTACCACCGGAGTAATTCCTGAGCGCAGGACCAGGAGTAACCCCTGAGAG
The DNA here is from genome assembly GCF_029834395.1 of Sorex fumeus. Taxonomy (NCBI): domain Eukaryota; kingdom Metazoa; phylum Chordata; class Mammalia; order Eulipotyphla; family Soricidae; genus Sorex; species Sorex fumeus. Next base: position 14,816,011 of record NW_026606089.1, on the reverse strand, counting down.
CACTAGGTGGGACCCAAAAACAAACAAAAAGAAAAAGAAAAGACAAAGAAATGAGAAAATGTGAGGTTTTACCAGAGGGGAGAGAGTTTAAAAGTTCCACTGGGGAACTGAGTGAGAGAGGCAGGAAGCAAGCTCTTGAGTCATCCTAAAAATGTATATGAATCTGTTTATAGCCCAAGCCAAAAATATGCGTGCTTGGCTTCTCCGCAGCTATGCCGAGAATTCAGCAGCAAGAATTTAGGAAGCTTCGGTCAGGAGTGAATTTCTCTCGCCTTATGAGTTCCTCTGCAAGCTTCTGCTTAGAAGAACTTTTGTGGAAGGACTGTGGTGGGGCCATTGGGGCGATAGGCTCTAAGGTAGAGGCCTGAGTATGTGCTCCCTCTGTATCACTGTTATCCCTTCGTTCATCGATTTGCTCGAGCAGGCACCAGTAATGCCTCCACTTGTCCCAGCCCTGCGATTTTAGCAGCCTCTCTTTACTCGTCCTTCCCAATGGTGCCTTATTGGAGGCTCTTTCAGGGTCAGGGGGATGAGACCCACTATTGTTGCTGTTTTTAGCATATCGAATACACCACGGGGAGCTTGCCAGGCTCTACTGTGTGGGTGGGATACTCCTGGTAGCTTGCCGGTTTCTCCGAGAGGGAGAACTAGACTATAAGAGTCTCCTTCCCTGCTCCTGGCTGTCTTCACCAGGTCCCCTCAGAGGGGGCGGTTGAGTTTCCCTCCCCGCCCAAAGCAGAGCCCCTGCAGCCGAAGACCTCCAGACCTGAGCCTCAGCCATGCTCAAGGCCACTCTCCACACACTCGGATGAGCCTCACGCATGAAGGAACTGGCAGAGGAACCCAGGTGTGCAGGACCCCATGCTGAGATCTCCAAGCCTGCTCGGATGGAAATTATAAAACTGAAAAATACAAGTGAAAATTTAAAACTAACTGGTTAGACTCAACAGTACAATGGAGATGCTTGGAACTGGAGTCAGTGAACTTGAATACAAATCAGAAAAAATTGCCCAATCTGAACAATTGACACAATAGATGGAAAAAATACAAGAGGTCAGCCTCAAGTGATTGTATGGCAATAACCACAGAGGTAACATTATTATCTGTGGATCCCAGAAGGAAAGAAAAAGTGAGAATTGAAAAAAAATTAATTATAATAGAAATAGTCTAAAATTATAGAGTCTAAAATTATAAATATACTCATTAAAAAAGCTAAGAAGATTTTAAATAAGTCTAAATATTGTATGACACATCATCATTAAACTTATAAAAATTAAAACCAAGAAAAAAATAAAAGATGTAATAGAAAAACAATGCATTATTAATAATGAAATACCAGTTCAAATGGCAGATTTCTCAAATCAATAATGTGAGGTGGGAATGATTCAGTACTTTACATGTGCTCCCAAAAAGGAAAAAAATCAGGGCAGTGGGAAGGCACTTGCCTTGCACTCAGCCAACCCAGGTTTGATCCCTGGCACCCCATCTGGTCCCCTGAGCACCTCCAGGAATAATTCCTGAGTGCAGAGCCAGGAGGAACACCTGAGTATCACCAGGTGTGGTCCTCAAACAAAAACAAAACTTTATTATTATTAAATGATGCTTCTGGAATAAAATATTGAGAGGGGGTGAAATGATAGCATATTAGGTAGGGTGTTCCAACATGGGTTCAATCCCTGGCACCCCATATGGTCCCCTGAGCACCACCAGGAGTAATTCTTAAATGCAGAACCAGGAGTCACCCCTGAGCATCACCAGGTGTGGCCCCAAACCAAAAAACAAGTCATCATCAACAAAAACAGATCAAGAATCCAAATCTCGACTTGCTGTTTCTTAGAATGGGGCAATGGGCAGTGCCCCCACTCCGCACCTCAGGTCTCCCATCTGTTGAATGAAAATATTGCTTAAACAAGGCTTGCTTTTAGGATTTTTGCTTGCGTGCTTGGGGGCCAGACCCAGAAGTGCTCAGGGGCTGCAGGTGGCTCTGTGCTTCAGGGATCACTCCTGGGGGTGCCCTGGTGCCGGGATGCCAACCGGATGGCAGTGGACACAGTCACATGCTGGGTGAGCACCTTTACCTTTGCACCATTTCTCCAGCCCCTCTCAGGGTGTTTTTTTGGGGGGAGGGGGAGGGGGAGGAGGGTGTGCATCCACCTGTGCTCACAACTTATTCCTGGCTCTGCACTCAGGATCACTCCTGGTGGGGTGGGGCTGGGGAACCAGATGTGGTGCCAGGGGTCAAGTTCAAGTCAGCTGCACTGCAAGGCAAACGCCAGGTCTGCTGTATTATCTCCCCAGTCCTTCTAAGGAACTTTTTTTTTTTTGCTTTTTGGGTCACACTTGGCAACGTACAGGGTCATTCCTGGCTCATGCACTCAGGAATCACTCCTGGCGGTGCTCGGGGAACCATAGGGGATGCTGGAATTGAACCCAGGTTGGCCGCGTGCAAGGCAAAAGCCCTATCCACTGTGCTATCGCTCCAGCCCCCTCCCCCTCCAGGAACTTTTAGAAATAGCCTTGGCCCATGCAGACAGCTGAAAGGGCAGGCACGCATGCTTTGTGTGCTGGAGACTTGTTTGATCCCTGGCATCACATGGTCCCCTGGCACTGTATAGAAAGTAGTCCCTGAGCACTGGTAGGTATGTCTCCCAAATCGGAATACTAATAAGTTAATCTAATTGAAGTATTGAATTAAAATGGACTGACGAATTCATGGAAGGCTCATGAATTCAAGGTATAGTAAGAGCTTTGAAAATAGTGCTGATTATTCTCCTATTAAAGGAGAACGCCAGGCACAATGCCAGCCCTCTGCAGGGGGGCCCTCTCGTGCTCTAAGATAAGGGACTTTACGGGACTTTCCAGATGGGCACAACTGGATCAGCTGCTGGGCTCAGGGAAATCAAGGAGAGAGGTGACAGGGGCGGGGGGCGGGGGGAGTTAGAATCAGGATCTCATTCGCGACCTGCTCTCGTCTCCCATCAGTGTCCAAAAGGTGCTGGCTTTTTTTTTGGGGGGGGGTCACACCTGGAGATACTCAGGGGTTCCCCCTGGCTCATGCACTCAGGAATTACTCCTGGCGGTGCTCGGGGGACCATATGGGATGCTGGGAATCGAACCTGGGTCGGCCATGTTGGCTGTGTGCAAGGCAAACGCCTACCCGCTGTGCTATCGCTCCAGCCCCAGGTGCTGTCTTTTGAGCTCAGGGACATCCCCAGGCCTGGGCACCGGTTTCCAATGAGCCACTAAGAGGCCAGAGGCCTTTCTGGAGGGGTTGCCAAGCAACAAGTCTCCAGGGAAGAAGCCTGGCAGGGCCCACGGATGCGTCCCGACTCACCCCCTCTGTTTTCATAGCGGACAGGATCACGGCACAGGAGACGTGCTCCAGGCCAGCTGGCGAGAGAAAGGGCACGGCCAGACCTACAGTCCGGGAGTCCAGGTGTCCCAGGCCCCTGCGTCCCCGCGATGCATCAGAGCAGACGTTCAAGGACTATTTCCTGCCTGTTCTCAATCCTCTGCAATCAGGACTCTTGGCTTCCTCCACCTGGGTCTTCACTCCTCATCTCCTGCAGGTCTCTCCGCCACACTGTGCATTTTCCATCTTGCCTCCCAAAGATTTGCAGGAGGGGAAAAAAAATCCTTGCTCGGTTACCACTTTAAATAGGTTGGTACCATAGAAACAGCCCGTAAGTGGCATTTCAAAGTGGATATATTTAAAGTCTAACACAAGAGCCTTTTCTAGGACACTGACATTCTCCTCCAGTTGCCCATGGCTGCTGTTGCTGCTGCTGCTTTTGAATTTTTGTCACAAAAAATATATATAGATAGATAGTGTCCTGAACTTCAAAGAGCTGGAAATCCAGATCAGCCGAGATGAGCAGATTTGGTTTCCCTTCAAAAAAATATATATATATTTTGTAACAGACAGTTTCCACCCTACTGCTCTCAAGAATTTGTCAAGATTCTCTCCTCTTGCAGAAAGCTGGGACAGAAGCAGAGTAGGATGTGATCCGTGAAGCACATGGGCAAGGGGAGGTGTCCCAGCCTTCATCCCTTCGTTCATTCACTTATTTGCGGATTGGCAGCTACTCGATGGGTCCCCATGTGTGATGGAGAGAAGGATGGCAAGTCCCACCGAGCACGACAATGAATGTGATCTCCCGCCCTTTCCTTGGTAGAAACTTAGGGGTTACCTGGCAGTGTGGTTCTGACTCGGGGGTCTTTCTTGAGGTTGGGGGGTGGGTTCAGATATTGAGGAGGAAAACAGATTCCTGTACTCCTCGATGATGAGGGAAATAGATACTGTCCCCCCCTGCTTCCATTATAAATGATGGAGCAGCCTGGGAAACCAGAGCGGCCAAAGACTGTTGGTGGCAGCTGGACCAGAGACGCGCTTGGACCGTCCTGGAGATCATCCTCCTTGCTTCGTGACGGCAGCACAGGCTCACCAACCATGTCCTGATCTTGCATTGCAAAATCACCTGCTCAGGAATTTCTGCATTCCTCCAGTTGCCTGCAAATGCTGCCCCCCCCCCGCGACCCCCACCCCATTCCCCATCAGACATTCTAGAAAACCAAGCTCTCCCTTTTGTTCAGGCCCCAGTCTTTGTTTCTTTTTATTGTCGTTGTTGTTGTTGTTTTGCTTTTTGGGTCACATCTGGCAATGCCCAGGGGTTAGTCTTTCCTCTGTACTAAGGAATTACTCCTGGCTGTGCTCAGGGGACCATATGGGATGCTGGGAATCGAACCCAGGCTGGTCTTGTGCAAGGCAAACGCCCTACCCCCTGTGCATTTGCTCCAGCCCCAATTCTTTGTTGTTTTTTTTGTTTGTTTTTTGTTTTGGGCCCCAGTCTTTGGAGCATGAGCTCAACTAGGTCCACCACTGAAATAAACAGTGCTCTTCCACTGCTCAAAGCATGCTACTTTGTCCCCCCTCCCCCCCAATGGTCCTTGGAAGGAATCTCTTCAATATCAGCTAAGATTGCGGTCAGCTGAGGGCCCGAGAGGTTGGATGACCAATTTCCAGCTGTTTCCCTCACAGGGCTAGCTGACTAGCACTGCATTTTGCCAGAAGTCCCGCCCCACCGCCTCCCCCCCCCCTTCCTCCTTTTTTGTGTTTGGGGCCATATCTGGCAATGCTCAGGGGTTACTCCTGGCTCCGCACTCAGGAATTACTCCTGGTGGTGCTTGGGGGACCATATAGGATGCTGGAGATCGAACCTGAGTGGGCCGCCTGCAAGGCAAACACCCTCCCTGCTGGACTATCGTTCCAGCCCCTGAAACAAATGTTTTGCTGTTTTAGCTAAAAGAGGCAGCTTTAGGGGCCAGAGCAGTGGTACAGAGGGTAGGGGCACTTGTCTTACACACGGCTGACTCAGGTTCCATTCCCAGCATCCCATAGGGTCCCCTGTGCCCCACCAGGAGTTAATTCCTGAGCTCGGAGTCGGGAATAACCCCTGAGCACTGCCGGGCGTGACCCCAAAGCAAGACAAAAGGAAACTGCAGCTTTAACCAGTCAACCACAGTGCGCTGAGGCCCCAGCCCTACTCAGCAGGGAATGCAAAGGGGGTTCAAGAAAGAGCCAGATCATCTTGGAAGCCGGCTCCCAGGCCACAGGAGGTGAGGGGCATGATACGGGGATCAATGATGGGCAAATGGATGTAATATTCCCGGGGGTGATGTTCCAGCCTCGTGAATCGAAACCCCAAGCAAATCAATGCAAAGCCTTGATGATGGAACAGCTCTTCAAAGGAAAGACGGGGAGCTTGGGGGTCTTTGAAATTTTCATGATTTTGAGAGTAAGCTTTTGACTCATGGCTTTGTGTGTGGAGGGGTGGGGGGATGGCAGTATGGAAGGTTTGGCCATTAAAAGGAGTCGCACTCTTGCAGCAGAAAAGTGAATGGACTATGCGTTAGTCCACACCACCATGCCTGCCCAAAGGGGAAAGGGTGTTGCTACCTTCTGCCTTTTTCCCTCTGGAAAGAAGGATGGCAGCCACTTCGGAGCTTTATGGAAAGCCAGGTATGAGCCGGTCGTGATGGGGCGACTGAAACCTCATGGAAAGGGAGGAGTTCCCAGCTAGTCCTTCATACCCTACTGAGGTCAGGAGTTGCCCCCCACAAGCGGCTCTCCGGCACGGCCATGGCTCCAGAGCACAGAAACCAATCTCATAATTATCTGATTCTCAGCAGAAATATTTCCAGGCTTAATAAGTAAAATAACAGAAATCCAAAATTATTTGATTCTTGTGACCAGCTGTAGAAAACAAATTATTTCACAATGCCTTTTTAGCATGTCTGATTTGGGGGTGTAAACTCTAAATAATAATGGTGCATCTTTTGTCGAAACAACGAATCTAATCAAAGTAGATAGAGTGTTAACTAGAATTTATCTGCCTCACAGGCACTGGGAGGGTTGGGGTGGGGGGTTATTGGGGTTCTTCGTGGTGAAAAATAAGTATTGGTAAAGGGAAACATGTTTAATATTTGCATGACCGAGACTTAAACCTGAAAGCTTTGTAACTTTTCCCACAGTGATTCCATAAATAAATAAATAAATTTAAAAAAAGGAGTCACACTGGGGGTAGCTCCGAATCAAAACCAAATCAAAGTAGACAGCACACACACACACACACACACACACACACACACACACACAAACTATTACTAAGAACTGAAAAAGATGGGCTGGAGAGATAGCACTGCAGGTAGGGCACTTGTCTCACATGTGACTGACCCAGGTTTGACCTCCAGCATCCCATAGGGTCCCTGAAGGTCCATTAGGAATGATCCTTGAGCACAGAGCCAGGAGTAAACCCTGAGCACCGCTGCATGTGCCCCATCCCCCCAAAAAGGAGTAAGGTTTGAGTCTAATGCTCAGATCAGTGGATCATCCATACTAATTTCACACCTGTAATCAACAGTGTGCTACTCATATCAGTTTCTGGAATTTGCCACTACCCAACAGTCCTTTAGCGTGGAGCCAGGGAGACAGCTCACGTGTAGAGCACATGCCTAGCATGGGTGAGGCCCTGAGTTTGAGTCCTGGCACCACTTGGCTGCCTAAACGCTGCTGTAGTCTTGCTAATCCCAAAACACCCCTTAAAAAAAAAAAGGTCCACACTGGGAGAAGCTACAGGAAAGATGTCTGGACCCTTACTGGACTTCTGAAACCTCATAGTCCCAAGAAATTATTCCCAAGAAAAAGTGAATCATCTTCTATGTATTTATTTTTGCTTTTTTGGATCACACCCGGCAATGCTCAGGGGTTACTTCTGCCTCTGCACTCAGGAATTACTCCTGGCAGTGCTCAGGGGACCCTATGGGATGTCGGGCATCAAACCGGGTTGGTTATGTGCAAGACAGGGTCTTCACTGCTGGATTACCACTCCAACCCCTCATCCTGACATTTGAAACACCAGCTGCAAACAACAAAGCACAACCAGGTCTCCCCGTGACTAGTGAAAGACTTAAATAGGAAGAAGCCAGGGCTGGAGTGATAGCACAGCGGGTAGGGCATTTGCCTTGCACATGGCCAACCTGGTTTCGATTCCCAGAATTTCATATAGTCCTCTGAACACCGCCAGGAGTAATTCCTGAGTGCAGAACCAGGAGTGACCCCTGTGCATCGCTGGGTGTGACCCCCCCAAAAAAAGCCAAAAAAATTAGAAGAGGCCACTTGGGGAGCAGGAGAGATGGCCTCTGGGGCCGGGGCACTCGCCTGAACGGAATTAATTGCTGAGAGCTCGGTCCCTTGCACCGCCTGGTTCTCTGACTGCCACAGGGGGTGGAAACCCCCAATATAGCGTCTATGGTCCCTCGGGTTTTGTCTTTAGTTTGGGGGCCACACTCAGTGGTGGTCAGGGCTTACTCCTGGCTTTGAGCTGAAAGATCCCGGTGGTGCTCGAGGGACTCTAGGGGGTGCAGGGATGGAACCCAGGTCATCCGCATGTAAGGCAAATGCCCTCACCCCTGTGTGACCTCTTCAGCTTCTGTCTTTCCACCTGCAAACAGTCAGGCTGTACCAGGGAAGAAGAAACAGGAGTGGATTCTGCGACTGAGGTTTCAGGGATTAAGTGTTCTTCCCACTGCTGGGACCCCAGCCCCAAATGTGTCCTCTGCAATGTCCCCCTAGTCTCCCTTCTCTGTTATGTCCCCCACCCCACCCCCAACTTGCCTTTCCACCACCAGGGCTGGCTGTGAACATCCAGGGTCTTTCTGGATGGGCCTTGCATAGAACCAAGGGTATCCGCTCCTGGACCCAGACGGAAAGGTAGCCGCAGGGAGGGGACACAGAGGCCACAGCAGATGCACAGAGAGGGACGGGAGCTGCAGGACCACAGACAGCCTGCTAGCCTCACGTGCACCTGACCGGAGCTTGATCCTGGCACCCCATATGGTCCGCCAGGCCCTGCCAGGGGTTAAGCCCTGAGCACCACTGGGTGTGGTCCCATATGGACACAGAGGGAGGGATGGACAAATGAAGGCTGAGTGGACTCAGGGAGACTGACCATGTCCCACTGCAGTTCATGGACCATGAGAGTGACACGGCTTGGCCCCATGGGCTCACTACACACCAGGCACCACTGCCCGCTTTCCCCCGACCCCAAGCCCCAGAATATTTATATATTATTATTATTACTGCTTTTATTTTGTTTTTTGGGTCACACCCATTGATGCTCAGGGTTTACTCCTGGCTCTGTACTCAAGAATCACTCCTGGCAGTTCTCGGGGGACCATATAGGATGCTGGGGATCGAACCCAGGTCAGCTGCGTGCAAGGCAAACGCCCTACCCGTTGTACTATTGCTCTGGCCAAACATTTCTATGGTGCTTACTTTTAATGTGGCGAACCTGGGTTTGGTTCCCCAGGATCCCATATGGTTCCCGAGCCTGCCAGGAATAATCTCTGAGTGTAGAGCCAAGAGTATCCCTAAGCATCAGCAGGTATGGCCCCAAACCAAAAATTTCTATTTAATTATTATTTGATTTGGAGGTGACCCCGGCAGTGCTCAGGGGGCCATGAGGTGGGTCCAGAGGTGAAACTGGGGTCACCACACACAAGCCCTGAGTCCTAACCCCTGTACTATCTTCTCTGCCCCCCCCTGGCTGAGTTCACTCCATATCCATTGGCTGAGGGAGAATTAAAGAAAGCCTCAACCAGAGAGGGATGGCCTTTTTGAGTTCTTTGAGTCTTCAAGCAAACCCCGGGCCCGGAGATGGCCATGGGGCCCCGAGGCTGAGCTGAGTCCCGACATGCATGTCCTTCCAATGTATGCATCCCACATGCACTCCCCCTCACCCCCCCCAGCCACATCCCACAGGGAAAAGATAACCTATTCGTTCCATCAAGGAAGGTCCAGACGAGTGAGCCCCTTTTCACTTTATTCAAATCATTTTTTTTTCTCCCCTCTGTGCAACTGAGTCGAACTGAGGAAGAATCAAAGAAAGCCTCATATATTAAACTCTTAAATAGATCTCTTTGAATTCAAAGTCAGGGTCAGCAGCAGAGGCATCAGGCTTTGCAGCCTTGCCCCAGCCAACAAGGTCCCCTGGGCAGTCCTGCAAACGAAGGACGGACGACAAATATGTTTCTTAAAAAAAAAAAAAAAAAAAAAAGTTCTTCCGGGGGAGGAAAAAAATAGAAAATACCAATCTTGCCGAAGCCCGACTCCGTTGCACACTCTTCAGTTCAGTTCCCTTGAGAAGAGTGTTTCCGGGGTCAGTCTTCCAGCGGATCAACTTTTGCAAACAGATGCAAAGGCATTCCCCGGGAACAGTTCCGTTGCAGCAGTTAAGAGCAAGCAATATGCTTGGATTAGAGGTCCGATTTCCACTCGAATGCAAAGTCTCTTCTTCTCTTGGCGACCAAGCCGTTTGCAGAGATCTGTGAGGTGGGGAGACAGTGTTAAGGCTCTGGACAAGATTCTGCAAGAGTGTTGCTATTGCTCAAGTCACTGTGTCTTCCCCAAAGCCCGCTAGGTTCCCTCTCTGCACCTCAGATGGTCAGTGAGAATCTAAATCAAAACAGCTGAGGTTGTGGGCCTGGATCTGCCTCTCAACCGCTACCGGCCATACCTCAAAGGGACACTTTCTTCACTTATGAAGAGCCAATAGCATGGGAGATGTGAGGGACGCCCATGAAGGCATCTTCTGGGGGCCAGGAAGGGTCCCACTGTACAGCAGGGACGAGTTAGACAGTCCCGGCGCATGGCACTGTGTTTGAAGAGGAGGGCAGGGGCTACAGCTGCCATCTGTCAACGAGAAGGTTCCAGATCCTACCAATGAACCTGTACCAAGACTGAGGGGAACAGGGTTTGGGAGGAACAGTTTTCCATGCAAGGGCTCTCCCTTGGGACTCTACAAACTCAGGATCTTGGGACAATTCCATGTTTGGACAGAGGCTCTGTGTGTTGTCGGGCCTTGCAGACTGGTGCAGAAGAGGATTTGAAGAAAAACTTAAAGAAAAAAAAAATCCTAAGAAGGTGACCGAACCTCAAATCGGGGGTGCTCACTTCCAGGCGGCCGATTACTCCAAAGACAAAGGCCAACGGGGCAGAGGGGGAACAGTTTTATTCAGGTTGCCAGAATCTTGAGAAGATGCAGTGCCTCGGCCCAAACACCCCATCGTGCTCTCCTGCTGGGGCTCGGGTGTTCCAGAGGGCTGGGAAAATTAAGCCAGCGGAAATGGACAGTGGGGGGTCAGGAGAGAAGGGAAGAGGGGCTGGTCCCACAAGTTCATCAGTCGGGTGGGGAGAGGGTGTCTGGGCGTTGACAAGCTTTGGAATATAACTTGGGGGAGACACCTTGGGGGTCTGCACGCCTCCTCAAGGTGGCTGTGCTTTGCTCTTCCCTACCTCTGCCCACCCATTACTGGACCTGCTTTCACATCTCACACACAAGGCAAGAGAACATCTATCCCTCAGGCTTAGGAGACACGGCCAAGGCCCGGGGGGATGAGAGGCGAGAAGGACTCAGATGAGGAGCAAGATGGAGTGGCTGATGCTTGCATGAAGGCGGGACTCAAACTAGACTCTGGAGTGCCCGCTCTTTCCCAGCCTGAAAGCAAGGGGAGAAACGCACGCCCGCGGGCTGATTCCTCTGCCGAGTCAGCCAAGTGACCCGTGGGACCCACCCAAAGGAGCCCCAGCACCCCCACCAGCTCACTGATCGACCCCCATTCTCCAGATGTGGAAAATAAACTAAAAGCTGAGTTCTTGGATCTTTGACTTCCTGAGTCCAGAACCCGGGTCATCGTTACCCTGTAGCTGACCAAGTTGGCTATGAAGGTACTTTAAATCGTTTCTGGAAAGCAAACAGCTTGGGGTGGGGAGGGTGGAATTCTACCCTTGGCTCTGTGGCATTGAGGAAGTCAAAATTCTCTTCGGGGCCTTTGTTTCCCAGCCTATAAAATGGGTCCAGGAAAGGGGGAGGAGTTAAATGAGTAACACATGAGGGGCACTTGGCCCAGTGCCATGGGGGTCATTCTTGAACTGGAGCTGCTGGGCTAGTACTAGGACGTCCACGACTTTGGGCACAACCTGACGCAGCTGAAAGAAGCCAGAAGGGCGGACAGCATTCTGCTTTGGGGGAGGTCTGGGGAGGGCGCGTGCCTTGCATGCAGCCAACCCAAGGTTCCATCCCTGGCAACCCATATGGTCCCCCGAGCACCAACTGGAGTCATTCCTGAGTGCAGAGCCAGGAGGAACCCCTGAGCATCCCAGGGTATAACCCCCTAACCCCCGAAAAAAAAAAATAAAAGAAGCGTTGTAATCTCTCCATCACTCTGCTACGACTTTCCTCCAAATGTCAATAAGCGTTTCTCGAGCTGATTCAGCATGGTCACTGCCCCCAACCCTGATCCAGAACTTTCCACAGAAGCCCTGATTCTATCATTAGCTCTCAGGCCCATTACTATGAAAATGGTGTGTGTGTGTGTGTGTGTGTGTGTGTGTGTGTGTGTGTGTGCGCGCAGAGCTGGGCTAGCTGCCCTTGGTGGACACTCACTCCTCCCCAGGGGTGTCTGGGTCCCCCTGCAGGCGTACCTGGAAATCACGAGCTTCCGAGGTGAGGAGAGGTGCTGTTCTGGTTCCCCTGTGGAAAGACAACATAAGTCAGAGGTCACAGCTGGCTGGGGGCTAGGCTCCCACCGCCCGGCACTCACCCGCTGAATATTCCCTCAACACCTACTATGTAATCCAGCTCAGTGCTGGGACACCAGCAACATCCCCGGCGGGGAGCAGCTGCCCAACAAACCCGTGTGATGCCCCTTCCAGGCCACGAGAGCTATGAGAGACGCTATCTGGGCTGCTTGCGGGGGTTGGGACCAAGACGTGGCTCAGCGCGGGGAGCACACGCATGGCAGGTTTGATCCTGGACACCCATAGGCGGCATCTCCGGGGAAAGTAAGAGGCAAAAGCGGGGTGTTTGGGAGAGGCGCCCACAGCTGTAAACACACTGCAGCCATGGTGTGATAGAAAACAAAACCACGGAGGAGGGGTCAGAGTGACTGGACAGTGTAGCGGTGAGGCGCACCCGGGTTCCATCCTCAGTTACCCCACACGGTCCCGAGTCCGCCAGGAGTGACCCCTGAGCACAGAGCAAGGAGTCAGCCTGGAGCACAGCCGGGTGTGGCCCATCCCAAAACAAAACAAAACAGACAAAATGAAAAACACAAATCACTGAGCGCTGGAGAGGAGATGGGTAAAGCGCGTGCCCTGTATGCGGTCGACCCTGGCTGGATCCCCGACAAGGCATGTAGGTGGTCCCCTGAACGCCACCAGGGCTCACTCCTGAGCACTGAGCCAGGAGTAGCCTCTAAGTATCGCAGCATGGGACCCCTAAAGCCTAAACCAAATAAACTAAGCAGGATATTGCCTGTTGCTTCCGAAAATCTCTCCCTCCCAGCCCCCCAATGGGAAAACCATCAGTCATCTCAGAAAAGGGACGGGTCCAAGGGCTATGAAAAGCTCGCAGACAGCTAGACAAGTAGCACCCAGAATTCCCTCCAGGGTTTCTAACCTGAAAATATCCTTTCAGATTGGCTGGTGTTTTGTAGTCCCCTTTCAAGACCTAGAAAAGAGGAAAGAACAGATCACTCTCTGGCAATGATGAAAAGATAAAAATCGATGTCACCACCTGCACACACCCAACCCTCCCTCCATTCATTCAGCCCCGAATCTGTCCATCCATCATCCATCCACCATCGCCCACCCATTTGGCATTGATTTATGATTTTTTTAAGAGGGCAAAGGCAGAATATTGTTTTTTTTTTCTTTTTGGGTCACACCTGGCGATGCACTGGGGTTACTCCTGGCTCTGCACTCAGGAGTTACTCCTGGCGGTGCTCAGGGGACCATATGGGATGCTGGGAATCGAACCCGGGTTGGCCACGTGCAAGGCAAACGCCCTACCCGCTGTGCTGTTGCCCCAGCCCCAAAGCGAGATAGTTTTTATTGACTAGATTTTACTTAGAAAGACATGAGGGCAGAGGAAGAGGAAACATATGTTCAAGAGAGAACTGGGGCTTCTCTGGAGAGGGAAAAACAGAGAGACAGAGAGACAAGCTAGCGCCAGGGGTTTAAGAAGCGTAAGAAGCATTTTATTATTATTATTATTATTATTTTTGCTTTTTGGGTCACACCTAGCAGATGCTCAGGGGTTACTCCTGGCTCTGCACTCAGGAATCACTCCTAGCCGTGCTTGGGGGACCCTATGGGATGCTGGGAATCGAACCCAGGTCGGCCACGTGCAAGGCAAAAGCCCTACCCGCTGTGCTATCGTTCCAGCCCCCAGAAGGCGGAGTATTCTGAACTGGGTTCTGAGACCTCTTAGGGGTGCCTCACCTCAGCCACTGAACTCACTTCACTGGCCGTGAGTCTGCTCCAAGCTCTGGCTAAGGAGGCTTCTACCAGGACTTGCGCTGGGGGGAGGGGTCCGCAGCATCTCCTGCCCAGTCTGCAATCGCCGAGAGCCCAGTGCTCTGGGAATTCACCTCCTCGAGCTCGGAGAGGGCCCTGTGAGGGTCACTAATGGCCCTAGTCTGATCAGACGTTCCCAAGGGACAGGTGAGAGAGTGGCGTGAGTGGCGTGATGCACTCAGCTCATGGCCTCCGAGGATTTGCTCTCTGCCCTCCGCCTCCAATGTTTACTGAGTTCTTAGATTCCCCAGAAATATCCTAAGCTATGGAGGGGTGTGTGTGTGTGTGTGCGTGCGTGTGTGTGTGTATATGTGTGTGTGTGTGAAGTGAGATAGTTTTTTTTCTTTTGGGGTCACACCCGGCAATGCACAGGGGTTATTTCTGGCTCTGCACTCAGGAATCACTCCTGGCGGTGCTCGGGGACCCTAGGGGATGCTGGGGATCGAACCCGGGTCGGCCGCGCGCAAGGCAAACGCCCTACCCACTGTGCTATTGCTCCAGCCCCTTAAGAAGCATTTAAACCCATGTTTAACAACATTTCTTGCAAGAGAGAATATGGGCATGTGGATCAGGAAATAGAATCCCTACTGCCCTGGAGTTCCGATGCTTTGGGGGTTCCGGACAAAACACAGGTACCAAGAAACACAAAGAAACAAGGGCTTGTCAAAGGCTGTGAAGAAATGAAATGAAGGGGTCTGATTAGGAATAATGGGCGGGGGGGGGGGGCGTTTTTGAATGGGCGATCAAGAAGGGCCTCTTGGAATAGGCTCTCTCGCAGCTGAGACGTCAATGGCAAGGAAAACCAGGCAGACTCAGTTCTCATGGGAAGGTGCTCCAGGCAGGAGACCCAGTGGGGACAAAGAGCCTCCAGCGGGAACCAGAAAGTTCCAGGTCTCTTCCCAGGTCACACAACAGACAGTCACTGTCCAGTAGAAAAATAGAAAGTTCTTGCAGTAACCACATAAATAAGACTGTAACAGGAATATTATTAGTAAGGTAAAGGTAAAAAGGTAAAGGCCCTCCCGTTGACTGTCGATTTGCTCGAGCAGGCCCAGTAACGTCTCCATTGGAGACTTTGTTGTAACTGTGTCTGGCATATCGAATACTCTCGGTAGCTTGCCGGGCTCTCCGAGAGGGGCCGAGGAATCGAACTCGGGTCAGCCATGTTGGCCGCTTGTAAGGCGAATGCCCTACCCGCTGTGCTATCACTCCAGCCCTATTATTAGTAGTTTGTAGTTATCCATATCCAGACATTAAGATGTTACTACATAGGCCAGGAGCAACAGTACAGCAGGTCGGGTGTTTGCCTTGTATGCAGTCAACCTGGGGCCGACCTTGGGCCGACCTTGGTTCGATCCCTGGTATCCCCATATGGTCCCTCAAGCACCGCCAGGACTAATATCCTAGTGCAGAGCCATGAATAATCCCTGAGCATCACTGGGTATGGCCCAAAAAGCAAATAAAATAAAATGTTTCCACTTCACAAAAGGGAGTACAGTGAGGGGGTTGCTTGATTTGTATGTGGCTGACCTAAGCTCAACCCAGTATGGTCCCCGGAGCCTGCCAGAGTGATCTCTGACTGCAGAGTCAGGAATAAGCCCTGAAACGCTGCCGGGAGTGGACCTCAAACAAATAAACAAAAAGTCAAATCCATACAAACAATGTAAAACTGACTGAGAATTGCACATACTTCTGCACCCCAAAGGGCTGGAGTGATAGCACAGTGGGTAGAGCATTTGCCTTGCACGTGGCCGACCCGAGTTCGATTCCTCCGCCCCTTTTGGAGAGCCTGGCAAGCTACCGAGAGTATCCCGCCTGCAGGGCAAAGCCTGGCAAGCTCCCCGTGGCGTATTCAATATGCCAAACACAGTAACAACAAGTCTCACAATGGAGATGTTACTGGTGCCCGCTGGAGTAATGGGAGGATTGTGCTACAGTGTTGCTGCCCCCGAAGTCTGCTGTGTGTCTTCTGCCTATACCATCTTCCCAACTGGACAAGCTGCATTTCAGGGGCTAGTCAGGCTAGTTGGCTGGATCTGGACAGCACCAGCAAAGACAAACTCATTCGTCCTGGGTCTTGTCAGTCTCTGTGTCTTGCTTCCCAGGGTAATTGACAGGAACTGTCTAGAGCATGCGCGCGTGCGCGCACACGCACACACACGCACACACACACACACACACATACACGCTCACATCTTTCAAGACAGGGCCTTACCTTACAAGAACAACAGAGACTGTCAGTAAATAACAAAGATTGCTCCTGCACAGGCTGCACGAAAGCCTGGCACCAGCCAAGCCTGCGGCCCCCGGGGAAAACAGTCTTGGGAAAACGTGGCAACATCCTGCATCTCCCGCACAGATCAGAGCTCACAGAGCCCGTCGGCACCTGCGAATCTCCCTTCTGATTGGCTCGAGCTATGGAATCACTTTCTAAAATCGCCTTCGTCACTCAGAGCTGACTCCTGGCTCTGTGCTCGAGCACTGCTCATGGCGAGGCTCAGGAGACCCTATGGGGTGCCAGGGATCAAAGCCGGCACCTGCAGTGCTCTTTAATGCTCATCTAAACGTATTTATCACTGTCACTGTCCTCCCGTTGTTCGTGGATTTGCTCGAGCGGGCCCAGTATCATCTCCGTTTTGAGACTTCTTGTTACTGTGTCTGGCTTATCGAATACGTCACGGGGAGCTTGCCAGGCTTTGCCGTGCGGGCGAGATACTCTGGGTAGCTTGCCGGGCTCTCTGAGAGGGGCGGAGGAATCGAACCCGGCTCGACCGGGCTGGCTGCGCGCAAGGCAAGGCAATTGCCCTACCGCTGTGCTATCGCTCCAGCCCATACATATTTATAACATAAATATATATTATGTATTATAACTCCTCCGCCCCTCTCGGAGAGCCCGGCAAGCTACCGAGAGTATTCGATATGCCAGACACAGTAACAACAAAGTCTCCAATGGAGACGTTACTGGGCCCGCTCGAGCAAATCGACGATCAACGGGAGGGCCTTTACCTTTTACCTTTATGTATTATAACATATATTATACTCTGGGGGAATCAGAGGAGGTTTAGAGCCAGACCTGGCAGTGTTCAGGGGCTACTCCCAGCTCAGTGCTCGGGGCCCGTGTGGTGCTGGGGTTTGAACTGAAGTCAGTCGTGTGAAAGGAGAGCCCCTAACTCCTGGTGCGATCTCTTTGGCCTCCTTCTACCCTTTAAAGAGACCCCAGAGAAGCAGCTGCCAGAAGCCGGCTAAGGAAGTGAGAAGCAGGACACCGGCAGGCACTGCCTCGGGCCAGCCCACCACAGACCCTGGGAAGGCTCAGTGACCACATTTCACGAGTCCGACCGGCTTCTTCCCAATCCAGTTCATTCTGTTCCCCCTCCAGTTTCCCATGTGGTGCTGGGATGGAACCCGGGGCCCGCACGGAAGGCGTGTCCTTTGCCACTCAAGCCCCTCCTCAGCTCCAGCTAAGTTTGTCCTGTGAAATATGGCGTATGTCTCCAGAAAGCACATACAACACACACACACACACACACAAGGTGGAGTAAAGCTATTAGGAACTAACAGTGATCGATCACGGGACTTATAACGAACCAAGAAAACACTAAAACACACCTAGGTGGCCAACGGCCCATGTAGTTGAAAGATCTACACTGAATCTCTGAGGTGTGTTTGCTGGCTGTCTGGGGGCCACACCTGGTGGTGACCCATGGCTCTGCGCTCAGGGAGCACTCCTGGTGAGCTCAGGGGACCAAACCCAGGTTAGCTTATGCAAGGCAAGCACACTACTGGCCATATGATCGCTCTGGCCCCCAAATCTGTGGGGTGTGTGTATGTGTGTGTGTGTGTGCGCGCGCGCGCGTGTGCATGTGTGTGCATGTGTGTGTGTGTGTGTGTGTCTTCTCAAACAAAATGTGGATAAAATGAACTGAGGGCGCCTGAGTTTAAGGAGAAGAGACCGGTCAGCTCTCTCTGTCAGAATGAGAGGCGGGCAGTTGAGACGGCACCAAAGGCTGGGGCGCAGCTGTGCAGGCAGAGCCCCAAGCTCCACTGGGTGCTGCCCCCCAAACAGATGAGGGACTAAAGAGATAGGTGGCAAGCGCGGGAGAGGTGAGGTGCCCACAGCCTGGTGGCCCCAAACCTCTTTCTCTGCGAGTCAATGCAAGAGCCAGAGGAGGAGGAGGAGGAGAGGAAGGACCTTCTCTCAGTGCTGAAGACTGGAGTCACTTCCTCAGAGCAAGGCCGAGTGATGTAACAGCTGGGAGGGTCTGTCAGGGCTCCACCAACTTAGCGCCCGAAACCCCGACAGAGCACCCAGAGCTTGGCAGCCCAGGGCCATCTACACGAGGCAGAACCACGAGCCTCCCGGCTGCCTACTTTGGTTTTGTTTTATTTGGGGGCGGGGGGTGCACACCCAACTGTGTTCAGGCCTTACTCCTGGCTTTGTGCTCAGGGATCATTCCTGGTGAGGCTTGGGGGTACCAGGGCTCAAACCCGGGTTGGAGGAGGGCAAGGCAAGTGCCCTGGCCCGTGTACTGTGTCCGGGTCCCCCAGCTGCATTTTTTACCGGGGTGCAGGCCAAAGGCATTCCCCTGACCATCATGATGGAGAACACTGGGCAAAGGAACTGCACAGGCCAAGGAGAATGCTTGAACCCAAGTTTGAACCCTGGCTCCACACGCGGCCCCAAACTGCTGAGTCTATTGGTCCTGGTGGTCCCCAGTACCCTGGGATGGAACAGTACCATGTCCGCGGACCCTCGCCTAAACCATGGGCCAGGGTAGCAGAGCACTGCTGCAGAGCTGTCTGGATCCCCGGAGCACTGGCCTGGGAGGCCCCCAATCTCCCACAGAAGGAATTTAAATTGCCCTAGCTCATATTCGTGCAAATCAAGACTCCATCCCACGGGGACAATAAAGGGGCTGATTATTTATTAATGCCGAGTCCCCAGGGCATACGAAACACAAACAGCCCGGGAATGGGGTGGGAGGGCAGAGTTGAGACCTTGGACAGACTTGGAGCAAAAGCAGCCCTGCAGTTAGCTTGGAAAACAAAAAACACACGTGACATGCCACAAGTACGGGTCGACAGTGTGTATGTACGTGTATATGTTTGTATGTGTGCAATGTGTGTGCATGTGTGTGCAAAGCATACGTACATGTGCGCATGCGTAAGTCTATATGTATGTGTACATACATGTGTGCATACATGTACACGTGTGTACAAGTTTGTGCGTGTGTTTGTGTTACACATGTGTGCGTGTGTGCTCTTATACGTGTGTGTGCGTGTGTATGTGTGCACGTGAATGCATGGGCGTGTCTCAGCCCAGGGCCTTGCACATGCAGACACAGGCGACCAGCTGGCAAGCTGCCTCCCTGTGGCCCGGCCACAGTGACCCGGTCGCGGTCCTCCCGTCCGTCCAGCACGTACACCGCAAGCACTGGCGGCGCGGCGTCTGGGGAACTGGGCCTCTGGGGGTTCCACGGGCGGTGGCGTGCAGGGCTGGGCACGCTCAGGACACTCACCCGGTGTGTATTGTTGACCACGATGGGGTCGGGGTTGCCGTAGTTGGGGGGGTTTGCATAGGGGTCGTAGCCGAGCCGAGCCAGCATGGGGGCGATCTGGGCCATGTCCCTCACCACGTCCCCGGGGATGTGGCCGGTCCACTTGGACAGAGCTTCCAGGTTCACGGGCTTGATGACCTGGTCCGTGGAGCGCTCGATCCTGGGGAAGAGAGGACAGGCTGGAGGGGCCCCTGGACAGGACCCACCTCTGTCCCCATCCGTCTGCCGGGGACAGCCGGATGGGCTGGGGGGCGTCTGACCCAGGGCCACCTGAGACCCCCTCGACAGCGAGACCACAGGTGTGCCGCACAGCCTTCTCCTACCTCCTCTGTACAATGGGGACAAGGGCAGGAGGAGGAGCACTTAAACTCTGCTTTCCCGGATGTCTCCAGCTTGTGCAAAAGAACTTTTTCTGCCTTTACAGGTGACAAAGACGGCAATGCTATATATTGAATGACGAGAAAACGCTCATGGGAAGGTCGGCAGGTTCCAGGGGTCACCACAGACCCCACCAGCCCCAAGCCCAGAACCATCCGGTTCTTTCCCTCCCAGTGCAGGGGGGCCTTTAGAGGTGGGGAGGCGGGGTTGAAGAGCCAAGCGCTGACCGCTGGGGCGAGGGCCAGCTCGTCCCACTCGAGGCAGTGGCCTCAGGACAGCAGCTTTCCCTCCCCGAGCCTCACTTCCCCACGGGGACACCAGAACGCCACCTTCACCAGGCCGTCCTGGCGGGGTGCGTGGCGGGGACCGTCGCGTGTAAGGTACATTGTAAGGTCCCCCCAACTGTCCCCCCACACACTCAAGGACATAAAGGAAAACCATGATCCTGAGGCTTTTCCTTATCTCTTTTGTTTTGTTTGTCTTGGGGTCACACCCAGGGGTGCTCAGGACTTATTCCTGGCTCTGTGCTCTGGAAATCACTCCTGGCAGTGCTCGGGGAACCATATGGGATGAAGGGGACCGAACCCAGGTTGGCCGTGTGCAAGGCAAGCGCCTTATCCGCTGGACTATCGCTCCGGTCCCCAACCTTACAGCTTTTACAACAAGCGAAGGTACTGGTTCGCAGATATTTGTGGGGGGCCAGGGAGGGGTGTTGGGGGATCAAACCCAGGCTTCACACACGCACAGCAACATTCCTGGATGATACCCAGTTTTTTGGGGGTTTCCAAGTAGTGTTCAGAGGACCCCAAGATCAAGCCAGTGCTGTGTGACCAACAGGCCAAATGGCCTAGAGCTCTGAGCCCACCAGGTGGTACTGCTCAGTAATAACGGGCTCCAACTCGGGCCTTGGACACTCAAGCATGCCCGGCCCCTGAGCGACTCCCTGCCCTGCACCCTGTGCTGGTGGTGCCCCCCCCCCCCAACACACACACACACACATTTGGATGCTCAGCCCAGGAGCAGGACCTGACAGCCTCAGTGCTCAGGGAGCACTGGGAGCAAATCCAGTGGTATTCAAGAGTGTGCGGCGCCGCAGATCGGACTCAGGGGCCCCTACCCCTTATCTCCCAGCCCTGCAATCTTCCTTGGCCACTGCTGGGCGCTCGAACCAGGTGACTAAACAGAAGAAGCGCCTCCCCCAGGCGCCAATGCCCCCTCCCCCAGGTCCCTCCCCTCCAGTCCCCTCTCCGTCAGGCCCCTCCCCTCCTCCTACTCCACCTCCCCCAGGCGCCTCCCCTCCAACGCCCCCTCCCCCAGGAACCTCCCCTCCAGTCCCCTCTCCGCCAGGCCCCTCCCCTCCTCCTACTCCACCTCCCCCAGGCGCCTCCCCTCCAAAGCCCCCTCCGCCAGGTACCTCCCCTCCAGTCCCCTCTCCACCAGGAGCCTCCCCTCCAACGCCCCCTCCCCCAGGTACCTCCCCTCCAGTCCCCTCTCTGCCAGGAGCCTCCCTCCAGCCTCCCCTCCAAAGCCCCCTCCCCAGGAACCTCCCCTTCAGTCCCCTCTCCGCCAGGACCCTCCCCTCCTCCTACTCCGCCTCCCCCAGGCGCCTCCCCTCCAGTCCCCTCTCTGCCAGGCGCCTCCCCTTCCATGCCCCCCTCCCCCAGGCACCTCCCCTCCAGTCCCCTCTCACCAGGAGCCTCCCTTCAGCCTCCCCTCCAACGCCCCCTCCCCCAGGTACCTCCCCTCTAGTCCCCTCTCTGCCAGGCACCTCTCCCTTCCATGCCCCCTCCCCAGGCGCCTCCCCTCCAGTCCCCTCTCTGCCAGGCGCCTCCCCTTCCATGCCCCTCCCCCAGGCACCTCCCCTCCAGTCCCCTCTCTGCCAGGCGCCTCCCCTTCCATGCCCCCTCCCCAGGCACCTCCCCTCCAGTCCCCTCTCCGCCAGGCCCCTCCCCTCCTCCTACTCCGCCTCCTCCAGGCACCTCCCCTCCAACGCCCCCTCCCCCAGGCGCCTCCCTCCAGCCCCTCTCTGCCAGGCGCCTCCCCTTCCATGCCCCCTCCCCAGGCACCTCCCTCCAGTCCCCTCTCCGCCAGGCCCCTCCCTCCTCCTACTCCGCCTCCTCCAGGCACCTCCCTCCAACGCCCCCTCCCCCAGGCGCCTCCCCTCCAGTCCCCTCTCTGCCAGGCGCCTCCCTTCATGCCCCCTCCCCAGCACCTCCCCTCCAGTCCCCTCTCCGCCAGGCCCTCCCCTCCTCCTACTCCGCCTCCCCAGCGCCTCCCTTCCAACGCCCCTCCCCAGGTACCTCCCTCCAGTCCCTCTCCGCCAGAGCCTCCCCTCCAGCCTCCCCTCAATGCCCCTCTCACAGGCGCCTCCCCTCCGACGCCCCCTCCCCCAGGTACTCCCCTCCAGTCCCTCTCCGCCAGGCCCCTCCCCTCCTCCTACTCCGCCTCCCCAGGCACCTCCTTCCACGCCCCCTCCCCAGGTACCTCCCCTCCAGTCCCCTCTCTGCCAGGCGCCTCCCCTTCCATGCCCCCTCCCCCAGGCACCTCCCCTCCAGTCCCCTCTCCACCAGGAGCCTCCCCTTCAGCCTCCCCTCCAACCGCCCCCTCCCCCAGGTACCCTCCCCTCTAGTCCCCTCTCTGCCAAGGCACCTCCCTTCCATGCCCCCTCCCCAGGCGCCTCCCCTCCAGTCCCCTCTCTGCCAGGCGCCTCCCCTTCCATGCCCCCTCCCCCAGGCACCTCCCCTCCAGTCCCTCTCTGCCAGGCGCCTCCCCTTCCATGCCCCCTCCCCCAGGCGCCTCCCCCTCCAGTCCCCTCTCCGCCAGGCCCCTCCCTCCTCCTACTCCGCCCCCCCCCCAGGCGCTCCCGGCCCCCTCCCCACCCTTTTCCACCCGAGGCGGGCGCAGCGGTGTCCGGGAGCCAGCGAGCAGCGCGGCCCGGCCCGTCCGGACCCCGGGGGCAGCACCGCGGACTCACTTGGACAGGGAGACGCCCCCGGGCTTGCCGATGAGCGTCCTCGTGGTGCAGGACGGTGTCGCTCCAGGCGATGCCCAGGAAGTCGAGGATGCGGCGCAGCGAGCGGTGCGGGTGCAGCACCAGCTGCTCGTAGTAGACGGGCAGGCACTTGTCGCGGCCCACCTCCATGCACTGCGCGTACATGACCTCGATGGCCTTGTTCCACTTGGAGAGGCAGTCGCGGTAGCTGCTGAGGTCGAAGCCCCGCGATGGTGACCTTGCGCGTGATCATGGAGGGCACCGAGGCGCGGGCTCGTCGCGCACCATCAGCAGGAACTTGAGTTGGGGAAGAGGCGCGACAGGTACATCGGACGACTTGAGCGTGAAGGGGTCCTTGTTGCACAGCACGCGCGCCGGCTCGCCGTGCTTGGCGATGACCTCCAGGATGAAGGCATGCATGGCCGCGTCCAGCACCACGTCCGTCACGCCCGCCTCGTCCAGCCGCAGCTATCTCGCGGCCCGACTTGGACCAGGCCTGGCGCATGGCCAGCACGCGCGGGATGATGCGCGTCTCCTCGCCGCAGCGCACCTCGGGGTGCGCGTCCAGCATGGCCCGCATGAGCGTGGTGCCGCTGCGGGGCACGCCGCCCACGAAGATGAGCGGCATGCCCGTGCCGTAGCGGTACTCCACGCGGTCGGCGCCCAGCACCACCAGGTCCTCCTGCTCGCCGCCGCATCGCGCCGCCGCGGCCCCAGCGCGCCCGACCAGCGCCGCCCGGCACGCCAGCGCCTGCCGCGCCAGCTGCACGGCCAGCACCAGCGCCAGCGCGCAGCCGGCGGCCAGCAGCCGCCCTCCGCGCGGACAGGCGCATGCTGGGCCGGGGGCTCGGCGGCTTCAGCGACGGCGACGACGGGTCACATCTGCGGAGAGAGGGCGGGAGGGGCGGGGGCGGGGTCGGACACGCGGCGGGGTGCGCGCTGGGCGCCGTGCCGCCTGGAGGTGCCGCCAACGCCGGCCCCCTGGCCCCCTGCTAGCCGCTGGCCCCCTGCGGAGAGCTGCTCCCAGCGGGCCTCGTGGCTCTCCGGGGCCCAGCCCGCGTCCCCCCAGGGCCAAATGAAGGCAGCTGGCCCGACAGGACGGGGGAGGGGGTTGGACCACGCGGGGTGCGGGGTGGGCACCGGCCCCCTGGCTCCCTGCTAGCTGCTGTGCCCCTGCGGAGAGCTGCTCCAGCCAGGCCTCGTGGCTCTCCCGGGCCCAGCCCGCCTCCCTCCAGGGCCAAATGAAGGCAGCTGGCCCCGACAGGACGGGGGGCGGGGTCGGACACGCGGCGGGGTGCGCGCTGGGCGCCCCGTGCCCGCCTGGACGTGCCGCCGCCGCCGGCCCCCTGGCCCCTGCTAGCCGCTGGCCCCCTGCGGAGAGCTGCGCCCAGCCGGGCCTCGTGGCTCTCCCGGGCCCAGCCCGCGTCCCCCCAGGGCCAATGAAGGCAGCTGGCCCCGACAGGACGGGGGAGGGGGTCGGACACGCGGGGTGCGGGGTGGGCACCGGCCCCTGGCGTCCTGCTAGCCGCTGGCCCCTGCGGAGAGCTGCGCCCAGCCGGGCCTCGTGGCTCTCCCGGGCCCAGCCCGCCTCCCTCCAGGGCCAAATGAAGGCAGCTGGCCCCGACAGGACGGGGGAGGGGGTTGGACACGCGGGGTGCGGGGTGGGCACCGGCCCCCTGGCCCCCTGCTAGCTGCTGTCCCCCTGCAGAGAGCTGCTCTCAGCCGGGCCTCGTGGCTCTCCCGGGCCCAGCCCGCGTCCCTCCAGGGCCAAATGAAGGCAGCTGGCCCCGACAGGACGGGGGAGGGGGTTGGACACGCGGGGGGTGCGGGGTGGGCACCGGCCCCCTGGCCCCCTGCTAGCTGCTGTCCCCCTGCGGAGAGCTGCTCCCATCCGGGCCTCGTGGCTCTCCCCTGCACAGCCCGCGTCCCTCCAGGGCTAAATGAACGCAGCTGGCCCTGACAGGACAAGGGGGCTACGGGGTGGGTGGGAGGTGGGGGTCATTCTTAATTCCCACCATGAGTGATGCCCTATCATGTGCTGGGGCTGTGGAGGTGCACAGCCTCAGCTCAGCACACAGGCCCTCCTCCCTGCTCCCCAACACACACACACACACACACACACACCCCTGGAGGTGGGCGGGACATGAAGGTTCTGCCTGAGTCAATGCCTCCTGGAGGAGGCAGCTCTCATGTGGAACACAAACAGGTATTCTTATATGTGTGTGTGTGTGTGTTCTTTTCGGTCACATCTGGCGATGCACAGGGGTTACTTCTGGCTCATGCACTCAGGAATCACTCCTGGCGGTGCTCAGGGGACCATATGGGATGCTGGGAATTAAACCCGGGTCAGCCACCTGCAAGGCAAATGCCCTACCCGTATGTGCTATCACTCCAGCCCATGTGTGTGTGTGTGTGTGTGTGTGTGTGTTCTTAACAGAGGCAACAGCTGGCACAGAGGTCCAGGCAGACAGAACCCCCATGGTGGAGGAGCTGGTGCAGCGTGTGGAAGCAGGAAATGGGAACACTCCTCTTTTTTGGGGGTGAGGGGGAGGTGGTTGGGGGCTGATGCTCCCGGGTAGCATTCAAGAGGGCTCAGGCCGGGAGGGCTGAATGCTCAGGGTCTGGCGGTGTTAGGAGCCCGAGATTATACTCAGACGTAAAGAGGAACCAATGCGGAGCCGCATGTGGGCTTGGCATGTGCCCCGACCCAGCCGGGGTTCTCCTCTCTGGACATCAAGTTCAACTGCCGATAGGGGAGGGTCCACACAGGGCCTCCCAGCACAGCAGGGAGGGCATTTGCCTTGCGCGCGGCGGACCCAGGGGCATCCCATAAGGTCTCCCAAGCCCTGCCAGCAGTGAGCCCTGCTGAGCACCACCTCGAACCTCCACCCCGTCCCCACAACAACAACAAAACCCACAAAGGACCCACCCTGCAGTGCTAACAGCTCCTCCCCAGGACCCAGGAGAGCAAAAGGAACATCCAAGCAGCCAGCGGTCTCTGCCCCGTGCCCACCCACCGGGAGGCCTGCCAGTCACTTCCTCCAGCTCAGCCACAGTTTCCTCAGCTACTGAGGCTGAATGTGCTGACCTCAGAGGCTGAGGTTTCTAGACGCAGGGGACAGAGCAGTGTCATCGTCACCTCCTGGAGTTGTGGCGTCGCTTGGCAGAGCTGGAGAGCCTCTCCCAGAAAAGTGCCGCTGACCATGTCCAGGCCTAGAGGTGGGGGTGCTGACCACGTCCAGTCCTTAGGGCTGGGGGTGCTGACCATATCCAGGCATCGGGGCTGGGGTGCTGACCATGTCCAGGCCTGAAACTGGGGGTGCTGACCATATCCAGGCCTGGGGCTGGAGGTGCTGACCATGTCCAGGCTTTGGGGCTGGGGTGCTGACCATGTCCAGGCCTGGAGGTGGGGAGCTGACCACAACCAGTTCTTAGGGCTGGGGGTGCTGACCATGTCCAGGCCTGAAACTGGGGGTGCTGACCATAGCCAGGCCTGGGGCTGGAGGTGCTGACCACGTCCAGGCCTTGGGGCTGGGGTGCTGACCATGTCCAGATCTTGGAGCTGGAGGTGAGAACACTCAGACTCAGGGTCACTTCCAAAAGTGGGAGGAAGGCTGGACAGGACACCACTCCAACCCCCCCCCCTTAGGCCTCTCCTCCAGCCCTCTGCAAAGTGCTCTCTACAAATGTTCCTGGGAGACCAGGAATCTGCCCATGATGGTCTCGGCATCAGCGTCCCGTCAGTCAATCTCACTTGAGTCTGAAGGAGCATCAGCAGCTTTGAAAATGTTCCTTTGAAAATGTCTGGGTTTAGGGCCACACTAGGAGATGCTTAGGGGTTACTCCTGGCTCTATGCTGAGAAATCACTCCTCGGAGGGCTTGGGGGAGCAAAGGTGGTACCGGGGATCAAACTCTGGGTGGGCCACATGCAAGGCAACCACCCCACTTGCTGTCCTCTGACTCTGGTCCCCAAAATCCCCCTGTCTTACAGACCTGGAGAGTGAGAAGATGGAGCTTCTGAGAATAGATGGTTCAGCGGGAGGCAGAGGAAGGGAGAAAAGGGGCTAATCTGTGAGAGATGTTTCTAGAAAGGATAGAGAGACTAGATGTGCCACTGCGCGTGTGTATAAAACACAAGGGGACACACAAACATGAGACTGTTCCCAACTCACCACTTCTGCTTTTCTATTTAAAACAAATTTTTTTTCCGGTTTGGGGCCACACCTGATGATGCTCAGGGGTTACTTCTGGATTTTGTACTCAGGGATCCCTCCAGGTGGTGCTGGGGGGACCATATGGAATGCTGGCGATCGAACCAGGGTCTGCCACGTGCGAGGCAAATGCCTTCCCTGTTGTACTATTGCTCTGGCCCGAATACTTCTGTTTAAACTGGGTCCCGCTCCTGAGCGTTTACTGAGCACAGACTCTGCTGAGTAATGCGTCCTCTGCACATCCTCTGAGGACCCCTGCTGGTCTGCAGGTGGAGAGAGGTCAGAGGCCGACCGTGTAATGCCTGGGTTGTAACTGCTGTGTGAAAGCGGAACAAGGCCCGGTGTCAAAGCGACCCAGGAACACGGGCCTAAGGGGGTCCCTTCCATCACCCCTGGGGCTGGCAGCTCCCTCAGCAGCTCCAGGGGAAGAAACATGCGGACAGGCTGGCCCAGACCAGGCTGAGGACGAGTGTGACCCCCTGTGGACAGCTGGGTGGGAGCGGAAGATGGCAAAGACGAGGTCAGAGCAACAGTACAGCGGGTAGGGCGTTTGCCTTGCATGTGGCCGACCTGGGTTCGATTCCCAGCATCCCACAGGGTCCCCCGAGCACCGCCAGGAATGACTCCTGAGCACAGAGCCAGGAGTCAGCCCTGAGCACTGCTGGGTGTGACCTCAAACCTAACAATAAGATGGTAAAGACCAAATGTTGGTATAGGAAGAACAGCTGGGAAGCTGGGACCATGGGGGGTAGCGGGGGGGCAGCTTCCGGCCCCCAGAGCCAGTGCCCTGTTTCCCCCTCCCACCGCGGGTCTATCCAGGGAGGGTGAGACGCAGCAGATGGGCACAAGGAAGGACCCACAGCCCTGGATTCTGACCTGGTCTCTGCCCACTGCTGAGCCCACAAGTGCCGTCACCTCTCTGAACTTTCCTCCAGGAAAGAAAACGGGGCCGGGGTGGGGGGGTAAGATGGGGAGAAGACTGACCTTCTCCTTGGGCCGGATAGGTGACAGAGCTGCGTAGAGGGTGCGTTCATCACGTACAGCTCACTTGGGTTCAATCCCCGGCATCCCAAGCCTGCCAGGAGTGATCCCCAAGCAGAGAGCCAGGAGGAACCCCTGAGTACGGCCAGATGTGGTTCCTCTTTAAGAAAAATAAAAATGAACTGACCTTTTCTCGGGGAGCTGAGGAAACTCGGGGCTCGTGGTGGCACACAGAGGGCGAGGGCCCATGGTGCCAGGACTGGCCATTGGGCGACCCGGCTCTGGCTGGCAGCTGGGCTCAGCCCCCTCCAGCCAGGGCTCTGCTGTGCTGCCTGGGGGCCTCCGCTTTCCCACGGGAAGCAAACCGGGGGGTGGGGGGTGGGGAGGAGCCTCTGCCCACTGCCGAGACGAGACGCACTGTAGCCCCGCGGGGTCGGACGGAAGCCGGGCACACTCACCTGCCCTGGGCACGCTCATCCCTGGGCTCCACCGCTCAGGGCCAGCCGAGGCCAAGGCCGTCTGCCAGGAGACTCTGCAGAGACAAAGGGAGGCGGCATGAGGCTGAGCCGAGGGAGGGCTCGAGGGGAGGGCGGACTCCCCAAGGTCATCAGACAGTGATGGGGGGGAGGGGGGAAGCGGAGGCCAGCCTCTGGGAACAAGCGGACACAATCGAGGAGGTTCCCTTGGACCCTGGCTCATCGGGGAGGGAGCGGGGGAGGCGGGGGGGGGGGGGTCCCTGAAAAGCCAGAGAGCTTGACAGATGCCCCCCAGCCAAGCGCCTTTCTGCTCAGGACATCAGGATCTTTGGTCACTTCAAGCTGCTGGTGGCACACACAGCTGGCCATGTGGGGGCTTAGATTTGAATTCAGTGAAAGGGACAGCAGGTAGGGTGCTGGCCTCGCACACAGCCGACCCGGGTTCGATCCCCGGCACTGCATATAGTCCCCATACACCACCAGGAGAGAGCCCTGTGCACTACTGGCCGCGTCCCCCGCTCCAAACCCCCTCAAAAGAGACAAAATTCAGTGAAATGGAAGAAAAGTGGGAAATTCACATTCCTGGTGCGCAGCGGCCACTGGGCTGGAGCAGATCCAGGATGGGGTCACCAACTCGGGCCTCTGGACCATGACCCCCTGGGTCCTGGAGCAAGGAGCATTTTGCAGGGCTTTGCTAAAGAAATGGGGAGGGATGGGACTGGAGCGTGTACGCGGACCTTGTACGCGGCCAACCCAAGTTCGATTCCCAGCGTCCCACATGGTCCCCCGAGCACCGCCAGGAGTCATTCCTGAGTGCAGAGCCAGGAGGAACCCCTGAGCATCGCTGGGTGTGACCCACAAACAAAAGAAAAAAAAAGAGGGGGTGGAGAGGGTGGAGGGAAAGGCAGAGGAGAAACAGCAGCAGAAACACAAAACCTCAAACGCATCTGGACACTGAGCAAAGCGGGCCCCTCTCGAGAACATTCCCTCAGCTGCAGAAGGCTCCGTGGGACTGACTCAGAAGCCCGTGAGAAGCAGCAGCAGGAGACCAGCACTTGGCACCCCGCCGAGGGCACAGACGCCCGGCTGGGCTTTATCCACACGGGGTCTCCTGAAACGTGGATGATAGCCACGTGGGTGAAGGGTAAACGTGACGGAGCCTGAAACAGAACCACCACCACCAACACCACAACCAAAAAGAGCTGAGGGCCACGGGGGGCAGGAGGGCCGGGGGAAGGGGCTCGCGTGTGCCCCCCTCTAAAATCTCCCTCACGCACTCTCCGTCTTTCAATACAATACAGCAAGAGGAGAAAAACTGGCTGTTTTGGGTTTCATTTGTACCACACCCGGCAGGCTGACTCCTGGCAGGGCTCGGGCCACCGTATGGGATGCCGGGGATTGAACCTGGGTCGGTCGCGTGCCAGGCAAGTGCCCTCCCCACTGTGCTACCGCTCCAGCCCCTGCACTTTCCATACAGCTGGAGGGGTGACTTGCAAATCCAATCGGGAGGCCGGAGAGGTAACACGCAAGACATCTGCCTAGAACACAGCCGACCCAGGTTCGATCCCCGGCACCTCACCGGGTCCCCTGGCTGAGCTCACAGGAGTGCTCCCTGAGTGCAGAGCCAGGAGTCAGCCCTGAGCACTGCCGGATGTGGCTCCCTAACCCAAACCCAAATAAAGAACCAAATTTAAGGGCTGGGGAGTAGCACACCCCCGATGGGCCCCTGCTGGCGCGTGGACCCCAGGCATCACAGGGCCACCCCTGGTGCTTGGAGCAGCCCAGAACCCTCAGACCTGAGCACGGAACCGTCATCCCGCCAGACACCCAGCCCTCCCAACTACTGACCCAGCCCCAAGGGAACGACGGTTTTGAGGCTGGCCACAGAACGGGGCCGGATGGCTGCAGCCCCCATCAAGGCTGGGAGTCCCTGGAGGGTCCCTTCACCTCTCTGGGTCAGGGAGTGGGGGACTGGCCTTCCAGGAGCGAGAGGAGAGAAAATGCTGGAACAGCTCCTGTGGCAGCAAGGGCACTGCCAGGCTGGTTTTGTTTCTTGTTTCAGCCTCCCCTGCAGGGACCGTCACTCCCCCCACCCCCGCCCCTGCGGAGGGGGACGAAGCTGGACTGTGGGCGCTGCAGGGCTGCCCTAGGTCTGATTCCCCGGGCCTGGCCCAGTGGCAAGCGGCAAAGGGGAGTGGAAGGGGCCCGCTCTCTTCCCTCTGCGCCAGACTCTCTCGATCCCACCCCCCCCACCGGTGTTGCCAGTACCGACCCAGTGCCAGGCCCGTCGAGATGCCAGGGCACAACAGAGACGCCGCCCCACCCCGACCACCCACCGCAGGGAGTGGGGAGAACCTGGGAGATGCCCCATGGCGGGGGGTGAGTGATGTTTCCACGGAGACGAGAGGGTGGGGGCTCAAGGCCTCCAGAACCTTCTCAGCACACTTCTCCGAGCAGAGTGCATGAAGAGGTGCCCGGGGACAGGGGGGGAGGGGGTGGCCGGGCCGCGGGATGCCAGCGAGCGGCCGGGGAGGCCGAGGCACTCAGCATGGCCTTGGACGGCTGCCCGGTGCCCAGGGGCCCGTGGGAACTGAGTTCCCAAACATTCCGTCACTGTGGCGACCGCCTGCCCCCCCTCCAGCCTCCGTGCCCTGGCTGGGGGTGGACTACAGTGTCCCAAGAAGGACCGTGGGGAGACCTCTGACCTCTGACTCCTCCAGCCAAGAAAAGCTGCCAGGTTTCGATGGAGAGGGAGGAACAGGAGAGAGTCCCCGGTCACAGACAGAGGCTGGATCAGAGGAGCGAGGAGGGGCCTGAGGGGTCCAGGAGGCAGATGAGCGCGCTGCGGGGCTGACCAGGTGCCCATGCCGTGCCAGGCACCGAGCGGGGCAGCGGGGGACAGTGCCACCTCCATCGCCGACTGGGGGACTCGCGGCCCCTCAGCCCGCTTCACTCTCCCGTATCGCCCAGAGAGGTGAGGCTGTCAGCCTCAGGTCACACAGCACACTGGGAAAACCCCAGCCTTCGGGCCAAGGAGTGGCTCAAAGACTGAGTGCAGAGCATGTGGGGCTTGGTTGCCCCCCCCCAACACTCAACCCCCCCAGCGTCAATGGGTGTGACCCTGGGGGCCCCTAATTCCACCCTCAGGCCCCAGCACCAAGCCCCTAGAACACTGGGCGGAGTCCGTCACCGGGAGTGGCGGGGGGGGGGGGGGGGGGGGGGGCCCTGACCACCCCCTGTAGGTGGCCCAGGCACCTCGCAGCACCGCTGGGCCCGGGCAGCCAAGCCTCACAGGGCCCCAGCACTGAGCCATCCTGCCCATCTGGCTGAGAACCACCAGGAACGGCTTCCAGGGCCCCTTGAGCTCGGGAGTCTCCCCACCCCCGACCCGCCCCACGCACGCGAAGAAGACAATGAAACTATTATGAAAGGTGGCGGCCACCCACGCCTCCGTGTCCAGCCGGCACATGGCCTTGGAATTAAGTGGGATGTGGGTTGGAAACACTCTGGCCCAGGGGGGTGTGATCACCGACAGATGCTGCCCTCCTCCCCCTGGTCAACACCCTCCACTGCCCGCTTCTGCATCTGAGTCCCTGGCGGCCGCAGCAGGAGAGGGGATAGTGTCGGGGAGGGGGTCAGCTGGCCGAGGGGGTGTCCCTGCCCAGGCTCCGGCACCTCTACTGGGACCCTGGGTACCTGTCTCCTCATCTGTAAAATGGGTCGCATCACTGATCAGCACCAGAAGCCCAAAGCAGTCGAGGCTCCTCTGGGGACGGTGGGAAGTCACGAGTGTAGGTGGGTGAGAAGCCAGGGCTGGGGGTGACAAGAGCTGCAGGGGCGGGTGTACAGGGGTAGAGAGGTAGAGGGGAGAGCTCCCCCACCCTACAGAGAGCCAGGGACTCACCATGCAGGGAAGGCAAGAGAGGCAAAGGCCTAACCCAACACTCAACCACAGCTCCGCGCAGGGCTCTGGAGCGAACGCCAGAAGAACTCGGACAAACAAAAGGCTCAAGTTTGAGGCTCGGCCTCTGTGCAGATCACTAAGCAAACGTCTCCAGACAGTGAAAATAGAAACTTTGGTACATTTACACAATGGAGTACTATGTAGCTGTTAGAAAAGATGAAGTCACGAAATTTACATACAAGTGGTACTATGTGGAAAGTATCATGTTAAGCGAAATGAGTCAGAAAGAGCGGGATAGACACAGAAAGACTGCATTCATCTGGGGAACATAAAGTAACAAAATAGGAGAGTAACACCCAATAATGGCTGAGATTAGTACCAGGAATTTTACTCCATGGCTTGGAGGCCAACCGCACACTAGGGGAAAGGGCAGCTCAGATAGAGAAGGGAGCACCAAGTAAAGGGTGTTGGGAGGATCCTCCCAGGATGGGAGAAGCATGCTGAAAGTAGACTATAGACCGAACAGGATTGCCACTCAGTGCCTTGCAAAACACAGGACCCAAAAGGAGAGAGAGAGAACAAAAGGGAGTGCCCTGCCACAGAGGCAGGGTGGGATGGGGGTGGGGGGTGGGAGGGATACTGGGATCCGTGGTGGTGGAAAATGGGCACTGGTGGAGGGATGGGTATTCGATCGTTGTATAACTGAAACCCAAGCACAAAAATTTGTAAGTCTACAACTGTGCCTCATGGTGTCTCACTAACAAAAATTAAAAAAAAAAAATAGCATGGCCAGAGAGCCAGCGGCACCCATCCCAACCCAAGCACCAGAACTTCACTCCACCTCTACCTCTCGGCGCTTTCTCCAGTGCTACCGAGCTCGGCGCACGACGAGAAGCAGTTCGAACGCCCCAGGACCCACGTAGGGCTGCAGGAAGCGGGTCTAGTCTGGGTGCACATGGTCACAGGGCCACTTGTGGGGGAGAGAGGCCCAACCGTCTGCTGCGTCCCGACAGTGTCTAAGCAAAATGCCGGCAGGGGAACAGATCTCGAATGTTCTCACTCATCTGCCTGTCAAGAAATGTCTGTCAAGAAATGATGTTGGGGGGCCAGAGCAATAGCACAGCGGGTAGGGCGTTTGCCTGGCATGCAGCTGACCCAGGTTCAATCCCCAGCATCCCATATGGTCCCTTGAGCACCGTTAGGAGTAATTCCTGAGTGCAGAGCCAGGAGGAACCCCTGAGCATCGCCGGGTGTGACCCAAAAAGAAAACACACACACACACACACACACACACACACACACACGCACAAGAAGTGATGCTGGGGGCCAGGAGGATCACTCTACGGGTGGAAGCCTGCCTCAGGAGCTGGGGGAGAAGGCAGCTGGGATGGAGATGGGATCATCATTAGATGGTTAGAGGGGTCGCTCGGGATGGGAGATTTGTGCTGAAAGTAAGATAAAGGACCAATGTGATAGCGTCTCAGTATCTGTATTGCAAAACCATAATGCCCAAAAGTAGAGAGAGAAAGAGAGAAACTGTCTGCTATAGGGGCAGGGGGAGAGAAAGGGGGTATACTGAGGACATCGGCGGTGGAAAATGGGCACTGGTTGGGGGATGGGTGTTCGATCATTGTATGACTGAAACTCAAACATGAAAACTTTGAAAGTGCAGCTCACGGTGATTCAATTCTTAAAAAAGAAAAGAAAAGAAAGAAACGATGTTCGGGCAGCAGAGAGGGCTGAATGTGCTGAGCGGGGCCCAGTTCCACCCTGACTCCAAGGTCCTCTGCCCGGGAACACTCAGCACTAAGCCAGACACAGTCACTGAGCCTCACTCACTGTATCAGCCCGTATGGAAATCCTCCCTTTTTTCTTTAAAAAAAATTAGTTTTTTTGTGTGTGGGCCACACTTAGTGATGCTTGGGGGTTACTCCTGGCTCTTCACTCCTGGCGGGGCTCTTTACTCCATGTGGGGTGCCCGGGAACAAATCCAGGTTGGTGCATGCAAGGCAAGTACCTTCCCGCTGTTCTGTCTCTCTGCCCTCCACCTCCCCGTTTTTTGTTTGTTTGTTTGGTTTTTCTTTTTTTTTTGCTTTTTGGGTCACACCCGGTGATGATTAGCTGCTGGCTCTGAACTCAAGAATCACTCCAGAGCTCAGGGGACCATATGGGATGCCGGGGATCGAACCTGGGTCGGCCACATGCAAGGCAAACGCCCTACCCACTAACCTATCATTCTGGTCCACCAGATCCTCTTCTAAAATCCTGATTACTGAGCCTCGAAGCACTGCAGAGGGAAGGCTGACACTCCTCCTCCCTCCCCTGCACCCCCCTCTGACTTCTCCGAGACCTTTTTGACATCTGCTGCCTGAGTGGGTGCTTCCTGGAACGTTCTGCTGGGGAAAGGAAGTCAAGGTGAACCTTCTTGAAACGTGAAAGAGGCGTCTGTGTCCTGCTCTGTCCTGGATATGCTCAGGGGAGTCCGGTCCCAGGCACTGAGAGCAGCCCCCCGATTCCGGCTGGGCCCCGAGCCACGGGGCCAGGAGCTCTGACCCCCCACCGCTACACAGGAGCTGTTCAGGTGACCCGGCACCAGGCCTGTCCCCCTGAGAACCCCAGAGTCCCTCTCCTACCTCTGAGGGTTGGTTCTGTGGTTGTCATTGTTTGGGGACCACTCCTGGTGATGTTCAGAGGTAACGTCTGGCTCTGCACTCGGGTGTAGAGGACCATATAGGATGCTCCAGGGACCATATAGGATGCCGGAGAGGGAACCCATGACAGCCACATGCAGTGCCACTGCTCCAGTCCCCTTCTGCAGAGGATTTTAAGAGAGCTGATGGCTCAGGGCATCTGCTGATGGATCCAGGAACAGAGGCCACTCAGCCACTACCTGGGGCTCCAGGCATGGGGCCACCACCCATCGGAGCACCTGGATGTTACCACTGAGCAGACAGTGAGCGACAAGCAGGGCTATGCCCGGCATTCACCTCTCCTCTGGCCAAGGCTGCTGCTTCTTTCCTTGCCCAGTACCCTGAGAATAGGGGAGATGAGGTGCACGGTGGGGCCCGGGAGGAGCCTCCAGCAGCCTCAGTGTATCCATCTGTAAGATGGGGTGGCTGACAGCTCAGGGATGGGCTGGCAACTTAGTTAAAGCCGGCTCTCCATTAATGACGGCGTCAAATCAGACAGTCTAAGCAAATATCCACCCCTCGGCCGGAACAGACCTGGATGCATTCACAAAAATCTAAAAAGGTCCATTACCCTGGATGCCAACTAGATATCAGATGATTAAAAAAAAAAAAAGATTGGATCTAATCCTGGTAAATCATCACACTGGAACAATGTCCTAGCCAAGTGCTCCCTTGCTCACTGGATCTTCAGGTTCTTTTTCCTTCTCTTACTGGGGTTTTTTAAACCCTTCTACAGAGGAGATATATTTATATCAAAGCTGTGATGCAGAGAGAAAAAGATTAATCAGAAAGGGTGGTTTCTGGGCTTGTTACATAACACTGGGACCCGGAGTTCTGGAATACAGAGCTGGCGCGGAACGCCTGGTGCCGGCTGGCGACGGGCCGGCCCGGGGCCAAGGTCATGAAACATAGCCTGGGCACGACCAGGCCAGGCCCGGCTCTCCGATGCCCCACGCGTCCCTCTGCTGCCTTTGGGGTAGTTCACATTCTATTCACAAGACCACGCACGCTGACCTCCTGGTGAGGGGTCTGGTCAGGACTGGAGAGACCACCTGGGGCTTAAACCGCTTGCCTCACATGTGGCCGACCTGGGTTCGATCCCTAGCATCACCTACGGTCCCCTGAACCCTACCAGGCGTGATCCCTGAGCACAGAGCCAGGAGTCAGCATTGTGAACGGCCAGCATAGCCCCTGAACCAGAGTTGGAAAAAAAAAATAAAACAGCGTCTGAGCCAGGAGTCAGGATGCGGGTCCTGGCTTGGCCAGTAGCGTGTGGCCTTTGGCTCTTCACCTCACAAACTAGCATTCTGAATTGTTTAAAAAAAAAATAAAAGATCAGGTCTGTGGTGTGCACCCTCAGGTCTGTGCCAGCGTTAAGCGGGTGAGGCAGGAAAAGGTCTCGGTGCAGGGCCTGGCAACCCCTCGGATGATGGAGATTAGAGGCCATTTGAAATCTCGCCACGTTGTGGAAAATGCCCTCTCGGCTATGGCATGGGAGCCAGGCAGCCCGGGAAGGCCTGGGGGATGTGGGCCCGGGGCAGCCCTGGATGGGGGTGAGCAGGAAGGGGGCCGGGACAGAAGCCACCGACAGCCAGTCCCCAAGTCCGGGCCTTCACTCTGCCCAGAGCCCCCGGCTCATCCTCTCATCCTCTCCCTGTGGCTGACCACGGGCAAGGCACCACCCCAGCCACTTCCTGCTCTGCCCACCGCCTGGGGGATGACAAACAATCCACAGGCAGGAAGCGGCCCCCTGGGGCTCACAGGGGCGGTGCCCCCGAGGGTCCCCTGCCTGGCAGGAGCCATGCAGAGGCAGAGGAGAAAAGGTTCCACGGCACAGCCACGGAGTCTGAGGAACTGGCTCCTGGCACACCCCCCGTGCCCCCAAGCTGCCCCTAGAAGCAAACCCTGCACTGAGCGGGGAGTGGCCGCCAGCACTGCAGAGCACGGCCCCCAAAACGATCCAACACTAAAGAAACCCCGGCCTACCCGCAGCCCCGATCTCCTCCTCCTCCTTTGCCGTGTGGCTGGGGGGGAAGTCCCGTCCCCTCTCTGAACCCGACTCCACCTAGAAGCAAAGCGGCTTCGCTATTTCTGGATGTTTCTCTGGAGGGGAGCCCCACCCTGCTTGCGAGCGATGTCGGGGATCGAACCCAGGTGGGCCGGGTGCAAGGCAGACGCCCTTCCGGCTGTACTGCTGCTCGGGGCCCCTCCGAAGGACATGTCTAACATGTGAACCTGTGTTCAGAGTACACACAGTGAGGTGTGACGCGTTCCCAGGAACGAGCCGACCCAAACCACATGACCCGGCCTGCAAGAGCTCCGGCAAACCAGAGATGATGAGCCTATGAAACGGGCCCCTTATCCATTGGGGAAGTAAGTGCGAATTCTAAGTCCCCCAAGGGAACCGCTGCATATCTTAAAGGCTTATTTTGAAAAAAAGACAGAGGGGCCGGAGCGATAGGACAGCCAGGAGGGCGCATGACTTGGACACGGCCGACGCGGGTTCGATCCCTGGCATCCCGTAGGATCTCAGGATCCTGCCAGGACTGAGTGATCCCTGAGTGCAACAAGGTGTGCCTCCCCCCATCAAAAGGGGTGGGGGAGAGAGAAAGAGAGAAAGAGCAAGAGAGAGAGAGAGAGTGAGAGAGAAAGAGAGAAAGAGCGAGAGAGAGAGCGAGAGAGAGAGCGAGAGAGAGAGAGGGAGAGAGAGAGAGGGAGA
Source organism: Sorex fumeus (assembly GCF_029834395.1). NCBI lineage: Eukaryota > Metazoa > Chordata > Mammalia > Eulipotyphla > Soricidae > Sorex > Sorex fumeus. Next base: position 14,778,186 of record NW_026606089.1, on the reverse strand, counting down.
GAGAGAGAGGGAGAGAGAGAGAGAGAGAGATCACGGCATCTGGAGCTTTGAAGGGAGTAATGTAGGACAATCCCTTTGTGCGATTCTTTTTTTTCTCTCCTCCCGTTTCTACGGTGGCACGGTGATTGATAATACTGTCAACAGCCTTTCCACGCACATGTCGTTCCCACATTACACCCACCAGGAGAGCCCGCTTCCCTCCACCGAGGCCCGGAGACCCCTCCCACCCCCTCACCCCACGGGGAGCTCGGTTACTTCTCAGAGGTTCCGGCCCCAACTGATCTTTTTTTTTTTAATTTTAAATTTTAATTTCTTGCTGCTGCTTTGATCCTTTCTTTTGGGAAATTCCTCGGCACGAGCAACAGTTGGACACGCACCCAGCAGACCTAGTGCCAGCCCGAAGCAAACACTGGGCAAAGGGCACCCGTGGAAACGCTCCCCGCTGTGCTGTCGGGAATGGCCCCCGCTGGAAACCCCCCTAACCGGCCATTCACGGAAATGGATGAGTGAGTTAAGGAAACAGACTGGACAGGCAGGGGCGAGAATATGCCAGAACCTCATCCCACAGCAGAGATGCCTCTGCCCGCCGGAAGCCTGAGCAAAGAAAGCCAATCCTGGGGCTGGAGTGATAGCACAGCGGGCAGGGCGTTTGCCTTGCACGCAGCTGACCCGGGTTCGATTCCCAGCATCCCATATGGTCCCCTGAGCACCGCCAGGAGTAACTCCTGAGTGCAGAGCCAGAAGTAACCCCTGAGCATTGCTGGGTGTAACCCAAAACGCAAAAAAAAAAAAAAAAAAAAAGCCAATCCTCACCCCTCTGGAGGGAGGGGAGGGGAGGGGAGGGCCCAGAACTCAACCTGGGTCTTACGGACGCGACGAAGCTGCGTGACTGCAAAACCACGTCCCAAGATGCATGGGAATGTGGGTACGGTGGGACCCGCTGTGGAGCGCACAGGACGCCTGGGGCAGGGGTTGGTGGGAGCAGACGGGGATGGGGTGGGCACTCAGCCCGGACTCTGGTGCTGCCCACGCAGACACGTTCGTCTCTGGGGGCTCCGTGTGTCAGGAGCTCGGGAGGCCTCCACTTCTCCATCCCGATGCCCCCGAGTCGCCCAGGGCCAGACTTGGTCAGCGGGTGAGGAATGGTGTTGCTGGCGGGGTACCCCCCGGTCCCCCGCCAACACACACCTTTCCAGACAGCCACTGAGGGACAGAGGACCCCATTCATCCTTCCCCGGTTCAGGCGGGGTGCCCAACGCCCAGAACATAAAGGTGAATTCAGCTGCAACATCTAACACATTCAAACCCCACACACCATAAACCTGCCGCCCGGCGGGGCGGTGACGACAACTGTTTGTCTTCCTCTTTGGCCGCCCAAATGCAGCCGGGCCTGGCACACGGAGGGGATCTGCCGTCTGTCACCTGTCTGTGCCAGCCCTTGCTTCCACCTCCACGTCGACCCTCTCTCCCTCCTCGGACCTGCCCTGGCACACACCAGCACACACACGGGCCAGGGCCTCTTACTACTCCAGGCCATGGTTCGTAAGAATCCTTACAGACGTGGCTCTCTGCAGATGTGACCGGGGAAACCACAGCCGAGAGACCACCGGCGAGACGGTGTCCTTGCACATGGGGACAGTGGTGGTCAACCCCCAGCGCTGCCTGGTGCTGGTCTGCAGGTGGAAAACCACCACACAGGAGCACCTGGATACAGCCAGACCTGAAGGCAATGGAACTCTAAATTATTTCACGAGTCAATGAACACCTTTCCCTTAGTCATTCTGGATTCTAACTACTCATAGGCAACTGACGGGTATCTAAGAAGCTTTAATTTTTTTTTTTTTTTTTTTTTTTTTTTTTGCTTTTTGGGTCACACCCAGCGATGCACAGGAGTTACTCCTGGCTCATGCACTCAGGAATGACTCCTGGCAGTGCCCGGGGGGACCAAATGGGATGCTGGGAATCGAACCCGGGTCGGCTGTGTGCAAGGCAAACACCCTACCTGCTGTGCTATTGCTCCAGCCCAGAAGCTTTAATTTTTGTTGTTGTTTGTTTGCTTTTGGGCCCACCCAGTGGTCCTCAGGGCTTGCTCCTGGCCCTGCACTCAGGAATCACTCTTCGCGGTGCTCAGGTGACCCTATGGGATGCTGGGGATTGAACCTGGATCAGCCACATGCAAGGCTCGTGCCCTATCTGTTGTACTATCTCTCTGGCCAAATTTTTCCCCCCCTTAGTACGCATCCTTTCATTTTTCTATCCCGATTGATGGATGTTCTGATAGTTTGTTGCCTGGGTCACACCCAATGGGGATGAGGATGAGGGGAATGGACTGTGTGTTACCAGGAACCTTACCCAAGGCCTCACGTATGCCAGGCAATGCCACCTGCTCAACGACTCGGCCACCACTAGGCTAAGGGGCTTTCCCACCTCCTGCTGTGCAAATGGTTTTCTCCCAAGCCTCCCAAACGATCTTCATTTGTTTTACCAAACCTTAGGAAAACAGATTTCCAAAGTCTCCTTTGAAGGCTTGGAGTAAGGAGAAGAGCCAGCTCACTACCCTCTCTTCTGTGCCTGCCCTCCCAGGTCATGGGTTTGCGCTTTCTACGCAGGAAGTTGACTCTAGAATATTCTTTTTAAAAATACTGTTTTTAGTCCTTCAAAAACTAGAAATTGAGCTTCCATATAACCCTGCCATGCCACTTCTGGGAATATGTCCCAAGGATGCAAGAAAGCACATGAGAAATAACATCTGTACCTATATGTTCATTGCAGCACTGTTCACAATAGTCAAAATCTGGAAACAACCCAAGTGCCCTAGAACAGATGACTGGTTAAAGAAACGTTGGTCCATCTACACAATGGAATACTATGCAACTGTCAGGAGAGATGAAGTCATGAACTTTGTCTATAAATGGATAGACATGGAGAGTGTCATACTAAGTGAAATGAGTCAGAAAGAGAGGGACAGACATAGAAGGACTGCACTCATTTGTGGAGCATAAAACAACATAACATGAGGTTGACACCTAAGGACAGTAGATACATGGGACAGATAGATTGCTCCATAGCTGGAAGCCTGCCTCATGAACAAAGGGGAGAAGGCAGCTGGAATAGAGAAGGGATCACCAAGAAAAAGATGGCTGGAGGAATCGGTCAGGATGGGAGATGTGTGCAGAAAGTAGATAAAGGACCAAACATGGTGACCTCTCAGGGTCTGTATTGCAAACCATGATGCCCAAAAGTAGAGAGAGAGTATGGGGAATCATGTCTGCCATGGAGGCAGAGGGAGGGTGGGAAAGGGGGGGTTTACCAGGGACATTGGTGGTAGGGAATGTGCACTGGTGGAGGGATGGGTGTTTGATATTGTGTGATTGCAACCCAAGCATGAAAGCTTGTAACTATCTCATGGTGATTCAATAAAATTTTTTAAAAAATACAGTTTATGATTTCTCCGTCCCTCTCGGAAAGCCCGGCAAGCTACTGAGAGTATCTCGCGCACACAGCAAGGACTGGCAAGCTACCCGTGACGTATTCAACATGCCAAAAACAGTAACAAGTCTCACAATTTGTTGTGAGACGTTACTGGTACCCGCTTGAGCAAATCGATGAACAACGGGAGGACAGTGCTACTGTTCATGGAGGCTGGAGCTATCGTACAATGGGTAGGGAGTTTGCCTTGCAATGGCCAACCCAGGTTCGATTCCCAGCATCCCATATGGTCCCCCGGAGCACTGCCAGGAGTAATTCCTGAGTGCATGAGCCAGGAGTAACCCCTGTGCAATGCCAGGTGTGACCCAAAAAGCAAAATAAATAAATAAATAAATAAATAAATAGAAATACTGTTTATGGAGGCCGGAGCAGGGAGGGCCGATTGCCTTGCATGCGGCCAACCCAGGTTCGATCCCCAGCATCCCAGACGGTCCCCTGAGCACAGCCAGGAGTGATTCCAGGAGTGCAGAATCAGGAGTAATAATCCCTGTACATCCCTGGCTGTGACCCAAAAAATAAGTGTTAAAAAAAAAATACTGTTTATTTGGGCCAGAGCATTAGTATGGTGAAGAGGGAGTCTGCCTTGCATGCCGTCGACCCAACTTCAATCTCCGGCATCCCACAGGGTGCCCTGAGCCCCACTGGGAGCGATTCCTAAGCGTAGAGCCGGAAGTGACCCCCCTCACCCCCCCTACCAGCACTGCTGGGGCAGCTCGGCCACACCCCCCAAGAGAATCCCCTCTTTGCGTTCTTTCCTTGCAGGGCCAGTAGGCCCCAGTAGGTGCTACGCAGGGGATCACGTGTGCGGCTGGGGATTTGAACCTGCACCCCAGCCGATGCAGCCACACGCAAGGCAGTAGCTCCCTGTGCAGACTCTAGTCGTCGTTTCTTTTTCTTTTTCTTCTTGGGTAAGAAGGTTCTACCCCAGAGAGTTGACAGGTTGCTATGCTCTTTCGCATAGGATTTCTTTGGCCAACTTCCCTATTTCCCGGCCCCAATTGTAGCTTTTGTTCCCCCCCCCCCCCCCCCAGCAACCCGCCCTCGACATCAGCTCTCACTTTTTCTGCCGGGGAGGTTATGCAAACGGTCTGACGGAGAACAAAACCACCAAGGAAGGACTCCCCTGGCCGAGGGTTCCCAGCTCCGAGGTTCTGAGCCTTGTTTTGCGGCTTCTCCGAGAGGCACTGGGCTTCCGTCCCAGAAATCCTCTAAGCAGGTTGTGAAGGGGGGCACGGCGGGGAGGTTGGGGAAGGGGGGGGCGATCCCAGAGCGAGGCCTTAAGAGCACAATTCGCGGGCCTAGCTCGGGGCCAGCACCCACCTGACCCTTGTCTCTGGAGTGGGGGTGGAGGTGGGGACGTCGGGGCTCCCCTCCCCTCGGCCTCCCCCTCGCACACACACGGCCTGGACCTGGGGGGGGGGGGGCACGTCTCGTCTCGTCTTGCCTCGCCTCGCCTCACCCCTCCGGCTCTCGGGAAGGCTTTCAAGGGCACCGAGAGCTGCTTCAAGAACACTCAGCAGCTGGCGGGAGGAGCCCGGGAGAGGCGCCTTTCTCAGCTGTGCCTCCCTGGGGCCCATCTGCAGCCCAGCAGCAACCTGTCCTCCCAGCCCCTGCCCCCACGCGCGCGAAGTCCACCAGAGCCCTGCACCCTCACTGGGAGCTGCCCAGCACGCTGGTTCCCCGGGGTAGCAGGACGGGCCGCGAGGAGGTGTGAACCCCCCAATTCCGCACATCCGGGACTCCCAGCTGGGCCACCTGCTCCACCACTCCTGGGGTTCAAGGCCAAGCTCCCCGCTGGCGGCCTGGACCCCCGGGAGTTTCGCCCCTAGACACCCTCACACAGCAGCCCCCAGGGACGGGATGAGAATCGGGTCCTGGCTCTCGCTCTCCGCCTCCCCCAGCAAGGGGCTGGATTCCCCTGGGCGCCGCCACTCCTCTCCCCTGGACCATGTTCGGGGCACGCAAGGGTCTGGCGGAGGGTGGGCGGGAGTGCAGGGAGCAGGCCGGGGCCTGTGTGAGCGCCGGCTCTGACCTGGTTGCCGTCTCCCCGAAGAGGGCTCGGTCCTCCCCCTAGCACCCACTGCACTGAGTGCAGCGCCATGTTGGGAGGGGCCTCGGGGACCCCGGGCTATCAGCGCGCCCTCCCAGAAGCATGTCACCATCATTCCCATACATCCGGCCAGTTATTTTTTTCCTTGGCCAGGGCGGGAAGGGGGTGAGGCCACGCGCGGTGACACCCGGCCGGTGATTCAGTGCTTGGGTCCAGCAGTGCTGAGGGCTACCAGGAGAGCTTGGTAGGACAGGAGCTTCAGGACAGGAGCTTCAGGGGATCAAACTCGGGGCCATGTGCAGGCCAGGCGGGTGCCCTGGCCCCAGAGAGAGCTTCCGGGCCACCTCCTGGGAGTGGCTGCGTCCCTGGCGAGGGTTTGAGATGCCCAAGGGTCGGGGGTGTCTCAAACCTGACTACGTGGCGGGGGCATTTGGAGCCTCGATGCTGAATGAGACCCCCACGCTGATGTGGGGACCCAGCTCTCTCCACACCCCCGTGAGGGCCTGCAGAGAACAAAACGGGGGGACGGCGAGTCTGCTTGGGCTGAGCTTGGGCCAGAACCAACGAGGGTCTCCTGCCCCCTGAATGCTGACAAATCCTGGTACCCCCAAAAGCAGGCCCTGGCAGCCTGGTTCAGACTCGGCCCCTGTCCCAGACTCCCGCACGCAGGGGGCAAACCAGGGGCTTCTTGGTCCCGGTAACTGGGTGAATCCTTTCCTCGCATAACCCCCCGCCCCCCACCCTCACCCCACCTTACATCGGTCTCTCTCTCACCTCTGGGGTCTGAGCTCCTGAGCAAACGCGTATCCTCTCGGCGTCCACTTCTCCTCCCGAGGCTGGGGAAGCTGGCCTCACCCCCTGCCAATTGCCCCTGTCCAGCCAAGGGGTATGGCTTGGCATCTGCCCCCGCAGGGACACGGCACAGAACCCTCCCAACAGCGGAGAGGGCCCGGAGATGACTCAAAGCCCCAGCATGTGCTCTGTATGCCGGATCCCCAGGTTCAATCCCCAGCACTGCCAGGAGTGACCTGAGCGGGAAGCAGCCCTGAGCACTGCTGGGTGGGGGGACCCTCCCCTGCACCCCCCCATGATGGAGATGATGAGACTATAAGGGGGGGTGGCATTAGGGGCCACACCCAGCTGTGCTCAGGGCTGACTCCTGGTTCTGGATTTAGCGATCACTCCTGGCAGGCCTCAGGGAACCACATGGGATCGAACCCGGGTCAGCCACATGCAAGGCAAACACCCAACCTGCTGTGCTATCTCTCTGGCCCCAAGACTATAATTTTTTTGCTTCGCTTTAACTTTTTAAAATTTTTCTTAAATGTTATTTTTAATTAAAGCACCGTGACTTACAAAGTTGTCCGGAATATGGTTAATATTTCAGGCAATGTTCCAACACCAATCCCACCACCAATGCGACCTTCCCTCCACCGATGTCCACAGCTTCCCCCCAAAATCCGCCCACCAAGCCTGCCTCCTTAGCAGGCATGTGACACATCTACTTCGAATTGCTTGCTCCAACGAAACAGCGAATGGAATCATCAGAAAATCAACAAATAAAAGTTCATTCGTGATGACTGACTGCTATATATGATTCTTAAAAAGAGTTGGCGGGGCTGGAGCGATAGCACAGCAGGTAGGGCATTTGCCTTGCACGTGGCCAACCCGGGTTCGATTCCCAGCATCACATAGGGTCCCCTGAGCAGCACCACCAGGAGTGATTCCCTGAGTGCAGAGCCAGGAGTAACCCCTGAGCATCACTAGCTGTGATCCAAAAAGCAAAATAAATAAATAAATAAATAAATAAATAATGTGGGGGGCTGGAGCGACAACACAGCGGGTAGGGCATTTGCCTTGCACATGGCCGACCCGGGTTCAATTCCCAGCATCCCATAGGGTCCCCCAAGCACCGCCAGGAGTAATTCCTGAGTGCAGAGCCAGGAGGAACCCCTGAACATCACCAGCTGTGATCCAAAAAGCAAAAAACAAAAAACAAACAAAAATAAATAAATAATGTGAGAGGGCAGGAGGTCCAGTGGATCAGACACTTGCTCTGCACATGGCCAACCCGGGTTCAAGCCCTGGCACCACACACCGTCGCCCTGAGCCTGCCAGGAGTGATCCCTGAGCACAGAGCCAGGAGTAAGCCCTGAGCACTGCCACGTGTGACTCAGTCTCCTCCTGAACCCCCACTTAACAAATCATGTGATCAGGGAGGTCAGAGGGCCTGAGGAAGGAGCCTGGGATCCTGGCTGGGCACGAGGGACAAGAGGGTACACCTAGGAGACGGCACCGAGGGCTGGGGTGCATGCAGGTGGTCCGCACTGGAGCCGAGCCCTGCATTACCACCTCCCCCGAGCACCACAGGGGAACCCACCTCCAAACACGGGGAGCACCCCTCCCCCGAGTACTGCCAGGTGTGGCCCCCTCAAAACCAAGACCAGGGAGGGGAGCGAAGTCTCAACAGACGGACGGCAGCATTTCAACAGGGGCTGCTTGCGGGGAGCAGCCTGGGCCGGGCACGTGTTGCTGGGCAGTGGCAGTGACCCAGATGGGAAGAAGGGCTCTCCCTGTCCCCTGTGGGTGGAACCGGCACTCCCCAGTGCTGAGTGCCTCCAAACCAAACCAAACCAAAGTGAACCACCGCGAACCTCCAGCCCTCCAGCCGTGGGTGCTGAACTCAGCCGCGGGGCTCCGAGAAGGTTCTGAGGGCTTGAGGCAGGATGTCACTCAGAGCCAGAGGAAGTGGGACAGGGTTTGCAACGAGAGAAAGGAAGAGCCCACGTGGCGCGCTAGGGTGCTGGGGTGGGGGTGGGGAGGGGAAAGGGAAGTGATGTGGGTGGAGGAGCAAGAGACAAGAGAGCCGGGAGAGAGAGACAGACAGACAGACAGAGAGGGGGAGAGAGAGAGACAGAGAGGAGGGAACGCGCAGGTGCAGAACAGGCAGATGGGGACAAGAGCCAGACGCGGTGGGGCGAGGGAGGGTGAGGACCCAGACCGAGACAGGGCGCCCCAACCTGCCTGACGCCCGAGGGGGGAGCAGAAGCAGGCTGGCCCGGCTCCCATGACACCCGGCCCCCTGAGCCCAGGGGCAGCGAGGGGAGTCATCCCATCCCTGGCTGGGGCAGAATGGAAACGGGCAGGCCACTGTGGGGGGCACACCCTCCTCCTCCAAGCCGCCTCCATCCGGTCTAATCCTGGGGCTCCCCCAAACCCCCCACCTGTTGAGGGCCCCCCCCCCCCGCTTTCCCATCCCCGGCGACATTCCTAGCCCCCTGCTCCGCTCGCCACCGACCGAGCGTCCTGATGACAGGGATGGAGGACTGTTAATGTGGCTTTTCAAAGGAACCCGTCGCCCACAGGCTTCAATGGGAAACAAGCCTGGGTTAAAATTAACTGCAAAAAGAGACGCCAAGGCAGCCCTGGGCAGGCGGGCCGGCCAGGCTCCTGCAGCTGAAGCTGCGGCCTTGGGCCCCCACCCCCGGAAACCCCTGGGGTTCAACTAGGTCTCTTTTTATTGGGGGGGGGCTTTTGGGGTCTCACCCGGTGATGCTCAGGGCTTACTCCTATCTCTGCGCTCAGGAACGACTCCTGGCAGAGCTCCGATGACCCCACGGGATGATGCCGGGGATTAAACCCGGGTCAGCGGCGTGCAAGGCAAACGCCCTCCCCGCTGGACTACCGCTCCGGCCCCTGGTCTGCTAAGTCTTCACAGGAGCCCGGAGTGGGAACCCCAGTGAGCTGGGTAGGAAGACCTCCTTCTGCAGGGGGAATCAGGACTGTGCTCCGGCTCTCCCCGGGACCTCCCCTTTAACATGCACGCACAGTCAACGCCTCGGCACCAGCGACCTCCACAGAGCTGCCCCCCTGGCTCCCTCTCCTGCGAAAACCTTTCCTGCCCTTCTCCACCCCGCCCACTCTTACTGGCACTATTTCTACTCCCTCCTCCAAGAAGCCTTCCCTGACTACGTCCCATCCCCCTGGACCAAGTCCCCCAAAGCACTTCCTCCAAGTTGCTGGGTCAGTGTCCCCCAAAGCACTGAGCGCCCTGTATGGCATGGCCACTGGCATTGGCATTGCCCACGTCCTCTCAGGGCTCGGCATGGCCCCAACACCTGGGCGGCCCAGACATCTGTCAACAAAATGGAAGAACAGAGGAACACAGAGATGTAGCCCACCCACCCCCGCCCAGTACCGTGGAGCAGCGCGGAATCCGCATGCAAACCCCTCTGTGCTCTGGGGCCGAGTCCCTGGCAGCAGAAGCGTCTGTGGCAGAGGAACAACACGGTGACTCTGTGGGCGTCACCTCCCCCCGCCCCCGGCCACAAGCCTCAGTATTCACACCTCTATAATGGAAGAAGAAAAACAACCCAAAATCAAAACAGCTCTGTTGACCCAGAAAAGGGCTCAACAACAAGGATGACAACAACAACAAACACACGAAGAGCTGAGTGACCAGCAGGTGCTCCAACAGTAACTGCAGTCACCCGTTTTGCTATCACCATCCACTTCCCCGAACCAGGGTGGGAGAGCCTGGAGGAAGCCAACGGTTGCTAAGATGGGGCCCGCCTGGCAGGTGTCTGCAAAGGGCCTGATAGCGTGTTCTGGGTTCTGTGGGCCCCACAGTGGCGGCTACCACAGCTCAGAGCTTCCACTTGGGCGGGAAGCAGCTGAAGGGGAAATGCAGACGTCTGAAGTAACCGGGTGCCAATAAAGCTTTATTGACAAAGACAGGGAGGGGGGCTGCGATGGAGCCTGGGGCCGTCTGCAGCCCCAGGCCTGAGGATCTGCCCTGCGACCTCCTTTAGTAGCAAGTCATCGTTTTGGGTTTTTTTTTAATTTTTTTACTTTATTTTATTTTAAATTTTTATTAGTGAAATACCATGAGGTACAGTTGTTGACTTACAAATTTTTGTGCATGGGTTTCAGAAGAGTCTCCTGCCCCCGCGCCTGGCTGTCCTCGCCAGGGCCTCTTGGAGGGGAGCAGGTTGAGTTTCCCTCCCCGCCCTGACTAGGGCTCCTGCAGCCGAAGACCTCCAGAACCAGCCACCACCATGCTGAGACCACTCTCCACACGCAAGAAGGTACCGGCAGAGGAACAAAGGCACGCGGGTCCCAGGGCTGAGATCTCCAAGCCTGCTCGAATCGGGGCTGAGCATCCTCCACCCAGATCCTCCACCTTCCAGTCGGTAGGGGTCACACCCACCAACTGGCCCCCTGGCGCCCTGTAATCCCATCAACGGCCAAGACTCAGAGACTAGAAAACCCAGCTCCTGGAAGCGCGCAGCCGCAAATCTCATTCCTACTTTGGACAAACTGGCAGGCTACCGAATGTAACCTGCCCACACGGCAGAGTCTGGCAAACTCCCCGTGGCGTGCCCAATATGACAAACACCAGTAACAATGAAGGGTCTCATTCTCCTAACCCTGAAAGAGCCTTGAATATGGCACTTCTTAAAAAATCTCAGAGCTAGGACGAAGGAGACGTTACTGAGGCCTGCTCGAGGCAATCCACGAATAACAGGATGGTCGTGATCGTGATCGTGTTTCAGTTATACAATGATCAAGTACCCATCCCTCCACCAGTGCCCATTTTCCACCATCATGGGTCTCAGTATCCCTCCCACCCTGCCTCTGTGGCAGGGTATTCCTTTTTGTTCTCTCTCTCTTACTGTGTGTTGTGGTTTGCAAAAGGGGCAATGGGTGGCAATCATGTTTGGTCTATAGTCTACTTTCAGCAGAAAGTCATTGTTTCTGAACGTGGGACACAGGACTTAGGGCAAGGGACATGGTAGGGGGCACAGACCCAGTGGGGAGTGTCCTACAGGGCGTCCCCGCAGCAAGGGGCTGATGGGTGGGCTTCTCTGGGTAGCCTCGGGAATTCAGTGGACCTGGGTCCGAATCCCAATGCTGTCACACAAGGTCTGTGGGCCAGGAAGCGACTGCCCTGTCTGTGACGGGGGTGCTGACCTTGAAGGTCAGCCGTGGGCTGGAAGCCCTGGAAAAGGGTGTCAGGGAAACTGTGGGTGCCAGCACGACCACGTGAGGGGCAGCCTGAAGCCACCCCCAGAGTGGCCCATGTCTCCAAAGGAAGCAAAAAGCAGGAGCTCTTCTCGAAGAAGAGTCTCAGTTTTACAAAACATTGGGGGGGGCGGAGCTGAAGCAGATTCCTCCTGGGGGGAGGGGGTGCCACCATCCACCGGCAGCATTTCCCACAGAGCACCCCCTCTTTCATTTCCAAAGTGGAGAAAATTGGGGGCCAGAGAGAGAGAGAGAGAGAGAGAGAGAGAGAGAGAGAGAAGAGCAGGTAAGCCACTTGCTAAGAAGGCGGCTGGCCCGCTTTCAAATCCCCGACATCCCACATGGTCCCCTGAGCACCACCTGAGTAATTCCTAGGTGCAGAGCCAGGAGTCAGCCCTGAGCACTGCCGAGTGGAGCCCACCCCCGCCCCCCAAACCAAACCAAACAAACAAACAAACAAAAAACCCTCAAAAACCCATAGAAGGGCTGGAGCAATAGCACAGTGGGTAGGGCGTTTGCCTTGCATGCAGCAGACTTGGGTTCGATTCCCAGCATCCCATAGGGTCCCCCGGGCACAGCCAGGGGGTAATTCCTGGGTGCAGAGCCAGGAGGAACCCCTATGCAACGATGGGTGTGATCCAAAAAAAAAAACCCAAAACCCTAAGGACAGAAAGGTGGAGGAAACAGAGCCTCAGCTGACCTCTTGGCCAGTGTCCCACAGTGGTTTTGAGGGACGGTGACAGAGGGAACCACCAGGGTCGGGGAAGGGTCAGGGGAGAGGGGGCCCCAAGCAGAATGAGCACAGCCAGAGTAGGGCTAATCACCGGGACCGTCATCCCTAACTCACATCTGGCCTGCCGCCGCTGAGTAAGAACATCGAGAGATGTCCGCTCGGCCCCCTGCTTCTCAGAACATAAATGGTCAGAATCAGGGCCCAGGGACAGAGAGAGGACAGTGGTCAGGCACTCGCCTCGCATGTGGCGGACCTGGGGTTTGACCTCCGGAGGGAGCGATCCCCGAGCTCTTGCCCTGGGCACCACTGGGGGTGGCCCCCAATGCAGTCCAAGAAATCCAAACAGAAAATCACCAGGTCTCATTGGCCTCTGCTCGGCCCCTCCCTGCCGGCTGCTTTCATTCTCTGAGACCGTCTTTGTGGGTTCAGTCGTGTCTCCTGCTCTTAATCGAGTGGTCGGGGCCCAGAGCCCCAGAGGGGCAGTCCTTGGCCCAGGCTCCTCCAGCCGGGGTCCACGTCTCTTCAGCACGCCTTAGCTCAAGACCTAACAGGCGGGGCCAGGCAGGGGCCAGGCGAAACACAGGGATGAAAGTTCCAGGGGCCGGATACAGCCAGCCACACCACCAGTAGATGGTCTCCCCACCCCGCCCCAGGCCCCCAACTGCTCAGAGCAGCTTCCCAGCGAGGGAAGAGGCTCGTGGGCAGAACCCAGCACACAGGGACCAATGCTGGGTCAAATTCTCCAGCCAACAGACCCCAGGCCCCATGCAGGAAGTGTTGTGACCTTCAGGAAACTTCGCCCACCCGCCCAGGGCAGCCTCACAGCAAGAAGGCTCGGGGTCAGGGTGGGGTTCCGGGTGTGAATGGGGAGGGGGGGAGACCAGGCCTGCTGGGGGAGGGGGTGACTACTGTCCAGAGTGCTGGGAATGGGCGTTTCTAATGCAGGGGTAAGGAAGGGAGGGCGGCAATTCTTTTTTTTGCTTTTTGGGTCATACCCGGCAATGCTCAGGGGTTACTCCTTGACTCTGCACTCAGGAATTACTCCTGGCGGTGCTTGGGAGACCCTATGGGATGTTGGGAATCGAACCTAGATGGGCCGCGTGCAAATGCCCTACCCACTGTGCTATCGCTCCAGCGCTCCAGCCCCGGCGACTCTTGAAATTAGAAAGCTCATGGGGCCACCAAAGGTATCACTTTGGGATGGGCCCTGGGCAGGACCAGACTCCCTTGGGGGACCCACGGAATAGACCTCCCCCCTGGGTTACAGTCTAGGAGTTTCTCTGGCTTCTGCAGAGCCACAGCTGTCAAGGGACCCCCAATGGGATTCGGACCATTGGAACTGGCCCTGTGACCAGCCCACAGAGGCCTGATGGGCACTTCCTAGTCCTGGGTGGGTGCTCTAAGCTCCGGCCGCGGCCCACACAGCATCTGCTGGTAGGTCACTCGGCCAGGACCTCCTCGGAGTCATGGGGCAGCAGAAGCAGAGAGGGCCTGTCTCCCCTACACTTGGTCCTCCCCACCCCACCCCAGGGGGCCCAGTGATCTGCTTAACTCCTCAGTCCGCCCCGGAGGCACTGCATCTCACAGGAGTCAAGATAATTTCTAAGCAGCGCACCCAAGGCAGTGATTTGGAGCTTATGACAGCGAGTGGTGAGGAGATGGATTCCGGAGCTCTGGACTCCCACCCTCCTCGGCTGCCAGTGAGCGGGGCGTCTCTGGTGGGTCCTCAGCAGAGGTTAAACAGGGAATTACCACAAGAGCTAGAGATTCCACTCGGAGGGACACATCCCCCCCCCCCCCCAGAACTGAAAACAAAGTACAAACACTTGCCCACACAACCTCGTGGCAGCGTTATTCAGAACAGACAAAACACGGGGGGGGGGGGAGGGAGGGGGCAAATACCCATCAACAAACACACTCATCAGAAGATGCGGTGGAGCCTCGCCACAGGGTATTGTTTTGACCATACAAAGAAAGGAAAGAAAGGAACGAGGTACTAAAAAAAGAAAAAAAAGAAAAAAAAAGGCCACCAAGCACTGCCCTATGCTACCACTCCACTCCAAAACAGTTTCTAAGCAAATGGGCCCATCACAAAAGATAAAATGATGCGGGATTTCTTCCATGTGAAATGCCCAATCCTGGCAAGCCCAGGGGACGAAAGCAGGCAGGTGGTTGCCGGGGCTGGGAAGGAGGAATTGAGGGGTGCGTGCACGTGCACACACGCACACACACGCACACACACGCACACACACACACACACACACCCCAGGGAGTGATGATGAAAATGTTCTAGAATGAGATGGTGGCGATAGTTTGAGCAATTCTTTGAAGAGGCGAAGAACACCTCCCCGCTGAGTACTTCAAAGGGGCCAGTTGCCCGGCCTAAGAACGACGGCGCAGTCAAGCTGCTTCTTGAAAAATCAGGTGATCCCGACCGGGTCTACGAAGTAAATAATGGTACCACAGGGGTGCCTGGTGCAGGAGGGAAGGAGGAGAGGCATCCACTGATGGGGGGGTGGGGGTGGGGGAGTGACTGGCTCCAGCCACATCGCTCCTAAGCCAAGGTGAGCCACACGGGTCTGTGTGTCTCCAGAAGCCTGGCCTGACCGCAGGGTCACCGGCTTCTGTGGTTCCATAGCTGATTCATCTGACCAGGCTGAGCGGACCGGCAATGGGACTGGGACGGGGTGTCCGCAGTTGCGGAACCTGGCACCCAGACCTGCACGGAGAGTACCTGGCAGGGCCAAGTCCACTCTGACCACGGCTCAAGGAAGCACCCGACGAGGCCCGCAGGGCAGCAGAGAAGGCTTCCAGAAGGGGGTGCTCTGCCAAAGGGTTTTGAAGGATGCATAGGAGCCCTTCTCCACCGTCCCTTCAGAACCTGAGGTCCAGGAGCCGGAGGGCCAGTTTCAGTTCTGCACTAACCTGGCTGTGCGATCTCAGGTCCTTGCAGATGGGAAGGGCGCGGAGCCTCAGTTTCCTGCCCGTAACGCGGAACGGGGGGTACGGTGCCTTCCAGCCCTGGGTCCTGGGGGCTGGGCCGGGCCTTGACCTCTGTCTGTCCCGCATAATAAGGGCTTTGCTGAGCCACCCGCGCCCAGCCTTGGCAACTGGACCCCCCTTGGCTGCCCTTCCCAGTCCCGGCATCCCAGCGCACCTCCCCCGGGGGGAGGCAGGTGGCGGGGAGGTGGGCGACGGGTCCAGATCGCGCCGCCCGAGCGCACCCCCAGCCCCGCAGGGCTCCCCTGCCCCCTGCCCCCGCCGGCCCGCGAGGTCCAGCGCCGCCGCCGCCGCCGCCTCCACCCGGGACGCGCCCCGCAACTCCACGGCGGCTCCAAGTTAACTTGCGCGCGCCCCCGCGCCCCGCGCGTCCTGCACCCGCGGGGGTCCGGGTGTCGGGGGGGGGTGGGCTCCCCGGGGCGCCGGCGAAGGCTCGGGGCCCCGCACGCCCGTGACACGCCGGCCCCCGTCCTCCCCGCGACCCCCGCACCCCGTGGCCGCGCGCCCGGGGTCGCCGAGGGGCGCGGGGCGGCGCGCGCGGGGCGCGGGCGCGGGGCAGCTGCCCGCGGCCTCCCCCCGGGGCCAGCGTCGGGGCACGGGCCGGCCAGCCCCGCCGGGCCCCGGGCGCGGCCGCGCGGGAGCTCCGGCGCCCGCGGCCCCCCCGCGGCAGCCCCGCGCCCGCCCGCCCGCCCCGCACCACCTACCGTGGGGAGGCGCGGCGAGGCGGCCCGCGCGCCCGGACTCCGCTCGGCAGCCGCCCGGCCCGGCAGGGGGAGGCGCCCGCGCGGGGGCGGGGCCGGCGGCGTGACGTCAGGGGCGGGGCCCGGCCCGGCCACGCCCCCGCCCGCCCGCCCGCGCGCGTGCTGGGAAGGGGCGGGGCCCGGTCCGGCCACGCCCCCGCCCGCCCGCCCGCGCGCGTGCTGGGAAGGGGCGGGCCCGGCCGCCGGCCCCGCCCCGGAAGCGCGGCTTGCCGGCCCGCTGGCCCCGCCCCGGAAGCCGCGGGCCCGGCCCGGCCTGCTGGTTTACCTACCCCCCAGCTCTGGGGGCTCCCCCTTTTCCTAGCCCCCCGGGAAGGCGTGTTTCAGGCACGTTCGCCCGCCTGCAGACACAGCCAGTGGGAGCGCCTTGAGATAAAGAGAGGACGGGCGGGTCACTCGTGTGCAGGCCCGGCGGTGTGTTTGCAGAGCACTGCAAGGGGAGTCGGGCCCGGCCGCACCCCTGCTCCAGACGTGATCACAGCCGGGGCTTCTTCTCGAGGGGGCCCCTCGGCGTTGATAGGTTGAGCGCTCGGGTGTTCGAAGGCCAGCCAGGCGCAGAGCGGCCCTGACCCCCAGCCCAGTCCAGCACGCAAGTGTCCATCGCAGGGAGCCCTTGGTGGACGAGCACACACTCAAGCCCAGGCTCCTGGGGCCGAGCTCCGTCCGAGTGGCGGATCCGAACACGCCACTCCCGGTTCACCTGCCAGGGGGGAGAGCCACGCAGCTTCGCCGAGGGTACATGCGTGCAGAGCCTGCAGGGGCAGGGAGGAAGCCATGCGGTCGGGTTTGCAGTTCTCTCTGGACCTTGCTCTTGTTCCCAGTCCTTCCCCGACCCCCCTCCCTTTTTTTAAAATAACCATATGTATATATTACTTGTGCAAAACAGATTTCAGTAATAGTCACAGCCATCAGAGCAGACATTGTATAAATTTAATTAGATCTTCATCACATATGATTATATATAATGTCAGGATACCTCTAAGTGCCAGACATTGCTCTGAACTAGAGGGGCCCAAATTTATTTGGCACACTTGTCCCCTTTCAGAAAAAAAATAAATCAGGGGGTCTAGAGAGATAAGACAGCTGGTAGAGCACTTGTCTTGCACGCATGCGGCTGATCCAGGTTTGATTTCCGACACCCCATATGGTACCCCAAGTTACACCGTGAATGACCCCTGAGCCATGAGTGTGGAGCCAGGAGTGAGAGCTGAGCGCTGCCTGGTGTGGCCCCCAAACCACCAGAGAGAGGTCGTTGTGGTTGTCGTGGGCATCGTCCTCGTTGTCCTCCTCCCCCATCGTCTTCCTCCTCCTCCTCCTCCCCCATCGTCTTCCTCCTCCTCCTCCCTCCTTCTCCATCCTCTTCCTCCACCTCCTCCTCCTCCTCCACCTCCTCCTCCTCCTCCTCCTCCTCCTCTTCCTCCATTCTCCTCCTCCTCCTCCTCTTCCTCCCTCCTCCTCCTCCTCCTCCTCCTCCCCCATGTCTTCCTCCTCCTCCTCCATCGTCTTCCTCCTCCTCCTCCCTCCTCCATCCTCTTCCTCCTCCTCCTCCTCCTCCTCCTCCTCCTCCTCCTCCATCCTCCTCCTCCTCCTCCTCCTCCTCCTTCCATTCATGCTCAGGGCTTCCTGCAGGCTCAGAAACCATATGCAGTGCCTGGATTGGTCACATGTAAGACAAGTACCTTAACCCCTGTGCTATCTCTCTGGCCCTCAATGACCTTCTTAGCTTATATTTTATTTGCTGTTTGTTTCTTTTGCAGGGGCCTCCCAAGCAGTGCTCAGAGGCCCCCGAGGTCAGCTCCCTACGATACTCAACCCCAGGGCAGGTGATTCCATGCTGGGGCCTGAGGATGCTTTGCTGCTCCGCCTCTGTGGTGCTGAGGATCACCGGGGCCACCCTGGCAGGATTCGGGGGCCTCCAGGAATACACCTGGTGATCCTTGGGAAGGCAAGTGGTATGGGACAAGTTAGCATGTGCCCAGACTACAGCACCTTCTCCTGATCTTCTTTGATTTTATTTTCTCCAGTACTTTACAGTGGAGCAGACAGTTTCCAGGCGTCTGTTTGACTCACCAAGTACAACACTAGCCAGTGAGGTGAGATGCAGGCAATTCAGGGGGAGAACAGGGTCCCTCTGGGGGAGAGGGGAGACAGCTGATGGGGTAGATAGGTGGGTTCTCTGCCCATACTTGAGGAAAGCAGGGTTGCCACTCCTAGCTGGGCAATCAGGCTTCACCAAACACTCTTTGGTCCTGCCAAGAGTGTGATTTTCATCATGTGATCCCAAAGAGGAGGCTTACCTCTTTTTTTTTTCTCTTTTTGGGTCACACAGTGATGCTCAGGGGTTACTCCTGGCTCTGCACTCAGGAATCATTCTTGGCAGTGCTTGGGGGACCATATGGGATGCCGGGGATTGAACCCAGGTTGGCCGCGTGCAAGGCAAATACCCTACCGGCTGTACTATCACTCTGGCCCCTTAATTTCTTTTTTTAAATTAATTTTTCTATCAGTATTGTAGTTAAGGTGACATGTTTTATAATAGTGTTATTTTTTTTCTTTTTGGGTCACACCCAGTGATGCTCAGGGATTACTCCTGGCTCTGCACTCAGGAATTACTCCTGGCAGTGCTTGGAGGACCATATGGGATGCCGGGGATTGAACCCAGGTTGGCCGCCTGCAAGGCAGACACCATACCCGCTGTACTCTCACTCTGGCCCCAGCGGTTTATCTCTTAACCCTCTCCGGGTACCTGGCACCAACCTTGACCTACAACTCACTTGCTGTGTGCCCAACGCTCAGGGATGCTAGTACAAGAGGGATCATATTTCTGGGTGATCCATGTCAGGATGCCAGTACCTGTCACCAGAGTGGAGAGAGGATGTTCTCTTGCCCAGATTCTTGTTCTTCCCCAAACCCTCAGACGCAAAGGCTCCTGACCTAGGCTGTCGGAGTGAAGTTTGGAGACACAGCCAGCTGCAAGGACATTGCGCGCTGGAGCGATTGTGGAGGGCAGCACCCAGGCAGAGCCCAAACCAGCCTCCAGACGATCCCAGTGGAAGGACCTGTCGCCATTTCTTTAAAGTCAAAACTTTAAAGTTTCGGTTTTGAGACAAAATACGTGACTTGTCTTTAGATTCAGAAATTCTGCCCTGGGCAGTGAGAGTTTTCAAGAGGCATGTTAGAACAGGAACACACAGAACGTCCTTTATTCAGTCACTCCTGACCCATTTACCTCTGTTTTTCTTTTCTCTTTCTGCCTTTGATTTTTTTTTTTTGGTTTGTTTTTTAATTTTTTTGAGTTTGTTCACTAGGCCACAGCGAACACTGCTCAGGGGCTACTCCTGACTTGGTGCTCAAGGGTTGCTCCCGGCAGTGTTTGGGGACCATGCAGTGCCAAGGGTTGAACCCCAGATTCTTGCATGTGAATTGTGTGACCGGCTCAGTGAGTTACCTCTCCAATCCTGTTACTTATTTTTGCTTGCAATTTTTTTTGGAAGGGGGGCACACCCAGTGGAGTCACACCCGGTGGTTCCCAGAGCTTACTTCTGGCTTTGCACTTAGGATTTACTCCTGGCAGTGTTCAGGGGACCATTTGGGATGCCGGGGATCGAACCCAGGGCAAGTGCTTTACCTGCTGTAATATCACTCTGGTTCTGTTTTGCGTGTGCTTTTTATTTGTTCTTTGTTTCTCATATGTTTTGCCTAGTTATACATTTGTTAGCCAAACTTAAATAAACATATTGATGCAACAACAAATAAATTATAAAACAATTGCTTTGTAATTTTCTTCCGGTTTCTGTCAGTTGGTTTTGCCAAGGGCACGTATCATGTTTCAACAATGTTAATATGCACCTTTTTTTTTTTCCTCATTTAACACCAGTGAATAAACAAGGACACTGACAACTTGGCGATGAAAGCCATCTGGAAGATCTAGTTCATGAATGCGAAAAAGTGTTAGGACTGATTTAATTGATGTGTTTCTATTATGTTTTCCTTTTATAGGTCTCACAAGACTAATGCACTGGGGGGGAAAAAAAACCCCAGCGAACCTGTTATGTCTAAAGTTCAAAATAGTTCTTTCCCCACGTATCAAAGAAAAATTCTGCTTGATGGGGCCAGAATGTTAGGACAAGCACATAGGGCACTTGCCTCGCACGTGGCTGACGTAGGCTCAATCCCTGGCATCCCAGAGGGTACCCAGAGTACCCCACTAGGATTGATCCCTGAGCACAGAGCCAGGAGTAGGCCCTAAGCACAGCCAGGTGTGGCCCCAAAACCAGAAAGACAATTCTGTGTGATCAGAAGACAGTTGCATTTGGAGAGAAAGCAGCATTTCTTGTTATTTGCAGGATCGTATCCTGGTGGTTCTTTTGTTTGGCTTTGTTTGGGTTTTTGTGGCGCTGGGACCAAACCCAGAAAGTCCATCAAAGGAGGCTAGAGTCTATAACTGGGCTACATTCCCAGCCCAATCACAGAGCCTCTTACCACCAATGAGATCTATACCCCCCCCCACTACACCGCCCTGGGGGGTGGGGGGTTGGGAGGAGTGGGACTTGCTAATTTTTTAAAATTTATTTTTAAAATTATTTAATTGAAGAATTGTGACTTACAAAGAACTGATAGTTGGGTTATAGGCACATAATATTCCAACACCAACCCCACCACCAGTGTCAACTTCGCTCCACCAGTGTTCCTAGATTCCCTCCATGCAACAACCCCCGCCCCATCCCCCGCCCGTCAACTTGACAGGCCCATTGCCAGGTTCCCGGGGTTGCAGCTTACCTCCCGTGTTTTCAGGGGGGCTGAGTCTGTGTTTTGGAGCTATGGCTGCTCCTCTCACTTTACATGGAGACTTGAGGTTCGTCTGAGGTGGCTTGACTTCCCCGCAGTAGATCTGAGAGCTACCTTCACAGACTTGTAGTGACTGAGGGTGCAAATCTATTGGAGCTGACATTGGGCTCCACACCTGGGGGGCCACACCCAGCTGTGCTCAGGGGCTATTCCCCACTCAGATTCGGTATTGCTCCAGGCCGTGCTCAGGGAACTGTGCAGTACTGGAGATGGAACCGGGGTCAGCTTGACTCGAGGGATGTGCCTTAATCTCTGTACTCTCCCGGGCCTGGACCTGGGTAGCTTCATTCTGGAATCAGCAATCCTGGGAGCCTTAAGCTCAATGACAGAATCTTGAAGGATCACGGATGTTTGCAACTGTCAAATCCCAGTGTCATCATTTGGGGACTGGACGGACACCCAAGCTGTCATTGGACAGCCAAGGGAAGGAATTCTAGGCAATGGAAGTGGTTGTGTGGCAGCTTCTAAGCCTAGAGCAGAGTGAACACCTATAGGTCCTGGTTCCTCCCTGGGAATCCAATAGGACCATGGGAGGTGGGTGACCTGAGGTGGTGGAACTTCATTTTGGAAGCTCAGCAAAAACCAGAGTGGGCTGGGGCTGGAGCGACAGCACAGCGGGTAGGGCGTTTGCCTTGCACGCGGCCAACCCGGGTTCTATTCCCAGCATCCCATATGGTCCCCTGAGAACCGCCAGGAGTAATTCCTGAGTGCAGAGCCAGGAGTAAGCCCTGTGCATCGCCCGGTATTACCCCAAAAGAAAACAAACAGGGGGCTGACTTGAGAACTCACCTTTCCTACCAATCTAATCTTCTGCCCCATTCAGCATTCCCTTCCCATACACCCTGCTGCAGTCATTAAGCAATTGTGCCCACCTCTGGAAGCTTCTCTCAAACCCACCATACCCTCCTGGACCTCTGTGCCTACCCCACAGGGCCCTGCGATTGCCCAGTAGAATGATGCATGCTGCCCAGGGCACAAAGGCACCAAGCCGGTGGGAGAGATATCTCAGATTCACACTGAGAATTTCCTTCCGGCTAATGGCAATCAGATGACCAAAGGAAGAGGCACCGTTGCCACTCAGATGTCCCAAGTAGTCACAGGTCCCCTGCTGCTTGCTCTGGTTGGAATGTCATCTCCCCTCTTTTCCACTAAGGGCCCCTTTCTCTGGGTCTGGAGAGAGGGCTGCCAAGACACAGTGCTCGGGCTCAGCATGAAGGAGCCCTAGGTTCAATCCCCAGGACTTCAAGGACCCCTGAGCACTGCCAAGAGGGACCCCTGGACACTGAGCTGGAAGTAGCCCTTGGACAGAGCCAGATGTCCCCCCCCCCCCAAACGCCAACAAAACAAAACAAATATCTCCTCCTCCAGGAAAATATCCATGGCAACACCTCTGCAGGCTTCCTGCATGGATTAATGGTTAATAAGAGGGATCGATGCTAACTGTTTGTCCGGGCGTCAATATCTCCCGGGGCAGATGTCCCGAGAGCAAGGCTGTTCCATTTGTGGCAGGAGAGACAGGGCTGGGTGGGATCTGGGCCAGCCACGGAGAGGAGGTGAGTGATGTTCTTCTCAAAACCAGGAGAGCTATCTCAACTCAAAGCAAACCCCCAGAACATCTTCCCATCCCTCAGCTCTTTTGCTCATCTCCCTTTTCATCAAAGACCAAAAAGGTAGCCAGCCGTTACGCCCGCTGAGCCTTTGAAACTTAGCCTCTCCTGCTAGTTGCCTTTGTTGTTCTTTGGCAGTTACACAGCCCTGCCAGATGCGGGGAGTAACTCCTGGGTAGATCCTGGTAGCACTCAGGAAACCATGGGGCTGACGGGTATTGAACCTGGGGCTTCTGCCAGCAAACCCTGCACTCCAGACCTGGGAGCCACTAATTGCCCCTGGTCTTATCAGGCTGTTTTCTATTGTTTTTTTCATCTTTCAGCCATTAGCGTTCAGGCCATATGTTTGCCATCATCTTTATGTTGATATGATTGCTTTGCTTTTTTCTTTATCTCTACCTGTGACATTTTAAGATTGTCATTATAGATCAATGCATTTAAGAGCAAAGTCGTAAGTTTATTTCACTGTTAAAAAAAATAAACAGCAGAGGAGGAGGTAAGCTGAGAAAGAGTCACCTAAAAACACAAGTTTAGGACTGGAGCAATAGCACAGCGGGTAGGGCGTTTGCCTTGCACACAGCCAACATGGCCGACACAGGTTCAATTCCCAGCACCCCGTATGGTCCCCCGAGCACCGCCAGGAGTGATTCCTGAGTGCATGAGCCAGGAGTAACCCCTGAGCATCGCCGGGTGTGACCCAAAAAGCAAAAACAAAACAAAACAAAACAAAAATACCCCACAAGTTTAATGAAAGCATCAACTGGACCATTTGGGTTCAAAACTTCACTCACTTGCTGAGTGACCTCAGGGAGGACTCTGACCTCCTCTGAGCCTCCAAGGCCTCCCCCGTCTCTCGGGAATAATTATAATGCCTGCCTCCTAGAGCAGTCCCAAAGAACGTGTGTGAAGAACGTGGCGGTACTTGCATATTTTATTCCAGTTATTATAATCACGAGGAGAGAAGGGAGCAGGTGGGGAGGGCTGAAAGGACTGAGCACATAGGTCACATGCGGGAGCCCCTGGTTTCCATCCCTCATACCACACGGTTCCCTGTGAGCTACCAGGATCTATCCAGGAGTAACCCCGGCACCTGGCCGAGCTGTTCAGCTGCCAAACAACAACAAAAGCACCTAGCAGGGGAGGCTCAAGTTTCAAAGGCTCAGTCGGCATAACTGGGCTAGCAACCCGTTTGGTCTCTGACCCAATGGGAGATTAGCAAGCCTGATTCTGTTGAAGAGACTTGCAAAGAACATTCTTCTCTTGATGTGGTTGGTTCCAGGTTCCACCTGGCATCATCTCTCCTGCCCGCCACACTGCTGGGGATGGACAAAGAAGCAAACACAACAACAAGAGCAACAAAGATACCAAGAGTTGCCAGCTAACCACGCAGGTGGGCGCAGACGCGTCACACAGAGCCAGGAGGCTTTGATTTTTAGGAATTTTTATTTGCAGAGAGCACTGTAGCACTGGCCTCCCATTGTTCATCGATTTGCTCGAGTGGGCACCAGTAACGTTACTGTTTTTGGCATATCGAATATGTCACGGGGAGTTTGCCAAGCTTTGCCATGCGGGCACGATACTCTTGTAGCTTGCCGGGCTCTCCCAGAGGGGCAAAGGAATCGAACCTGGGTTGGCCTGGGTTGGCAGCGTGCAAGGCAAACGCCTTACCCGCTGTGCTATCGCTCCAGCCCATTTGCAGAGAAAGACTGAGAAATGGATCTGGAGGAAGGGCTGGGGCGAGGGAGAGGGGAGGAGAGTCTGGTCCTCTGTGGGACTCAGGAACCATGCACAGTCCTGGCGGGACCCCTGTCCTACACACAGCTGGGGCTCGCCTTGCATCGGTGGCTTGGAGCCCCCCACCCCCCTCTAGCTTCAGGGGTGGAAGCCGCCAGGCTCCAGGAGGTCCTGCGGTCCACGGGTGCCAGGGTACTGGAAGCTGAGCCAGCTGGGTGGCAAGCAGGGGTGGCGTGGGCTGGCCAGATCCCAGAGCAGCCAGCTCTCTGGTCAGCCCCTCAGCTCAGCTAGACTCCTGTATGCCAGCTCTACTGATGTGAGCCAGTGACTTCCTCTGGAAGAGAGATCTCAGCTTCTTCTTCCAGGAAGCGGGGATAGTCACGACGCAGGAGAGATCAAGGGATGATTGCCCAAGAGGGCTTCTAGCCTGTGGCAGGTACTGGAGCGGGGACACCGAGGCACCACTCACTGAAGAGGCTCAGAGAGTCGTGTCAGAGGGCAGAGGCGAGAACTTAAAGATGGTCAACAGAGAGGCACAGAGGGTGCAGAGGTGACGGTGGCTACACTAAACGCTCATGGGGCGTGTCTGTGTGGAGCGTCTGGGGGTGCTCACTCTGCCTCAACAACTCCCCCCTCAGCTCTCTGTCTGCCCGGAGACTCTGGGCTGGCTCCCCACTCTGCTGTCTGTGCAGTGGGATGTACACCACACCAAGCGCTTTTTATTTGGGGGGAGGCGCACCCAGCAGTGCTCAGGGCTGACTCCTGGCTCTGTGCTCAGGGATCACTCCTGGCAGGGCTCAGGGTTAACCCTACGGGCTGCCGAGGATCGAACCTGGGTCAGCCTCATGCAAGGCAAGTGCATTACACACTGTGCTAGTGCTCCACTATTATTATTATTATTATTATTTTGCTTTTTGGGTCACACCTGGTGGTGCACAGGAGTTACTCCTGGCTCTGCACTCAGGAATTCCTCCTGGCAGTGCTCAGGGGACCATATGGGATGCTGGGAATCGAACCCGGGTCGTCCGTGTGCAAGGCAAACGCCCTACCTGCTGTGCTATTGCTCCAGCCCCTATTATTATTATTTAAAGAAAGAAGAGTGAGTTTATTAGAAGACCTAATCTTGTGGTGGGGGACTGGGTCACACTGGCAGTGCTCAGGCTCCTGGTGAGCTCAGGGCACCACATGGGATGCCCAGGATCGAACGCGGGTTGACCATGTGCAAGGCAAACCCCCTCCCCTTTGTAACTCTTCCTCTGGCGTCCGCGCCAACCTCTTTGATGTGTTCTAAGGATTTTTTGTTTGTTTGGGTTTTTTGTTCTAGGGCCAGAACTCTTGACTTTGTGCTCAGGGATCTCTCCTGGCAGAGCTCAGGGAACCAGATGCAGTGCTGGTTGGTGGGGGGGGGTGGGCGGGGGAGCGTTGGTCAAGCTGGGTTCAGCTGTGTGCAAGGTGAGTGCCTTCCTGACTGGACTCTCTCTGGCCCTGCTCCAATGCTTCTGTAGAACTTGTGCTGGACAGAGTGGCCATGTTGCTGGGTATCTGCCTAGTAAACAGCCTGCAAGAACCCATCATGAAGGGTCGAAGGCTGGTTTCTCACTTCTCTCACTGCCTTTGCAGATGGGACTCTCCTGGCCTCCCTCAGACCACCGCCCACCCCACCTGCCCCTCTTTTCAAGTCTTGATTTCGTTCTGGCCTTGGCCCAGTTCTATGTAATCTCACCAACACTCAGGAACCAGAATCTTACTTCCTCTTTTCATTTTCTATGTAGACCAACTTCCTCAGGATCTCTCTCTCTCTCTCTCTCTCTCTCTCTCTCTCTCTCTCTCTCTCTCTCTCTCTCTCTGTGTGTGTGGCGAGAAAGACTCTCCCACCATGAGCCTTTGGCACACAGAGTCTTGCAGGAACCATGGGTGCACAGAGAAGTCTGTGTCTTCTTACTAGGGCCCATCACAAAGACAGACACCTCAGTCTCAAATTCTGAGAAATTATTTTTGTTTCTTTTTGGGTCACAAAAATACCCAGCAATGCTCAGGGGTTACTCTTGGCTTCACACTCAGGAATCACTGCTGATGGTCCTCAGGGGACCATATGGGATGCCGGGAATCGAACCTGGGCTGGCTGCCTGCAAACCAAACACCCTCCTTGCTGTGCTATTGCTCTGGCACTAAAATCTGAGAAAATCATGGAGAATGATCTGGGCAGAGAAGAAGCAAAGTCTGGTGATGCCAACATAACTGGAAAGCCCATCGGCTCGAGGCACATCTGTGACATTGCTTCTTGAAAATTCCCTCTCCCGGGCCAGAGAGGTAGCACGGGGGTCAGGTGCTGGCCTGGCCCGTGACTGTCCACATTTCATCCTTGTCACTGCATTTATTCCCCTGAGCACAACCAGGAGTGATCTCTGAGCACAGAGCCAGGTAAGCCCTGAGTGCCACCGGAAGTGGTGCAAGCCCATCCCCCACTCCTATTTAATTGGGAAGGGGTGGTATACTGGGTGGTGCTCAGGGTGATTCAGGGGACCAGGGGGTTCTGGGGACCAAAAGCCTCCTGCATGCAAGCACTGCAACTCTCTGAGCCATCTCCCTGGTCTTTGGGGTTTGCGTTTTTTTTTTTTTTTAGGGAGGCCACAGTCAGTGAAGATCATTGGTCAGGGCCACTCCTGGGCTGGTGCTCAGGGATCCCACCTGGCAGGGCTTAAGGGGGCATGTGTGGTACCACGAATTGGAGCCAGATGGACAGCTGCACCCTCATGCTAGACAAGCACCTTGCTCTCTGGACCATCCCTCTGCCTGTCTCTCTCCAAAATAAAATAAATACGGGCTGGAGCAATAGTACAACAGGTAGGGCATTTGCCTTGCACGCGGCTGACCTGGGTTTGATTCCCAGCACCCCATATGATCCCCGAGCACCGCCCGGAGTAATTCCTGAGTGCATGAGCCAGGAGGAACCCCTGTTCATTGCCGGGTGTGACCCAAAAAATCATTGATATGATAATACATATTTAAAAATAAATCACAAAATAAAATAAATAAATAAATAAATATTTTTAAAACAAACTGGAAAGGTGGGGGCTGGAGTGATAGCACAGCGGGTAGGGCATTTGCCTTGCACGCGGCCGACCCAGATTCGATTCCCAGCATCCCATATGGTACCCTGAGCACCACCAGGAGTAATTCCTGAACACAGAGCCAGGAGTAAACCCTGTGCATCGCCAGGTGTGACCCAAAAAGAAAAAAAAAAACTGGAAAGGTGAGGGCTGGAGTGATAGCACAGCGGGTAGGACGTTTGCCTTGTACGCAGCCGACCCGGGTTCGATTCCCAGCCTCCCATATGGTCTCCTGAGCACTGCCAGGAGTAATTCCTGAGTGTAGAGCCAGGAGTAACCCCTGTTCATTGCCGGGTGTGACCCAAAAATCATTGATATAATATATATTAAAAAATAAATCACAGGGCTGGAGCGATAGCACAGAAGGTAGGGTGTTTGCCTTGCACGTGGCTGACCCGGGTTCGATTCCCAGCATCCCATATGGTCCCCTGAGCCCCGCCAGGGGTGATTCCTGAGCGCAGAGCCAGGAGTAACCCCTGTGCATCGCCAGGCGTGACCCAAAAAGCAAAAACAAAAAAAATCAGAAAATAAAATAAATAAATAAATATTTTTTAAAAAACTGCAAAGGAGAGAGAGAGAATTCTCAACCTGGCAGACAAACGTTGATTACCGCAGGAAACAAACACAATGACTGTCTAGCTAGTTGGTTGATGATCTGGAATCCACCCAGTTCGGGAAGAACGGACAGACGTCAGACGGAGGGACGGACGGACGTGCTTTGGAGATCAGCCCTCTCGTCTCCCGTTGGAGTCTTCTTTAAGTTACACTGTTTAGCTTGCTGAGTACTTCACATGTTAAATATCAGAAAGCTGCAAACACCTTATCATCAAGACTCCCAACAGCCTTCCCACTGTGACTCAGCACCCCTCCCCCGGCTCCCCCCTTTTTTCCCAGTGGGGTGCTGGGATTTTCAAAGCCTCCCTGGAGGGCCTGGTGCTCAGCCAAGGATTAGAAACTATCTCTAATGATAACCAAGGGAGAGACTGAAGTTTTTTTTGGGAGGGAGATGGGGAGACTCTGAAGCACTGCTCAGGGCGGGAGGGATTCTCTCAGCGACACAGTTCAGTGTTCTGGGCTAGTGGTGGTGGGGGGGGGCTCCCCAACCCCATTCTGCAGCACTTGGGGGCCTCCAGGGCTACCCCCCAACAGTGCTGGGGGAACAGGGCCGTCAATGCCAAGGGTGGAACTTAGGCACGTGTACAGCATGAACTGCAGAGGGGAGGAGATGGTGCGGAGGTCCTGTCTCTGGGTTCGGCTCCAGGGACACACGGTGCTCCCAGCACCTCTGAGCCTCAGTAGGGGCCCCTCTGGAGCACCCCCGACCCCCCAGCCCCTATACTGCTAAAGTGCCTGGGTTCTCCACAGCACCACGGGGCCCTGTACTGACCACCAGCCTGGTGGACCTGGAATTGCTGGTGAGAATCCTTTGCTCCCACCAAGCACTGCTTGGGAACCCCACGATATCATTGTATCACTGTCATCCCGGTGTTCATCGATTTGCTCGAGCGGGTGCCAGTAATGCCTCCATTCGTCCTGGCCCTGAGATTTTAGCAGCCTCTCCTTACTCGTCCTTCCCAACGGTGCTGTATTGGAGGCTCTTTCGGGGTCAGAGGAATGAGACCCATTATTGTTACTGTTTTTGGCATATCGAATACGTCACGGGGAGCTTGCCAGGCTCTGCCGTGCAGGCGAGATACTCTCGGTAGCTTGCCGGGCTCTCCGAGAGGGATGGATAACGTATATAAGAGAATACAAGCAAGTATGTTAAAACCAAACACACGTGCTGCTTCAGGTACATCAGGGAACCCCACTACCCCCCCCCCCCAAAGGCAGGTGCTCCAGGCCTCTGAGCAATGTCCCAGCCATGGCCCTGGAGTCTGATGCTCCCCAGCTGGGAGACGGGGCTCACAGTCTCGAGGCACAAGGAAGGAATCAGAGGAGTTTCTCATACGCCCTGGGCTCTTCGCGAGGGCAGGGGCACCTGCAGAGGATCTGGGCTGTCCCCCACGCCCTCGAGCACGGGATTCCGTGGTTGGCCAACCAGAGAGATGCACCTCCCTGACCACCGTCTCCTCCTTCTTTCCCTCCCTCACCCCAGCCAGGTCTCAGACAGACCCCTGGCCCAAGAACCACTCACCCACCGATGGGCTGGGCAGGAAGGACCTGAACTGGTTGCTTTGGTACCTGCTGGACCATGTAGGGGTGTGGGAATGGAGAAGGGGAGGGGGTCACATCCTTCTCCAAGTTGGACACTTCCCCCCAGGAAGTTGGACTGCTCAGAGGTGACCCATTTGTGTGTGGGGAGAATTGGGTCAGAGTTAGAAGGGTCAAAGGCAGAAGAAAGCAGTGCTTGACCGAACATTCCCACTGGGCCTTTCTCTCTCCCCTTAGCAAGCCCCATGGCCAGTGCAGCTGAGCCCAGGCTGTGTCACGTCCTGGCTGTGTGACTGCCAGCTGTTGTCTTCACCTCTCTGGGCAGCGATTTCTTCATGGATTCTGCTGCTTTTTTGAGAGTCTCGGTAAAAGAGGAAATGGAACCTTCTGTGCGATTGTGTGAGAAAAATGTTCCCCTGGGGGGTAGGAGAGTCACACACCATCCAAGCCCGCCCAGCTGGACTCTCTCCAGGACTCACGGAGAAATGATACCTAAGGAGATGTTTCCTTTGACAGCCGGGAGGAAGCCAGTCTTCTTGGGATCAAAAGAGTGCTCCTCTCATGCCTCTTGACTTCTCTTTCCCTAGCAGAGGAAGGCCAGGTTCCCAAGTCTCTGCGGCCCTGAGGCCACTGGATTCATTTACTTTATTTTTATTTGTTTGTTTATTAAATAGAATCACTGTGAGATACATGATGCGGTCTTAGTTCATGACTGGGTTTCAGTCCTACAACGTTCCAACACCCATCCCTCTACCAGTGTCCATTTCCCATCACCAGTGTCCCCAGTTTCCCTCCCATCACCCCTCATTCTCCCAGCCTGTCTCTAGGGCAGGCACTTTCCTTCTCTCTCTCTCTCTCTCTCTCTCTCTCTCTCTCTCTCTCTCTCTCTCTCTCTCTCTCTCTCTCTCCTCCCTTTTGGGCATTACGGTTTGCAATACAGGTACTGAGAGGTCATCGTGTTAGTTCCTTTACCTACTTTCAGCACACAGTTCTTATCTAGAGCGATCATTTCCAGTTATCTTTGTCATGGTGGTCCCTTCTCTCTCCCAACTACCTTCTCCCCCAACACAGGAGGCAGGCTTCCAACTGTGGACCAGTCCTGCTGGCCCTTGTTTCTGCTGTCCTTGGATATAGTCTCATCCGGTGTTATTTTTATATCACACAAGTGAGTGCAGCCCTTACGTCTGTTCTTCTCTTTCTGACTCCTTCCACTCAGCTTGATGCTCTTCATGTCCGTCCATTTATAAGCAAATTTCATGATTTCATTTTTCCTAACAGCTGCATAGTATTCCACTGTGGAGATACACCATATTTCCTTCATCTGTTCCTTTATCTGTTCTTCATCTGTTCTCGGGCACTCGGGGTGTTTCCACATTCTGGCGACTGTGAATAGTGCTGCAATGAAGTGCAGATGGCATTTCTGCTGTGTGTTTTTTGGGCCCCCCGGGGTATATTCCCAGAAGTTGTATTGCTGGGTCATATGGAAGCTCAATTTCTAGTATTTTGAGGAGTGCCCATCATATCCATATTGCGAATTCATTTGCTTTAATAACTACTTTATTATTTTATTTTGCTTTGTTGGATTTGAAGCCACACCTGGCAGTGCTCTGGAGAGCTTGTGGTGCAGGATGAAACCTGAGTTCCCTGCATGCAAAATAAGTGCTCAGTTTTCTTTTGCTTTGCCTTTCTGGGTTTTTGTTCTTCTTTTCTGTGGTTTCAGTAACACTCAGGAGTTACTCCTGGCTCTGTGCTCAGGAGTGACCTCTGGCTGTGCTCAGAGGGCCATAGGTGGGGCCCAGAGATGGAACTGGGCTTGGCCACATGCAAGGCCAGTGCGTTGCCTGCTGTGCTATCTCTCCAGCCCTGAAAACCTCCTTTTGAGAGCTCAGTGGACTGGAGTGTGTGCTCTGTATAAAGGAGACCCTGGTTTGCTCCCTGGGATCCCAAGTGGTTCCCTGTGTACCACAGAGGAGAGATTCCCCATACCCCAAATCAGAAGGACTCCCTGAATGCCCAAAGAAAGATGAACAAAATAAGTTTTCTTCTTAAACAATTGATTAAAAAATTTTAATTAAAGAACTGGGCTGGAGCGATAGCACAGTGGGTAGGGCGTTTGCCTTGCAAGTGGCCAACATGGCCGACACAGGTTTGATTCTTCCACCCCTCTCAGAGAGACTGGCAAGCTACCGAGTGTATCTTGCCTGCACAGCAAAGTCTGGCAAGCTCCCTGTGATGTATTCAATATGCCAAACACAGTAACAACAAGTCTCAAGATGGAGACGTTACTGGGCTCGCTCGAGCAAAATCAATGAACTACGGGAGGACAGTGTGTTTGCCATAAATAAAAACACTGGGAGTCCAGAGGGAAGAGGAGAGTGGACACCTGGGCTGAATTCCTTTTTTTTTTTTTTTTTGCTTTTTGGGCCACACCCGATGATGCACAGGAATTACTCCTGGTTCTGCACTCAAGAATTACTCCTGGCGGTGCTCGGGGGACCATATGGGATGCTGGTAATCGAACCCGGCTCAGCCGCATGCAAGGCAAACGCCCTACCCGCTGTGCTCTTGTTCCAGGTCCTGGGCTGAATTCTTTAGTAAAGATAGACACACAGGAGGGTGGTGTGGGAAGGAGGGGGGGTGCCCATATGGGGTGCCAGGGATCAAACCCAGGCTGGCTGTCTGCAAGGCAAGGGCCCTACCTGCTGTGCTATCACTCCAGACCCAGAAAACTTGTCATTTTTGTAAAGGGCTGGTCCAATGTCATTCTCACAGGTGTCTGAGAGGTAGATGTTGCAGGTGCTCCCTGATGATGCTATAAAACAACAGAATGCACATTTCAAGATAGTGCCAGTAGGCTGGACATTGGAGACTAGGAGAGGTCAGCTCTGCGGTCTGGCTTAGTGTGATTACTATCCCAGGGTCACACAACAACAAAAAAATCTCCTGATGAAGCAACTCTCTGGATACTTCTCCAGCCTTAAGCTAAGCTTCGTGCTTGTCCGTCTCCCTCCAGCACTGTCAGTAGTGATCCTTGAGTGCGCAGAGCCGGGAGTAAGCCCTGGACTCACAAACAAACCAACAAAGAAACAAACAAAACCGTTACAGCTTGCAATCAAATCAGAGCTTCCCCAGAGTAGCCTGTTAAGGGTGGGTGTCAGCTTTTGTTAAAGCCACCAGGGACTCTGGAGGAACAGGACGATCTCTACTTTGTAGACGGGAAGGCGAGACAATGGGACGATTAAACTTGGCTCTATTTGTGCTCCGAAGTTTCCAGGGAACAGGAAATGGTGAGGAGGGACACTGGCATCAAGGTCGTCTCTGGGGCTTCTGGGCCCTTCCTGTATGCAGGAGGAGGTGCTACTTGAAACGAAATGTTTCCAGGAGCCCCAGCCCCTTTTAAGAGCAATAGGCCGCAAGGAGATGATGGAAGCAGCATCTCCTTCCAGAGGGGCTTGAGTCGGCCTCTACCCTACCTGCTCTGGAATAGTGAAGAAAAGGCTGTCTGACTGGATAATGAATGGATGGCTGGATGAATGGATGGCTGGATAACTGGGTGGGAGGATGGTTGGATAGACAGATGGGGTTGGATGGACGGTGGGTGGATTGTTGGACAGATGGACGGACGGACGGATGGATGGATGGATGGATGGACGGATGAATGGATAGATGGCTGACTGGCTCGCTAGATGGCTAGCTGGGTGGCTGGCTGGTTGAATGAATGGATGAATGATGGATGAGTGGTCAGATGGACAGGTGGGTGGGTGGATGGGTGGGTTGTTGCATGGATGGATGGTAGAGTCTATGAATAAATAGTGGATGGGTAGATTGAGAGATCACTGGATGACCGGGTGGATAAGAGGATCTAGGGATGGATGTTGACGTGTTCATGGATGCTTGGGTCAGTGAGTGGGTAGATAGATGCACAGGTAGGTGGGTTCAGACTAAGTGGATGGATGGATGTAAGTCTGAACAGGTAGGAAAAGAGCTTTAGAAGCTGGTCTCATGCCGGAGGTAAGAACAAAGACTCTGGAAGCAGACAGACCTGATTTATAATCCCAGCTCCGCATTTATTTGTTGTGTGACTTAATGAGTCACTTAGGCTCATGACGCCTTGGGAAAAAAAGTGGAAATGACTACAGCTACCCGATGGGACAAATGCAGTGTAAGAGAAATGCAATAAAAATGTGTTTCATGATTAAAGGGAGACAGAGGCTGCGAGGTCAGAGATCATGCGAGGGCAGACTGAGGTCGTGTCCCCTGACCCCCCAGACTCCATCTTCCTCAGGAGTCATGTGCCTGATGGGGACCTGTAGCACAAGGATGGGGTTTTACTTTATTTTGTTTCTTTATTTTTAATTTTTCAAAACTTTATAAGGTCGTTCACAATATTTGATTACATTTAATATTCAAACACCCATCCCACCACCATGACACCCTCCCACCACCATATTTGGGATGTTTCCATCCCAAACCCCAATCCCTGTCCGGAAGCAGAACCAAAATAACATACTTTGTATTGTTTGTTATAAAAAACTGCTGAAAATGCTACAGAAAAAAGTATCTATAGAGGAAAGAATGTGAAGATTGTTCTATTTTGAGAGGGGCCATTAAGACTTTCTATAAGAGATCACTAACGTGTTCTTAAAGGTTGAGCTTCGTGAACTTTCGTATATATATATCTGTGAATATATATGCATATATATATATTTCCCTCTATGGTTGGTCGCCTACTATTTGAACCCCATCAAATGTGGTGCGGAACTCTTGGAGTATGGGTAGGGTGTGTCTGATGCTGCCGTGCTGTCCAGAAATATGTTCACTCGTGCATGAGGCCAAGCTTGAGCGTATGGAGAGCAGCCTTGAGCGTGGCGGCGGTTGGATTCTGGAGGTTTTTGGCTGCCCGGGCTGGGTCCCTTGGGGCAGGGAGGGCTCTCAACCACCCCCGCCTTGGGCACCCGAGTGAAACAGCCTGGCTCGGGGTCCGGTGGCATGGCTCTGGTGGGCATCATGGTATCTTATTTTAATTTTTGGTGTTCGAGTCCTAAGCAACGATACTCAGGAGCTACTCCTGGCTCAGTGCTCTGAAGACATGTCCAGGTGTCCCAGGAGACCAGGAGGTGCTGGCAATCGGACTCAGGACCACACATGTGCAAGGCAGCAACCCACCCAGCATCCAACCACTGAGCCACACGCCTGGCCACCCAAGTGGGATTTTTCAATGTTTATTCTAGCCCTTTCTCACCCTCTCAACTCATCTCAGTCTTGCGAGCAAGAAGAGAAGGAGGAAAGGACCCTGCCCTCACCTATGACAGCAGGCTCAGCGGGGTCCTTGGGGGCAGGTCCTGTGCCGGTACCAGGTGTGACCCCAGACTCCCCTTCCCTCTGCACCCCTGCCTGGGACCTGCCTCTCCGCCCCACCCCTCCCTCTGCTATTTCCCCAGTCTCTGGACCTGGGGTTCCCGTTTCCCGCCCCTCATCGTCTCCATCTCCGGAGCAGCCTGATCGGACAGCAAATACCAGCTGCTTCTTTGTTGGAGGAGAAATACTCTGGGTTTGAGTCACCATCACCAAAAAAAGCCCCAAACCCCACATTGGCCACATCTGGCAGCCTCTGTTCCCAGCGGGGCTCAAGACTGAGGGTGGGGCACAGGCAAAGTTGACCACATGGGGAACGGGGTTGGGCAGGAGGAAGACACGCCCCAGCCGTCCACCCTGGAGCCCAGTGACCAGACCACGGCCACAGAGCCTGGAGGCCAGAGTGAAGCATCCCACAAGTCATCGTCCTCATGTC
The DNA here is from genome assembly GCF_029834395.1 of Sorex fumeus. Classification (NCBI taxonomy): domain Eukaryota; kingdom Metazoa; phylum Chordata; class Mammalia; order Eulipotyphla; family Soricidae; genus Sorex; species Sorex fumeus. The sequence continues at coordinate 14,742,888 of NW_026606089.1, read as the reverse complement.
ACCCAGCGCGTGGGTCATCCGCTGTCCACCCCCCACCCTGCTGGGTCCCCTCCTGCAGGGCTCAGAGCGAGGCAGTGGGACGCAGAGGTGAGGACACTGAGGCTCATAGGTAGAGCAGGAGGTGACAGAGGGGACAGGGCTGGGACCCAGGCCACCTCCCCTCCCAGCCTGACTCTGCTGCCCCCAGGAGGCTTAGGGGCGCAGGGGGAACGGGGACCGGATTCCCGGGGGGTCTTCCAGTTTGTGATGCTTGTCTTGCGTCTGACCCTGCGTCTGGATCTTAGCCCCCTTCCCCCGCCCCGAGCCAGGAGCTGGTACAATTGCTCCTGAGGTAGCAATTCCTGCCTCCTCTGGGGGGTTCCCCCATGCCTAGAGAATCCTGGGTGGCAGGAACAGGTGTGAGAGTGAGACTCAGAAAGAGTACTGTGGGTGGAGCTGATGGGCCTCAAACGAGCAGGGCATTTGATCACTCTGTGCCTCAGCTTCGCCATCTGTCAAATGGGCTCTGAACCAGCCCTTCGCCTCTAGGTCATCTTGGGAAGCCCCAGTCAGTGTCTGGAGCCTCAGGGGTGCTTCAGGCCTGGAGAGTGGACAGCTAGGGGACACTTGATTCCGGGGCCTCCTCTTGCCCCGGTGTCCAGGTCAAAGCTTGTCTATAGTTGATAGGTAGGTGTGTGACCATGACATGCAGCCGAATCACCGCCTTAAGCCTCAATGTTCTTCTCTGTACAGTGGGTAGAAAGAAAATCCCACTACTGTGCATGGGAATGGGGACAGGAGGGAGACATGTGTCCCTCCTGGGTGGCAGCAGGCACAGAGCAGCCGCCGGCTTCATACTGTCCATCTTACTATGGGTTTGGGAGCGCCCCACCCTGAGACTCCTGAAGTGACCATATGGGGTCAGCTTCCATCTCCCTGTCTGCTTCTAGACTTAGATGTCACTTCTTGCAGGAAGCCTTCCATGATGGCCTCTTCCCATAAAGACTTGCTTGCAGGCCTACCTCCTCCCCATGGTCACCCCCACCAGCAGCGCACATAACAGTCACCATCCCTTAGCTTCCGGGTCTCTCGCCGGGCACCTCTGTCCCCAGGGACTCCTCCAGGGCTGGCCTGGGGCTTGTTCCACCCCTGTAGATCCAGTTTCTGCCCTGCCCCCCCCCCCCCCATCTGATGCCACCAATCTACAGTCCACAGAGCAGGGAAGCCCAGAGGAGAGGGCCTGTGGGGGAACTTAGGCTGACCCCACCCCTCGCTGAGGTTTTCGGGGGAGAACGAGGGAGTCTATTAATCAGTGCTCAAGGGCCCGGGGCCACCACCTGCGATACTCAGCCAGTCTGGTTGGATGGTCCAGTGCTCAGCAATATGTCACTGCTCAGACCAGGTGGTGCCAGAGACCTCCAGAGTCACCCTTGGTGGTTCCCCGGGCCACACCACACAGTGCTCAGGGGACCATGTGGTTCAGGGCTCAAACTTGGGTCTCAGTGTATGCCAGGCAGGTGCTTCTGCCCGCTGAGCTATCTCCCCACTCCTGCTTTGTGTCTCCCTTTTCATTTATTTTGCAATTATGCTTTTGTTCCTTGGGCCACACCCAGTGCTGCTCCAGACTTTCTCCCCGCTCAGCATTCAGGGATCACTCCTGGAGGGCTCAGGAGACGTTCTATGATGCCGGGGATCGAACCCAGGTCGGCCACATGCAGGGCCAGCACCTTCCCTGAAGTTTGATCTCTCCCAGCCCTGCTTATTATTATTATTTTTTTTTCTTTTAAATTCTCTTGTCCCAAGCAACTTCCTTCACTGGGTCGTTTCCCAGCTTGTGAAGGAGGAATCGCCCACGTCCTTGGCCCAGTCCCTTCAGCCAGCCAGACACTTGGTCACCCAGGAGAAGCTCTGGGACAGGAGGGAAGGACATGCTGTCCCTGCTCTCAGGAGACACTGACCCCTGGTCCCTAGGAGTGATGGACACTCTGAACCAGACAGGGGCGGCCACAGCTGGCCACCCTGGACAATGACACACAACAACAGCCCTGATGGGACTCACAGCAGCTCAGGGCCCGCAGAGACCACGGGACAGTTGACCCTGCCTGAGTGAGGCTTACTGGGCCCCCAAAGACCACGGGACAGTGGACTCTGCCTGCACAAGGCTCAGGATCCTGTGTCCACAGAGGAGGCTGCACTGGGACAGTTTGTCAGGGGCTCTGCAGCTAGTGTGAATGAAACCACCCACCTTCAAGGGTGAGCCACATCAACCAAACTGGGAGTTTTTATCACGTTGAACAAAGTGATCCAGAAGCAAGACACACGTAGTTGAACTTCCTTCTCCCTTCTCCATGGTCTATAGACGATTGCATGAGGAAATGTCCTGTTGTAAAGGGGGGATGCCTAGATCAATCTTGACCCCAGTGTTTAGACAGGAGAAGGACAGAGAAGGAAAGAAATCAAGGAGGGGAGAAGAGAACGGGAAGTAATGGGGGAGCAGGCATCAGGGTTTTCATTATTCTGGTGATATGGGAGAGGGGTAGGGCCTTAGATCCCAAACACAGACTCAACAACATGGAAAACATGAGAGCTGCAACCAGGGAACTTGGTTATGTGCCTGGCAAGTTGACAGGCGGGGGTGGGGTGGAAATTGGGGTGGGGAGGGAGTTTGGGAACACATGGTGGAGGGAAGTCGAAACTGGTGGTGGAATTGGTGTTGAAATATTATAGGCCGAAAACGCAACTATCAGCATCTTTGTAAATCACAGTTCTTTAACCCCCAAAAAAATTTTTTTTAAAGGGAAAAACGCAGAAAAGTACATTTGAAAAATCACACGAGTGGCAGACTGGCCAGTGACTGCAGGACAGGGTCACTTTGTTGCTGGGCCAGCATGAATGTCTGGGGGCCTTCAGGAGGGTCGTGGCTTGTGGAAGACCGTCAAGAGTTAGAGAGAGGGGTTATACCAAATATGCATTTTCATTTTTATTTATTATTATTAAGATGATAATATTGGGGCTGGAACGATAGCACAACGGGTTGGGCGGTTACCTTGCACGCGGCTGACCAGGGTTCGAATCCCAGCATCCCATATGGTCCCCCGAGCACCGCCAGGGGTAATTCCTGAGTGCAGAGCCAGGAGTAACCCCTGAGCATCACCGGGTGTGACCCAAAAAGCAAAATAAATAAATAAATAAAGATGATAATGTTTTGGTTTTTGGAACCGGGAGTAACTCGGAGTAACTCCTGAACACCACACCCAGTGGTGCCAGGCGTTACTCCTGGCTCTATGCTCAGGGAGCACTCCTGGTAAACTCAGGGGACCATATGGGATGCCAGGGATTGAACCTGAGTCGGCCACATCCAGGGGAGAGCCCTACTCACTGCACTATCACTTGGTCCTCTGCACTTCTAATATAATTAAAGGGTTTATTTAAAAATTAAATTTGGAGGCCGGAGAGGTAACACAGTGAGTAAGACATTTGCTTTGAATGCAGCTGACCCAGGTTCGATCCCCGGCACCCCATAGGGTCCCCTGAGCTCACGAGGAGTGCTCCCTGAATGCAGAGTCAGGAGTAATCCCTGAGCACTGCTGGGTGTGGCTACCAAACCAACACCAAATAAATAACCAAATTTAAGGGCTGGGGGGTAGCACACCCCAGATGGACCCCTGTTATCACTTGGCCCTCAGATATCACAGGGGGGTCCCTGGGGTGGCCTGGGTGCTTGGAGCAGCCCAGCACCCTCAGACTCAAGCACAGAACCATCCTCCTGCTGGCTGAATATCAGCAGGAATGGCCCCCAACTCCGGAGCACTGTTTGGCAGACCCACTCACCCCCCCTGCACCAACAATCAAATTTCAATGCATGATCTATTTACTGACCACCTGGCTCAAGGCGGCCACACATGGAGGATGTGATTGTGTGTCCTGCGGGATTGTGACAATTGTCCATGTCCCCAAGCTCCTGGCAGGGACTGGGTGCCTTGCTGGCCAGGGAGCCTGACCACCTGGTGGCTTTGTGTGATTTCCATGAGAAAGAAAGGGAGGGAGAGAGAGGGAGAGAGGGAGAGAGAAGGAGAGGGAGAGGGACTGAGTATGAGCAAGAAGAGAGATAAGGGAGAGATAAGGAGAAAGAGATAAGGGGAGAGATAGAACAAGAGCACATGGGAAGCTGAGAGAAACCATCACAGAACTGAGATGCTGGTGAATCTCGCAGACAGAGAATCCGCATGCAGTGAAGACAGAAATGAGGCTGGAGCAATAGCACAGCGGGGAGGGCGTTTGCCTTGCACGCGGCCGACCCAGGTTCGATTCCCAGCATCCCATAGGGCCCCCTGAGCACCGCCAGGAGTAACTCCTGAGTGCATGAACCAAGAGTAACCCCTGAGCATCGCAGGGTGTGACCCCCCCCCCCCAAAAAAAGACAGAAATGACACATCTCCAGTCTACACTGGATCTATCCCCAAGCTGGAGGCTCACTCAGGAGTGCTCCCTGAGTGTAGAGGGAGGAGTAAGCCCTGAGCACCACAGGGTGTGGCCTAAACACCAAAATCATCATAGATACAGAAAACTGGTGGCCTTAAATGACAGCGGCCACACCTGTCTCGCTCAGGGCGGCCTCAGGTGTAGATGACGTCCAGGATAACGCGATGACATACCCAGGATTGACGACCTGATGTCTCCAACTCCTTAGGGCGCCCACTCAGATCTCACCCCTTCTTCAGGCCTGGGCTTTACCAAACCAGACCCAGAGAACCTGCTGGCACTGAGACCAGCTGGCACGGGCTCTTACAGGCAGGGAAGAGAGAGGTGCCCAGGAGACAGAGCTACGACTCAGCGAGAGCCTGGCAGGAAGAACCACCGGCTGAGGCTGGCAAAGGTTTGGGCAGTGCTGGCTTCAGCAGGGAGGGGGCCGGAAAGCTGCACTGGAAGGCTGTGAGAGGTGATGCCACACGCTGGGCACTGGGGTCGGCGTCCCTTGCCTGCCTCTACTTTTCTCCCTCCTCCAGTGCTGCCTCTCAGAGCAGGGCACTCAGGGCGAGCTTCCTGTTGGAGGTGGCACTTCAACTAGTCTGAGGGATGAGGAGGATGCAAAGTAGAAGGAAGCGCTTTATCTAAGCAGAAGCACCCTGGAAGGAGAGGAGAGGGAACAGGAAAGGGTGGGCTGGATTTGTGAATTCCGGGCAGAGTCTCCTGTCCCCGCACCTGGCTGTCCTCGCTGGGGCCCCTTGGAGGGGAGCAGGTTGAGTTTCCCTTCCCGCCCTGACCAGGGCTCCGGCAGCCGAAGACCTCCAGGATCAGCCACCACCATGCTGAGACCACTCTCCGCACACATGAAGGTACCGGCAGAGGAGCAAAGGCATGCGGGTCCTGGGGCTGAGATCTCCAAGCCTGCTCGGATCGGGGCTGAGCATCCTCCACCCAGATCCTCCATATTCCAGTAGGCGGGGGTAACACCCACCAACTGGCCCCCTGGCACTGTGTAATCCCATCAACGGCCAAGACTCAGAGACTATAAAACCCAGCTCCTGGAAGCGAATGCGGCCGCGTGACATCTTATTATCTCATTCCTACTTTGGACAAACCGGCAGGCTACCGAATGTAACCTGCCCACACGGCAGAGTCTGGCAAACTCCCCGTGGCATACCCAATATGCCAAATACCAGTAACAATGATGGGTCTCATTCTCCTAACTCTGAAAGAGCCTTGAATATGGCACTTTTTAAAAATCTCAGGGCTAGGACGAAGGAGACGTTACTGGGGCCTGCTCAAGGCAATCGATGCATAACAGGATGGTCGTGATCGTGATCGTGGGCCAGGGGATTGAACAGACTCCACTCTGCGCACCCTCACTGCACACACCTGCCCTCTCCTGCCAGGCAGCTGAGCACTGGATGCGAATCCAGTCCTGCCTCTGAACACCTGGTTCCCCCGGTTGGGGGGAGGGGGATGCCTGATCTCCGGGTCCCTCCCAGAAGGGCTGCAGGCAGGCGGCCCGGCACACACACACAAACCTTTGATGCTGGCGCCTTGAAGATTAAAGGCTGCGTGCAGAGCCTCCTCAGAAGACCCAGACGCTGCCCTGCTCCCCAGACGGGCGGCTGAAGTCTCCCTGAGCGCTGTTGCCTCTTGGGTCACAGGGACTCAGCGAGGCCGGCTGGCTGGGAGGTGCCAGGGAGGCACTGGCTCTGGGCTGGGGAGCCGTGAGTCACCAGGACGATGTTTTGCTATTGCAGCATGGCCCAGCAAGGCAGAAGACCCCCCTGGGGCCTCCATCCCGCCCGCCCTCCCCTTCCTCCTCATGGCTGCTATTTCTGACCATGGGAGGGATACAGGGAAGCCAGCTGGGTACAAGGAAGGAAGGACAAGACGTGGTGGGATCAAGCCCGGCTCTCGGCGGGCAGAAGAGGACCTCCGGTGGGGGAGGGGTGGAGGAGGGGTGGCCAGTGGGCCGTGACTGCTTTACCACTAAAGCGTGGGTGGTCAAAAGGAGAGAGAGAACAAGGGGGAATGCACTGCCACAGAGGCAGGGTGGGGTGGGGGGACGGGGGGTGGGAGGGATACTGGGATCAGCGGTGGTGGGGAATGGGCGCTGGTGGAGGGATGGGTACTCGATCATTGTATAACTGAAACCCAAGCACAAAAATTTGTAAGTCTACAACTGTACCTCATGGTGTTTCACTAATAAAAATCTAAATAAAAAATAAATAAATAAAGCGTGGGTGGTAGCATACACTTTTTTTTTTTTTTGCAGGTGAGCCAAAATGCATTTATTAGGGGAATAGCAGAGACTGGCAACTCAGAGCATAGAGATTCAGGTAAGAACCTAAAATATGTCTTGAGGAAGGAGTCAGGTTGTGAGATTTTATAGAAAAGGGATGAGGTAATGGCTGGATAGAGCAGTCCTAGGTAAATATGGTAATCAGTCATTTCAAACTGGATTTTCTTAATATTTTTTTTTCTTTTTGGGTCACACCCAGCAATTCACAGGGGTTATTCCTAGCTCATGCACTCAGGAATTACTCCTAGGCGGTGCTCGGGGAACCATATGGGATGCTGGGAATCGAACCCGGGTCGGCACGTGCAAGGCAAAGGCCCTACCCACCGTGCTATCACTCCAGACCCTGCATTTTCTTAAGTTTTTAAGAAAAATCATAAATTGATTTTCTGACGTCTCTTGGCTCTTGGAATACTGGCAATTTGGTCCCATATAGGAGTTTGGCTTGGTAAAGGGACTTTTTCAAGAGAATTGCTATCACCCTGCTTAAAACAAGTAGCATACACTTCGATTTAGTTAGTTAGTTGCTGGCTTCTCAGCCACACCCGGTGCTCAGGAATCTCTCCTGGTGGGCTCGGGGGATCCTGTGGGATGCCGGGGATTGAACTCAACTTGGCCTCGTGTAAGGCAAGGCTCCCACCTGCTGTGGTACCACCCACCCCACCCTGTTAGGAGATATAAAAGTGTGCCCCTGAAGCCTGTCTGTCTTGTCAATCAACTTACTTCAAAAAAATTTTTTTTTCAGAGTCCAGATTGTATATGGAACTTAAAATGACTCATTTTCCTTGCACGTGGCGGACCCCGGATGGATCCATAGCACTGTGGAGAGTCCTCCTGTTTACCTGCTAGGAGTGACCCCTGAGCACAGAGCAGGGAGTCAGCCCCGAGTACAGCCAGGTGTAGCCCTCAAACAAAAAAAGATTGATTTTGCACTTGTTTGGGTTGGAGGGATAGCCCAGCAGGGAGGGGGTTTGCCTTGCATGCTGCCGACCCGGCCGACCTGGGTTCGATTCCTCCGCCCCTCTCGGAGAGCCCGGCAAGCTACCGAGAGGATCCCGCCCGCACGGCAGAGCCTGAAAAGCTCCCTGTGGCGTATTCGATATGCCAGACACATAACAACAAGTCTCACAACGGAGACGTTACTGGGCCCACTCGAGCAAATCGATGATCAACGGGAGGACAGAGCTCCAGTGCTCCAGTGTACTTGTTTAAATTAAGCATTGGGCCAGAGAGATAGTACAGAAGGTAGGGCACTTGCCTTGAGAGCGTTTCACCCAGGTCTGGTCATTCACGCTGCGTACAGTCCCCTGAGTACTGCCGGAGTGACTCCTGAGCACAGAGCCAGGAGTCAGCCCTGAACACTGCTGGGTGTGGCCCCAGCCCTCACCACAAAATTAAGAATTCTAATAAACTCACTTATCTTCCTTTTTTTTTCTTTTTGGGTCACACCCAGTGACGCACAGGGGTTACTCCAGGCTCATGCACTCAGGAATTACCCCTGGCGGTACTCCGAGGACCAGATGGGATGCTGGGAATCAATCTGGGTCAGCCGCATGCAAGGCAAACGCCTACTTGCTGTGCTGTCGCTCCAACACCCTCACTGATTTTCCTTTAAAAATATATTAATAGAGGGGCTGGAGTGATAGTACAGTGGATAGGGCGCTTGTCTTGCACATGGCTGACCTGGGTTCGATCCCCGGCATCCCATTGGGTCCCCAGAGCTCACCAGGAGTGATCCCTGAGGGCAGAGCCAGGAGTAACCCCTCACCACCACTGGGAGTGACCTCAAAACAAAACCAACCAACTGAATAATAGTAAACGGAGGGCCAAAGAGATGCTTACGCAGGCGAGAGCAGGCAGAGGGCATCTTCCCTTGCAAGAGGCCCAGGATCAATTCCTGGCCTCCAGTAGCCTCCCGAGTGACCCCAGGTGGTCCCTCATGGCCCCCAGGTCTGAGGCAAAGGCCCTTTGCAAAAAACAAAACGGGGGGGGGAGGGTCAGAGCGATAGCACAGAGGGTAGGAAGTATGCCTTGCACCTGGCCGACCCTGGTTCGATTCCCAGCATCCCATAGGGTCCCCTGAGCACCGCCAGGAGTAATTCCTGAGTGCAGAGCCAGGAGTAACCCCTGAGCATTGCTGGATGATCCAAAACAACATAAAAATGGAAAAACTCAGAGACACAGAGAGTAGAAAAGTGATGATCTTTAGTTGGGGCTGTAGGAAATGAGATGGTTATCAGAGGGTACAAACCTCCAGTCCTCCAGTCTGGGGATTAGCAGTTTTGAGGGCCAACAAGGCAGCCTAAATTACGTAAGGCCGTACCCTATATTTAAATGCTGGTAAGAGAGGAGGTCCCCAGGGCTCTCACCACACAGAGGAAATGGCAATTATACAACAGCAGAGGGATCGTTTGGCAATTTATAAATCTAGTCAATCAGCAATCATATACCCGAAAGTTACGCAAGGTCGTGGGTTGATTCTGGTTTAATAAACTCGGGGGAAGTGGCGGCGATTTTGTCTTTATTCCTCTAGGGCAGGAGCAGAGCTTGCGCCTTCACAGGGGGGACCTCCCGGGGTCAGGGTGGGAGCCAGAAGGGCTGGACACCAACTTACATGCAGGGGACCCGGACTCAATCCCTGACACTGCATGGTCCCCCGAGCACTGTGCTAGGAGTAGCTTCTGTGTCCACGCGCAGTGACTCTGAAGCTGATTAATAAGAAGAGGTGACCTCCCGTTTCCACGCTGGGGATGAGGAAGCAGGTCGGAAGCGGGGAGGGCCGGGGGTGCCCTCGTGTTCCCCCTGTCTGAGGACCCGGCCCAGACGCTCTAAGCAGAGTCCGTGGGGAAGGTGGGCTCCCTCCACCCCCTCTGGCGGGCAGCTATTTGACACTGGAAACGGGGGATTGCTCCAGACAGCCCAGCCCGGCTGGCCAGACCTGTGGGTGGCCCCTGCCACAGGCATCTTGGCCCCAGCCTCTGCGGCCGCCCCCAAGGGGCCTTGGCCCAGGATGAAAGGCTGGTGAGGGGGAGCCCGGAAGCCAGGGGCTGCTGTGAGGAGGCGGGGAGGGCGGAGCTGGCCGCAGGCCATGGTGACCTCACGTGGGCGCCACCCTGCTTGGGAACCCAGGGGCCCTGGGGCCCCATGGAAGAGAGCTGCACCCACAGAGCCCCCCGCCAGTCCCCCACCTGCTGCTGGGACTCCGACTGTTTCACTGCCCACCACCCCCACCCCCAGAGCTCCCACTCAGGCCCAGGGAGGTGACCGGCTCCACGGTGGCCTCAGTTTCCCCAGCTGAGGGAAACTGCCTTGTTCTGAGTCTTCACTGCTCCCCGGGACAGTGCCTCCTACCTCTCGGGTCTGTCTCTGTCATCCTCCAGCTCTCCTCAGCAGCCCCCCGGTTCCTCGCCCCGCACCTGGGCCTCCCTCCCTGTCCCGTACCCACATTTAGCGCCCCCAAATTAGTGGGATTCCCTCAGCCCCAGGCCCTATGCCAGGTGGTGAAACCGGAGCTGGGGAACCAGAGCTGGGGTCTACTTGGGGACTCAGGGGTGGGCAGGTAGAGTCCTGGGTGCCAGCTGGGACTGATGGTCAGTGCGGGGTAGCGCGGGCGTGGCGGGGGGGGCGGGGGACAGGGGACAGTAAGGGCCAGAATCTGAGCCGGATGTGGGCCAAGGAAGAGGGTCCTCCCGGAATGTTCCACTCACCCATCACCCATTGTGATGTCCAGCAAGCCCTGGACCCAGACGCAGGAAATCAGAGCAACGAAAGGGAGCAGGAGAGGCCCAGAGACCCTCACGCCAGCCTGCCCGACTCTGACCTCCCAGGGGCCCGGCCTGGCTCCTCCAGGTCCTGGGATGGTGCTGGCAGCCCCTATGGGCGAGGGTTGTCCCCAGGGACAGGAGGTGGGGAGGTGGGCCTCGAAACGTACAGAATGCACTTTCCCCACCCGGGGGTGCTGGTCCCAGTCTACACTGTGTCCTTCCTGGGGGCACATTTGTGCTTGGGCTGTGGCAGCAGGGGCCGGTCCTGGGTATTTTCTCTACCTTTAAAGATGCCTTTTCCCTTGGGGATGAGGACCAGGCATTCCCCGGACACCCCAAAGCCTCTATGAGCCCAGGGCAAAGAGGCAGACATCCCCAGAGGGGGCAGAGCCCTGCTCCCACAGGCCCACCCCCCACAGTGCTCATGGTAGAGACCCCCAACGTACACTCTGGGACTTCTGGAGACCCAGTGCCACGATTTCAGATTAGAGAAGTACACACTGGACATAGAACGCAAAGGACAGGACCAGGGGCCGGCCAGAGCGAGACAGGATGGGTGGCGTCATACCTGGTTAATCTAAGAGTCCCGGGCAGCAGGAGGGACCCAGAGCCATCCGCATGAAACGCTAACTTCTGGAATTCGAGTTCTGTATGGAACCCACCAGCACAGGAAAATCCACGATCACAGTAATGCGTTTTTTTGCTTTTACAGACAGGGAAAAGAGAAGTGGGGAGGGCCTTTGCCTGGCACTCAGCTAACCCAGGTTTGATCCCTGGCATCCGCTATAGTTGCTCAAGCCTGCCAGGATCCCAGAGCACTGAGTCAGGAGTAACCCTGAGCACCACCGGCTGTGGCCCGTAAAACAACAACAAAAAAATGGTGGTTGGGGGAGAAGGCTGTATGGTTCCTGCTCAGCCCTGACCAACTCAGGGCTCAGCGGTGGAATGAGCCCCAACTTTCCCCCTTGGATGGGCTTCTGGGTGAGGGAAGAGGAAGAATAAGCCTCCCCACCTCTCCACCCCTCCACCCCACATCCGTTGCACTGACGGTCCCTGAGTGAGGCATTGTCTGAGGCAGGGGGGTCCCAAAGAATCCAGCCAGCACTCACCTCCCTCCACCCTGCGCTATGATCCAACAACAATAGACTCCCCAGAGTGGCCAAGGCGCCTTTAGGGTGATGTGATTTGGGGAGCAGATCAAACGGATGAGAACGCGTTACAGATAAATGTGGTTGGTTCCAGGATGGCTGGAAGGGTGTTCCTAACACAGGGAACAGCACGACCAAGCAATGCGGTGTGAGGAGCAGGACTGGAAGGCAGGCTGGGACGGCCAAGATACGGACGTTAGACTCACCCATGTCTCCGCATCGCCGTGCTGGTGCCCGTCTAGGGTAACAGCCTCTGCTTCCCCAGTGGGGTTGGCTCCTGCCTAGGGCAGTAGTGCAGGAATGTCGTCTCATTCCTGGAGTGTCCACAGGAGGCAGCAGCGAGAAGCCCACCGACCAGAATGGCCCCCAGGGCTGTGGCCAGCTCTCCCGCCCACCTCCCTGGTCTACCCAGCTAGTCCACTAATATTTTTTTTGCACAGAAACCTGAAAAGTAAGCGAAGAGGTCATCGTCAGCCCGTGCTTTCGTACTGGACCAGTCCTTTCAGCTTTGTGGGCTTCCGCTCCCGTTCGCCTGATTGGCTGCTTGTTGCGGGCCAGGCATTGAGCCCCGAGCATCTTCCCTGCGTGACCCGTGGTTTATCCCTGCACCACCTTCCCAGACCCGAGTTTGGCAGGACCTTTAGTCTTTTCTTCCTTTGGTTTACTTTGGGTTGACGCTTGGTCCTTCTGGTTCTTAAAGACTTTTTTTTTTTTTATCATACCTGGCGATGCACAGGGGTTACTCCTGGCTCTGCACTCAGGAGTTACTCCTGGCGGTGCCCAGGGGACCATATGGGATGCTGGGAATCGAACCCAGGTCGGCCACATGCAAGGCAAACGCCCTACCCGCTGTGCTATCTCTCCAGCCCTTTTTTTTCTTTTTTTTTTTTTTTACTTTTGAGGCCTCACCCAGCCATGCTCAGGGGTTGCTCCTGACTCTGCACTCAGGAATTACTCCTGGAATGCTCAGGGGGCCACATGGGATGCTGGGGCTTGAACCCGGGTCTGGCGCATCCAAGGCAAATGCCCTCCCCGCTGTACTGTACTGTCGCTTCGACTCCTAAAGGTAGACTCATGGGCAGGAGAGGTGGGTCGAGAGGCCAAGGCCTGTCAGCATTCAAGAGGTCCAGGTTCCATCCTAGGACCAAATAGAATCACTCCAGGAACAACCCCCAAGGGGGAGTAACCCCTGAGCACCACCAGGCGTGACCCCAAGACTAAAGTAAATAGTTTTGGTGTGGGGGGGGCACACCTGGTGATGCTCAGGGGTTACTTCTGGCTCTATGCTTAGGGACGACTCCTGGAGGTGCTTGTGTACCATATGGGATCTGGGGATCAAACCCAGGTTGGCTGCCTGCAAGGCAAGTGCCTTACCCACTGTATTATTTTTCTGAAAAAGGAAGGAAGGAAGGAAGGAAGGAAGGAAGGAAGGAAGGAAGGAAGGAAGGAAGGAAGGGGAAGGAAAGGAAAGGAAGGAAAGGAGGGAAGGAAAAGGAAGGAAGGAAGGAAGGAAGGAAGGAAGGAAGGAAAGAAAGAAGAGAAGCAAGGGAAGGAAGAAAGGAAGGAAGGGAAGGAGGGAAGGAAAGGAAGGAAGGAAGAAAGAAAACAAAGAAGGAAAGAAAGAAAGAAAGAAAGAAAGAAAGAAAGGGAAAGGGAGGGAAGGGGAGGGAAGGGAAGGCAGGCAGGCAGGCAGACAGGAAGGATGGAAGGAAGGAAGGAAGGGAAGGATAGGAAGGAAAGGAAGGAAGGAAGAAAAAAGAAAGAAAGAAAGAAGGTAGGAAAGAAAGAAAGGGAAAGGGAGGGGAGGGGAGGGAAGGGGGGCAGGCAGGCAGACAGGAAGGAAGGAAGGAAGGAAGGAAGGGAGGGAGGGAGGGAGGGAGGGAGGGAAGGAGGAAGGGAGGGAGGGAGGAAGGAAGGGAGGAGAGAGGAAAAGAAAGAAGGGAAGAGGGAGGGAGGATAAAAGGGGAAAGAGAAAAAGGGAGGGAAGGAAGGGAGAAAGAAAGAAAGGAAGATAAATATTTGGGCCACTAATTTTAAGGGTCTTTTTTTTCTGTTTGGGGTCACACCCGGTGATGGTCAGGGGTTACTCCTGGCTTGGGGGACCTTATGGGATGCCAGGGATCAAAACCAGATTGGTCGTGTGCAAGGCGAACACCCTCTACCCGCTGTACTGTCGCTCCAGCCCCGTGGGTCACTAATTTTAGGGACCATCCCCATATAGCCACTGAGAGCTATGGACGTAAGTGCTCGGGGCTGCTTCCTGCAAATCTAATGGGCTATGTGTTCATTACCATTCAGTTGGATACTCTCTAGTTTCCCTGGTGATTTCTTCTCGGACCCATGGGTTGTTCAAAGGCATATCATCGTCACACGTTTGGATTTCCTAGGTATTTTATGGCCATCGATTTGTTGAATTGTCATCATGGCCCGAGAGAGCTGCAGGGAAAGTCAATACTCTGACATGAGCAGGGCCATCACTCACAGCTCGGCTGCTGGCCTATTTCTGATGGGCTTCAAAGCCGCTTTATTTTCTGTGGTTGTCAGGCACAGTGTTCTATAAATGTCACTTGGGTCAAGTTGGCCGACAGTACTTTTATTTCTTTATTTTTTAAAATCTCTTTGCCAATAAAAGGAAATCACTTTGAGGGCTGGAGCCTATAGCAAGTAGGACGTTTGCCTTGCATGCAGCTGACCCGGGTTCCGATCCCCAGAGTCTTACACGGTTGATTCCCTGAGACCACCGGGAGTGAGTCCTGAGTGCATTGCTGAATCTAAGCCCTGAGCACCGCCGAGTGTGGCCACAAAACAAACAAACAAACCCTTCTGGGTGGTTGGAGAGATCTTGGGAGCAGATGCCCTGCACACAGCTGAGCCTGTTTGATCCCCAGCAAGTGCTCCTCCAGCTGCACCAATGTTGGGTCCAGCTGTGGCGTCCCTTGCAGTGCTGGGCTGACCCAGAACATTCCTGGCACCAAGCAACACTGCATCCCCCGACCCCAGCCTATGGCCCAGATGGCTGAGGACTACTGGGAGGGGCCTCCGTCCCCTCTGAGACTTGCCTGAGAGATTCCCCCTAGGAAATCTTAAATTTTAGTGACTGAGATGGATTCTGAATCTCTTCCATGATTTGGATTTATATGTTTCTCCTTTTAGTTTTGACCAGTTTTATTTTATTTTATTGTTGTTACCGTGTTTGGTACATCAAATACGTCACGGGTAGCTTGCCAGACTTTGCGATGTAGATACTCTCAGTAGCTTGCTGGGCTCGCCAAGAGGGGCAGAGGAATCGAATCTGGGCCGACAGGGTAGCAGGCCTCATGCAAGGCAAACGCCCTACCCACTGTGCTATCCAGCCTGGGCCCGCTCAAGCAAATCGATGAACAATGGGAGGACAGTGCTATTTTATTATTATTTTTTTTTGCTTTTTGGATCACACTGGCGATGCACAGGGGTTCCTCCTGGCTCTGCACTCAGGAATTACTCCTGGCGGTGCTGGGGGGGCCCTATGGGATGCTGGGAATCGAACCCGGGTCGGCCGCGTGCAAGGCAAACGCCCTCCCCGCTGTGCTATCACTCCGGCTCCAGTTTTGTCCAGTTTTAACTCCTGTTTTTTTTTTCCCCCCCTTTGGTGCTCTATTACTCAGAGCACGTATTGATGATTGCTGTCTTCCTGGTAAATTGTCCCTCTCTGTTTTAAAAGGGTGTAAAGACAGTCAGTTCTCCCTGCAGACACATTTTTTTTTCCCTTTTTCCTTGTTCTCAGCTCTCTTTGGCACAGTTCCCTGGGATCTCACGTCACTTCCACCTGCTAAGAGGAGCTTCTTCAACTAGGGGTCGCAGACCTCTGGGGGGTGCAGAACTGAATATGTGGGTTGCAAAACACTTTCACTCAAAGAAATCTGCCAATGTTTGATTCACACACCCATGTTACATTCTCAGGGCAGCATAAAGACTTTTTGGTGAGAAGAGTTTGCGCCTGGAGAAATGTGAAGAAGCCCGGCCCCAACAAAGTCTCAAATCTACCACAAGTGTGTGGGGGGCAGAGGGTAGGTAAGAGAGAGAAGGGACCAGGATGACAACAATGGCTGGAAATGATCACGCTGGACAAGAGCTGAGTGTTAAAAGTTGGTTTTTTGTTTTTTTGCTCTTTGGGTCACACCCGGCGATGCTCAGGGGTTACTCCTGGCTTTGCACTCAGGAATCACTCCTGGCGCTGCTCGGGGGACCATATGGGATGCTGGGAATCGAACCCGGGTCGGCCGCGTGCAAGGCAAACGCCCTACCCTCTGTGCTATTGATCCAGCCCCAAAAGTAGGTAGAGTGATATACTGGATAACCTTTCAGTATCTGTACTGCAAAAACCGCAATGCCCAAATGGGAGGGGGGGAGAGAGAGAAAGAGAGAGAGAGAGAGAGAGAGAGAGAGAGATTGAAAGAGAAAGAGAAATTGAAAGAGAAAGAGAAAGAAAGAGAAAGAGAAAAGAGGAGAAAAGTGCCTGCCACAGAGGCAGGCTGTGTGTGGGGGCGTGTTGATGGGAGGGAAACTGAGGACACTGGTAGGGGAAAATGTAGTGGTGGATGGATGGGTGTTGAAACACTGTATGACTGAAATCCAATCATGAACAACTTTGTTAGCGTCTATCTCATAATGATTCAATAATAAATCTTTTTTAAAAATTGAAAAAAAAAGTCTCAAGGAGACAGTATGGGGCCAGAGTGATAGCACAGTGGAAAAGGTGTCTGCCTTGCATGCAGCCAACCTGGGTTCGGTCCCTAGCATCCATATGGTCGCCCGAGAATGCAGGAGCGATCTCTGAGTGAGTGCAGAGCCAGGAGTAACACCTGAGCGCGATTCCCACCATACCATTTTGGGCTTCTGCCTCAGAGACATGGCCTGAGCATCCCTCTGAAGTCTTCTGGCTCTTTCCAGACTCTTGGCCCATTTTCCTGTGTCATAAACAAGTCCCATCCAGACAGGAAGAGGCGGGGTCCCGAACAGCTCTGGGGGAAAGATAACATTATCCCGCTCAGGAAGGGGAGGAAAAGGCATTTAAATGTTTGCACTTTTGTCATTTCTAACTCCTCAGAGTGACATTTGCCTGGATCTCAGGCGGGGGTGGAGGGAGGCACTTGGATAGGGCGAACCCCTAAGCTTGCTCTCACCCCCTTGGCAATTAAGTGTGTGACAGACCGTCACCCGCTGTCATGCAGGAGAGGGGAGGTGGGTGCACAGGGCGGGAGGGCTAGAGGGGTAAGAACAGGCCTGACACAGGAAGTGAATGCGACAGGGCACAGGGACGGGGATAGCGCGCAAGGCCTTACCTCCTGCTCCAATTTCTCCACATTTTTAGGGCTGGAGCGATAGCACAGCTGTAGGGCATTTGCCTTACAAGCGGCCAACATGGCCAACCCGAGTTCGATTCCTCCGCCCCTCTCGGAGAGCCCGGCAAGTATTCGATATGCCAAACACAGTAACAACAAAGTCTCCAATGGAGACGTTACTGGGCCCGCTCGAGCAAATCGACGATCAACGGGAGGGCCTTTACCTTTACCTTTACCTTTGTTCCCAAACCTCTGGCTGACGTCCATGTTTTGATTTTATCCTGTTTCTATGCCAGTCTTTTCTTGGCTACTTCACCCCAAATACTCATAGGCTGTTAGACTACAATTCTCGATCAAGCCTAGTATTTTACGGCCTGTAAAAATTACTGTTGGGGTGGAGTGATAGCACAGCGGGTAGGGCGTTTGCCTTGCATGCGGCTGACCCGGGTTCGATTCCCAGCACCCCAGACGGTCACCTAAGCACTGCCAGGAGTAATTCCTGAGTGCAGAGCCAGGAATAACCCCTGAGCATCGCCGGGTGTGGCCCCCAAACGAAACCAAAATAAAAATGACTGTCTTGGGGCTGGAGAGAGAGTACGGGAGGGAGGGCGGCTGCCTTGCATGCGACTGACTGGGTTCGATCCTCAGCATCCCACATGGTCCCCGAGCACTGGCAGGAGTAACTCCTGAGTGCAGAGCCAGGAGTGAACCACGAGAAACACCTGGTATGGCCCCAAACACCCAAAATAAACATTTTTTTTTTAAATGACTGTCTTGGGGCTGGAGAGATAGCACAGCGGGTAGGGCATTTGCCTTGCATGCGGCCGACCTGGGTTCGATTCCCAGCATCCCATATGGTCCCCTGAGCGCCGCCAGGAGTAACTCCTGAGTGCAGAGCCAGGAGTAACCCCTGTGCATCGCCGGTGTGACCAAAAAGCAAAAAATAATAATAAAAATAAATAAAATAAAATGACTGTCTTCCACCAGTAAACACACCTTTTGCTCGATTTGCTCGAGCGGGCCCAGTAATGTCTCCATTGGAGACTTTGTTGTTACTGTGTTTGGAATATCGAATACTCTCGGTAGCTTGCCGGGCTCTCCGAGAGGGGCGGAGGAATCGAACTCGGGTTGGCCATGTTGGCCGCTTGTAAGGCGAACGCCCTACCGCTGTGCTATTGCTCCAGCCCAACACACCTTTTAGATTTATTTATTTATTATTTTTGCTTTTTGGGTCACACCCGGCAATGCACAGGGGTTATTTCTGGCTCTGCACTTAAAAATTACTCCTGGCGGCGCTCAGGGGACCATATGGGAGGCTGGGAATCGAACTCAGGTCGGTCGTGTGCAAGGCAAACGCCCTCCCCGCTGTGCTACAGCTCCAGCCCCCCTTTTAGATATTTTTTCCCTAAATGCCACTCCCCATGAAATTTCAACAGCAGACACATGAGACACATGTGTCTATACCTGTGTAGGCCCTATATGTGTCTGTCTTCTACATAAGCAATTTGTTTTTTTTCTACTCAAGAACCAATTTTTATTCATGGGGATGCTATTGTATTGCCCCTATTCAGTATGGATAGTACTTTTTTTTTTTTTTGAAATGGAAATCTGGGATGGAATGGGGACTTGGCGAAAGAAACACAATGTATTAAAGGCTTAGGGAGAGTAGAGGGAGATCTGTCATCATCCATCTCACTCCGTTCATTCGTCAACCATTGAGCAAAATCTCTCCTATGTGCCAAGACGTATGGACAAAAGATGCTGACGATCTAACACGGAGCATACCGAAGGGGAAAAAAGCCTGTCCCTTAATTGACATGGTGAGCACAGATGTTACCCCACCAACTCCCGGCTCTGCAGGGGTTATTAGGGACTGGTTTGTGAGAGTCATTAGCTCGGTTTGGGGTGGGGAGAAGACACTTAACGCCCAGCAGGTTTGTCTAATGCTGCAGGACTTCTCAGAGTCTGCACCACGGACGTGTACTGAATTCCGGCAGGGGACCAGAGACTGATGCGTAAGACCCGGGGCCCTGGGGGGGGCTCTTGAGAGACTCAAAGTCGTTCCCCCAAAGTTAACCAGCAGAAGGGACTCGGGGTGCGGTGATAGAGCCTATGCCCGAGCCCAGGGCAGTGGCGCGGGGCTGGGTGTCACAGTTGCCTCACCCAAGCGAACCTCTGATATCAGAGGCTTTCCGCTCTCAGCCGGATTGGAAAGCATCCGTCCAACTAAGCTATCCGTTGCCAGGAAATGTTGCTCTCAGTTCCTGGAACTGCGCAGGGCCTGCCGCGCTGCGCCCGCCTCACGGAAACAGCCCCAAAGATTGCTCCCAGCAGCCAGGGGTGTGTGTGAAGGGGCCATTTGAACTCCCACCAGGCCAGGGAACTGGGGGCCCAGAGTGGAGCAGGGAATGCCCCTTCCTTGCTGGGGGTGGGGAGAAGAGACAGTGGTGATCAAAGAGCCGGATGAGCTCACACCTGAGAAGAATCTGCAGGCAGTGCTCAGTGGTTGGTCTTTGGGGGGTGTGTTAGGAATTTCCAGGTTGGGCTTCTTGTTTGAGGTGGGGGAGGGAGTCCGGGCCATAGTGATAAGGGATGCAGACCCCTGTCCTTTCTGCCTCCACCTCAAACAGCGGGACAGTGAGAGGCTGTGAGACACAAGCTCAACAGCAGGCCACGCGGCCAGCATGGGGAAAGCGCTCAGCCCGTGACCGCAGAACGGGCTTGAGTGTCCTGGAAATGGGGCTGCCCCTGCCTGGCATGTAATGAGCTTAGGGATTCCCGCTCTGGTCCTCTCTGGCTGCTGCCTGCAACACCCCATCCCTGTCAGAGTCTGTAAGCCTGAGCCCTCGTCCCTGCTCTGGGCCCCGTTTCCAGAGCCGGAGCTGGGCTGGGGCTGCCACTGTGTGAATCCTGTTCCGGAGGCTTCCAGAGGGAGCACCTGCTTCTCCCCAGGCTCGTCGGCCGACTGCCGTAACACCAAGATGATTTCGGTTGGATAATTGTCATGAATTCGTCTAGGACCTTATGTCTGAGCTCAGAACACAGCCTGTGCTGACTGACAGAGTGGGGTCGGCAGCACTTTTGGAACTGGGCACTGTGTGTGTGTGTGTGTGTGTGTGTGTGTGTGTGTGTGTGTGGTGGGATGGGGGCGCTGAGGGGTGGAAGAGCCCAGGAAGGGATCCTCTGGTCAGTTCAAGAGAGGGGGTTGGGGTTTTGATCACAAGGGGTCAAAGGAAACCTGTGTGGGATGGGGGTAATTGTGAGGGATGGGGGTAACTGTGTGGGATGGAGGGGGAGGTAACTGTGAGGAATAGGGAGTAACTGTATGGGGCAGGGGTAACTGTGTGGAATGGAGTAACTGTGGGATGGAGGGCAACTGTGTGGAATTGGGGTAACTGTGTGGGATGGGGGCAACTGTGCAGGATGGGGGGCAACTGTGTGGGATGGGGTAACTGTGTGGGATGGGGGTACCTGTGTGGGATGGGCGGTAACTGTGTGGGATGGGGGTAACTGTGTGGGACAAGGGGTAACTGTGTGGGACAAGGGGTAACTGTGTGGGATGGGGGTAACTGTGGGATGGAGGTAGCTGTGTGAGACGGGGGCAACTCTGTGGAATGGGGGTAACTGTGTGGGACAGGGCCACCAGCAAGTCCCTTTCAGCACCAGTAGCTGTTTCTCTTTCATCTTTTCCAGGACACAGAACCCTGCAACTCAGAACCTGTGCTTATGTAATACAAGTATCCCTGCCCCTGCTGTTGGGTTCTTCTCGATATTAACAAGGATATAAAAACCGAGAAACCCATTTTGTTGCACAAAACAGCCCATCAGATGTCCCAGATCATGTGCTCACCCCCCGCCCCCCAGTGGCATGTGTAAGGTGCCCGCACCCCTCACCTTGGCTGGCACGTGGCCTCATCTTATCTCCCACATTTGGAAGATAAGTTTGAGGCCCTGCAGGCCACGGAGGGTGCTAGAGGAGGAGGGATGGTGCCCTGCTGGTTGTCCATGCAGCCACGGAAGGGCAGCTGTCTGGCTCTCACAGCGCCCCACTGAATCACCTTCCACGGATCCACGGCCCTGATTGGCCTCCTGGGCTACCCATTGTGGAGCCTTGGTTTCCTGCTCTATGAAGTGGGTGGGGGCCAATCCTCACCGCTTCTTCAGTGTGACATTCAGTGACGTGATATCTATGTCATCGACACTACTGCCTCTGTATCTGTGTCCTGTGCCTGGCACAAGTGGGAATTACTGGAGCAACTCTCAGTAACCGTGAGTGGAAGTGGTTGGCTTCGTTCTCTGTTATTAGTGTTACCCGACTCATCTGCATTAGTGCCACCGTCATCCCCCCAATTCCCTTATCATTATGAAGACAATATTAGTGGCTCACGTGTTATGGATCCCTTTATACATGAATATAATTTGATATTGCTTAAGTTTCTTCGTAATTCCTCGGTGTCGTTTTGGTTGTCGTTTTTTTGTTTGTTTCTGGGTCACACCTGGCAATGCTCAGGAATAATTCCTGGCTCTGCACTCAGGAATTCTTCCTGACGATGCTTGAGGGACCATCTGGGAGGCTGGAGGTTGAACCCAAGTCATCTGCATGCAAGGCAGGTGCCCTTCCTGCTGTGCTATCTCTCCAGCTGTGCCCTCATGACTCCTTGGCATTATTATTATTATTATTATTATTTTATTGTTATCCCTTTGAAATCCATCAGGAGCTTGAAGCTCAGAGAGGCCAAGCAACTCACCTGTCACCTGGTCTGCAAGAATGTGGACCCCACTATGGGTTGAGGTTTGGGGTGAGGGCTAAAGAGAACTGGGCTCATTAGGGGTCAGAGAGATAGTACAGGGGATAGGGGATTCCTTGCTTGCTGCTAACCCTGGAACTCTAGAGGTGACCCCCTGAGCCCACTGGGTGAGGCCAAAAGCCCAAAATAAAAACAAAAGCAAAAAAATAAATAAGGTTATTAATGGTAAGTTGCTGAATTCATGTCCTCCCTTAAAAGACTGAAGAAGGGGAGGAGTGAGCAGTACAGTGGGGAGGCCTTGAATGTGGCCGACCTGGGTTCGATCCCAGGCACCCCATATGGTCCTCGCTGTATGAGCACCATCAGGAGGAATTTCTGAGTCCGGAGCCCTGGACATCACTGGATGTGGCCAGACAAACAAACGAACGAAAAAAGAGTCAATAAAGAAGCCACTCTGCTTTAGTTTAAATAATTAAGGTGCTTCTTTCCATGAGTCATAGGAAAGTCTTTGTGTTCCTGGGGGCAAGACAGGCCATGTTTTCTGAACAGACGAATGAATGAATGAATGAATGAATGAATGAAGGGTCTCACTGAGATTTATTGGCTGCTCTACTAAAAGCTAGCCCTCGAGGAGACCCAGAGAGAGGCCAGGAACCAAAAAAAATGGAACCCCCGATATGAGATGACAACTGGAGTGACAGGCAATAAAGGGACGCTTTGTCAGGAGCGATCTCAGGAGGGAAGGGAAGAGAGCGTGAAATTATATTTCATATCTTGCCAAGAGACCCATTCTGCTGGGTTATAAAGGAAGGAGACCTTGAATTATAGATGGTGTTTGGTCAGAAGTGGGGGGTGCACGGAGCACCCGTCATTCGTAATAGCCAACTCCGCTAACAGGTCTGACCTCTGACCCCAAGCCGTGCTGTCCCCAGTGGACGAGAGAGAAGCCCCAGCCCACACAGTTGGCAAGTGTCCCTCAGTCTCCTCACCCAGCTCCTTTGTCCTGTGAGAGGGTGACCTGGCTCAGGGTCCCCATCCATTCAGGAGCTGTACATGCCGGGGTCAGGGTCCTGGACCTCTGGCTTAGCAGAGTGACCTGAGGTTTGCTCTGGGCATCAGAGACTTTCTGAGTGCTACAGCAAACGAGACAAGCCCTGTGAGGCTTCTCTCTCTCCCTCATGGAGCCTCTTGGGTTGAGTGGGGCTTTTCCTCTGGTTCACAACCAGCTTGCACGACTGACTTTCTAATTCCCTCCCCAGGGGTCAAAAAGCTGTAACGAGAAAGTGGGTGGAATTGGGCCATCCCAAGGGAAATGAAAAGGATGTGAGAAGGCAGGTAGAGGTGGCGGCGGGGGGAGAAGGGGCATCCTGAAACTCATTGCCAGAGAGAAAGAATATAGTATAACAAATTAAGTTTTTTTTTTTTCAGCTTAATTATACAGGGCTGAAGCGATAGCCCAGCAGGTAGGGCGTTTGCCTTGCATGCGGCCAACCTGGCAGACCTGGGTTCAATTCCTCTGCCCCTCTTAGAGAGCCTGGCAAGCTATCGAGAGTATCCCGCCCACACGGCAAAGCCTGGCAAGCTACCCATGATGTATTCAATATGCCAAACACATTAACAACAAGTCTCACAATGGAGACGTTACTGGGCCCGTTCGAGCTAATCGATGAACAACGACAGTGCAGTGCTATATTTTACATACACACATATATGTGAATATATATGTGCCTGTCTATCTACCTATCTGTTTTTGGACTTTGGTATTTCATGCTCCTTTCACCATGGTCCTGTACACACACACACACACACACACACACACACACACACACACACACACTCAGTAATATTTTATCAAAGTTTGGTCACTGGCCAATTATGTCTGATTTATTTGGGACACTCATTTGTTTTCTTTTTTTTTAATTTTTAATTTTAACTTTTTTTTTTGCTTTTTGGGTCACACCTGGCGATGTACAGGGGTTACTCCTGGCTCTGCACTCAGGAGTTACTCCTGGCGGTGCTCAGGGGACCATATGGAATGCTGGGAATCGAACCCAGGTGGGCCGCGTGCAAGGCAAACGTCCTACCCACTGTGCTATCTCTCCAGCCCTCATTTGTTTTCTTTTGAGGCCCCATCAGTTGTGCGCAGGCGTCACTCCCACCTCAGTGCTTGAGGGTTACTTCAGGTACTAGGGATCAATTCTGGGCTTCCTGAATGCACAACATGTCCTCCTGCCCAACAAGCTATCTTTCTGGCACCTGAGATTCTCATTTCAAACACAAAACAGAGAATCTTTTTTTTTTTTTAATGTTTGGGTCACACCCGGCGATGCTCAGGAGTTACTCCAGGCTCTGCACTCAGGAATTACTCCTGGCGGTGCTCGGGAGACCATATGGGATGCCGGGGGTTCAATCCAGGTTGGCTGCCTGCAAGGCAAATGCCCTACAGCTGTGCTATTGCTCTGGCCCTCAATATTGTCATCTTAATGGTCAAGGTGAGAATGATAAGAAGAAGGCCTCTTTAAGAAGGCATGTTCTGAGTGTAGGAACACACTTTGAGAGGGAATGCTTCAGCTTGGAAAGAATCTGAGCCTGGACCACATCTTCCAGTCCCTGGTGATCCAGTCTCTGAAATCTCGTTACTTCAGCCATTCTGACCCTGATTTTTTATCATCTAAGTAAAAAAAAAAGCTTAATTTGTTATACTATTTCTCTCTTAGCAATGAGTTTCAGGATGCCCCTCCCCCCCAAAAAAAAAACAGGAAATGTATGGAGAGGTAAGGTATTGTCGGGAAAGGAGTTATCTGTCACCAGCTAGAGACATGAGAGGCAGTGAGGCAGCAGCGGGCTCCAGATGCCCAGGAGGCAACTTAGAAGCTGGAACAAAGACCCTGATGAGACTCAGAAGATGCTGTGGGCTGGAGGTTAAAGTCCGTTTCCTTGACAACGTCTCTAGAAACTCTCCTTCACAGACAGCCCCAAAGCTTCCAGCGGCTTGGAAAAGACCTTGCTGGAATCAGTCGCTCTTGGCACCTCGTTCGGAGCTGCCAGAGTTTTCCTTGTGGCTCTGAACCCTGTTTGGGGGCTCTCTGCGTCTCTTATTTTCTCCCTGAATAAAACAGTTTTTGCTTCACTGTCTTTTCCTAAACTTCTTTTCTGCGAGAGAGACGAAGAGCCCGGACCCCTCTTGGAGATGGGGAGTGATTTCTCTTTCCGTGACGAACATAACCGTGGCCTGAGAGCCACAGCACCCTGAGAAAGCTGGGTAGCGGCTCACTCCCACACCAAGGCGAGCAGGTGAGTCTCTGTTGCTGCTTGACCATTGTGTTCACATGTCCCTCAGGAGCTCACATGGACTTTGCCCATTTTCTTGGGCAAACGCTCCACCGCTCTTATGGCAAGCCAGTCAGGAGCCAAGTAATTATCGTGACTGCCTCTTCTTGCCCCTGTAACACCCTATTACCACCTTTCCTGAGCACTTCTGGATTGATAATATAGTGGACAAGATGTTTACCTTGTACACAGCCAACCTGGATTTGATCCCTGGCACCCAAGGGTCCCCTGAGTTGGCCAGGAGTGATCCCTGGAACACGAAACCAGGAGTAAGCCCTGAGCACTGCTGCATATGGCCCCAAAACAAAACAGAAAAATAAGAGAGAAAAGTTGAAGATCTCTGCCATCTTGGGCCATATCTATGACAGAGAGGGAAGGAAAGAGAAGGGAGAAGGAAGGGCCAGGGAGCCTCTTATCTGCACTTGCAGATAAGAAGTGACTGTGACACAAAGTGATCTGTGTGGTTACAGCTGAGCTGACCTCGGTGGGGAATAAATCAGAAGACTTTGCCTGGCACGGAGCTGCCCATTTCCCTGTGCAGACACTGCCAAGCTTACCGAAGACCAAGTCTGTCATTTCCTTAAGCAAAGGTCTTTGTTCCTACACAAGGGCTAGTAACTAGGGTGCCCTGTCCTCAGCCTGTCAACATCCCAACCTCACTCCCATCTTTGATCTGGCCTGTCTTTGATCATGACTCTTATGTGGCCATACACAATGCTGGGAAGTTTCTATGTTTTCACTACTCCTGCACTCAGGGATCACTCCTGGCAGTGCTCCGGGGGGGAAATTCAGGATGACGGGGATCAAACCAGGATCAGCTGAGGCTGCGTGCCAGGGAAGAGCACTGCCCGCTGTACTAGCTCTCTGGCCCCGCTCCGGCCTCTGCTTCCCCCCTGCAGCCATCACCCCCCCTCCCTTGCATAGGCGTGAAGACTGAGGATGAGAGAAGCAAATTGACAGGCTTGGCCAGGAGAACCAAAAGCCAGAACCGGGATTCGAACCCAGGGCTCCTCCTCCTCCTCCTCTCTCTCTCTCCTGGGCCCGGGATTTTTCTCACCACTTTAGAAACAGCCCAGCTTGATTTTGATGAGAAGGAGACAAAGTTCTTCGGAGGATCCAACCCAAAGAGCCGCTCTGGTCCCCCTTTCCAGGTCTCTCTGGTTCATCATAACATGGGGCGCCCTAAGGCGGCTCGGGCTGGGACACCTGCTCCAGACACCTGCGCCGAGCGCCACCTAGCGGCCATAGGGGGAAACCGCCCTGAAAGGCGCAGTTGGACGCGTAGCGGACCAGGTGGGCTTGACGTGGATAGGTGGATGGATCGAGGGGCTGTTGGTCATTCCAGAATGACCTGATGGAAGAGTCTCCGGGAAAGGAGGGGCCTGCAGCAAGACTCGGGGACTTATGTTCCTTCTTTGTTCTTAATGCCAGTGGCACTCCTTGCTTTCTTGTTTGTTTTGGTCACACCCGGCGTGCTCAGAGGGGCTCCTCCTGGCTCTGTGCTCAGGAGTCCCTCCTGGCGGTGCTCCGGGGACCATACGGGATGCCAGGGATTGAACCCAGGTCGGCTGGGTGCAAAGCAAACACCCTCCCCGTTCTGGCCTTGTGTTCTCTCTCTCTCTCTCTCTCTCTCTCTCTCTCTCTCTCTCTCTCTCTCTCTCTCTCTCTCTCTCTCTCCCTCTTCCTTGGACACTTCTACAACTGATCCCCTCTTCGCCTTGGCTGCCAGGATCCTCAGATCCTACCTACAGTGCTCGCCCCTTCTTGGACAACCAGACCCAGACAGCAGACATCTGGAAGAGGAACTTGACCCCCAACTCCAAGCTTTTCTGTTCCACTCTGTTCCCGACCTTCTGGGCTTCACCTTCTGGCTCTGCTGGGGCTTCTGTAACCAGGTCGGTTCCCTCCTTTTGGTGAGGGTGGGGGACCAAGCAGGGTCACACGCTCAGAGGGACGTCGCCCACCTCGCTGTCCCCCCTGCGAGAGTGGGTGGGCACAAGAAGTCTTGCCTTGCTAGAGTGGGTGGGCACAAGAAGTCTTGCCTTGCAGCACTGGGTGGGGGAAGGCGGCAGGACCCTCATCTCCCTTCCCCCTGCCCCCCAGTTCCCTGCTTGGTGCACGGGCCAGGCCAGGGCGCCAAGGGCCTGAGAAACCCAAATCCCTCTGTCCCGGCCCCTCTCCGGGTGCTGCAGGCGGCACTGGGGCCCTCAGCTGGAGTCCGGGGCGCTGCGTGTCGTCCTCATCTGCTGCCCCGCGGGGCTCTCGGTCCCGGGACCCTCGGCCTGCAGACTCCTGCGGCGTCCAGGCTGCGCGGCTGCAGGCAGCGGGAGCCCAGGTCCGTCTCAGGCAGGAATGAATGACGCGGGCAGGCGCTGCACAGGCCGTGGCGCATGCGCACGGGGAGGCGTGCTGGGGGCGGGGGCGGGGGCGGGGCGGCCGCAGAGGGCAGGAGCGGCCGCAGCACCTGGGAAGGGGTCGCCGAAGCCCCCGGTTCCAGGGCCGCCGTGGAGCCGGGAGCTGGATGCAGGGCGTGGATGCGGAGTCTCGTTCAGACTCCGCCCAGCTGGGGGCCCCTCGGCCTCAGTGTCTTGGTCCGTAGAATGGGGAGGCAGGACGGGATAGTTGTGACCTGCTGAACGCGCGTCAGCGCAAACCTGGAAGCGGGGAGCCCCGGGTGAGCACTGTGAGTCGCCGCTGCCTTGTGTCTCCCCGAAGCCTGGGGTCGCTGGGGCTGCTGGAGGCGGGGGGAGGGGGCGCACCGGGGCCCCCAGGGGATGCCGAGAGCCAAAGCAGACAGGCAGCCTGGGGGAGGGTCGTGAAGGGGGGTGGGGCCCCTGGCCCCCAGATGCCACCGCCTGCGGGACTGTCTTGGAGCCTGGGCCGTGGCGGGCGCGCTTTTCTCTCCCGAGTCTCTGTCCAGCTGCGAAGTGGCCTCGCAGGGGCCACCCACGCGGGAGCCTTCCCTCGCCAGGGGAGCGTCCTGCTTTCCTGGACGCACCGGGGGGCCCAGTGTGTCCCCTGGGGAGCGGCAGGCGGACGTGTGTGCCTGTGTCTGTGTCTGCGTGTGTCTCTGTGGGTGACTGTCTGTATGTCTGTCTTTCTCTGTGTGTCTGTCTGTCTTTGTGTGAGCGTGACTGTGTGTGAGTGTGTCTCTGGGTGTGTTTGCAAGTATGTCTGTGTGTGACTGTGTCTGTATGTTTGTGTGTCTCTGTATGTGTATGCACGTATGTGTGTGTCTTGTTTGTGTGTCTGCGTGTGTCTGTGTGTGATTTTGTGTGAGTGTATCTGTGTGTGTTTGCATGCATGTCTGTATGTGTCTGTGTGTGTCTGTTGATGTGTGTACGTATGTCTGTGTTTGTGTCTGTAATGCATGTTTGTGCACTCATGAAATACCAAGCAAGGGGCGAGACCCCCCCCCCCCCCCCCGGCTGAAGTAACGGGGGCTCATGTACCCCCAGGCCCATCCTGATGCCACACTCCCCCAGGCCAGAGGAAGATCCCAGGTGGCTGGAGCACGAGGCAAAACTGGCTCTCGACCCAGGGCACGGCCTTCTGAGAGGGAGGGCAGGGGGTGATAAAGTCAACTGTGCATTTCCAGAACCTTCTGTTGGGGGGTGGGCAAGGAAAACGGCTGCGGGGGGGGGGGAGCCTGGCTGGAAGGTGAGTCCCTGGTAGGGGTGATGGAGGAAGGGTCAGCTGTGCCTCGTGGGGTGAGGGCTTGGTGAGAGGTGACACTGCCCGGTCTGGCCTGCGGCAGAGCTTGGGGGACTAGACAGGGAGGGAGGGAGGGAGGCGTCCAGAAGGTTCTCCACCCAGTTCCCTCAGGCCTGCTCCTGGCTCTGGTGTCTGTGTCCAGTTGCGCCTCTTGAGGAGGGCTGCGGGCTCTGCCTCACCACTGGCCCTGCAGTCCGGAGGGACCCAGCAAGGGGCGGACATGCACACACACAGACACACATGTGTACACACAAATTTATGCACACATGCAAACACGTGTACACACGTATACACGCACGCACACGTACACACATCCACATATGTTCACACATGGCACACACACATGCTCAAACACACTTGCACACACTCACATACCCTCAGAGTCATACACACTGATTCACGCAACACACGTATACCCTCACCCTTGCACACACGCACACACAGACACATACACACTCTTATAGTCACATGCTGGTTCTCACACCATACACCTTCCTGTTTGCACACACACACACACACACACACATTGGCACTCACACAAGCACACACTCACACATGTGCACACAGATGCTGTCACACAGTCACAAAAAGGCCCAGACAAAGGACCTGCACCTGAGTCCCCTCCCCACGCCAACATGCACACAATGGCCCGTGGCATGTGCTGAGAGGTGGGCAGAGAGAATGTGTGGAGGGAGGGGTCCAGGGGTGTCCCTGGTGACCACGACCCCTCAGTCCCGCTTTGGACTTCCTAATGAAGAAACTGGGTGACACAGAACCTTGCCATAACCACAGTCTCTCTGTGTGTGTGTGTGTGTGTGTGTGTGTGTGTGTGTGTGTGCGCGCGCACATGCATGCCAAGTGGTGCTCAGGGCAGCTCCTGGCTCAGTGCTCAGGAACCACATGTAGTGCCTGGGCTGAAACAGGGCAGACTTTGCATGCCAGGCGAGTGCCTTATCCCTGGTCTACCGCTCCAGCCCCAGGGGCTCCTTCTTAAAGGAAAGTAGAGCAAAAGTCTTCATCAAGCTGGAAAGCACTTTTGGGTCCTGCGGGTGGGAGACGCCTGATGTTGGGAAAGGGATGAGAGAGTGGAGGGGCCAAGCCCGAGAGAGAGAGAGAGAGAGAGAGAGAGAGAGAGAGAGAGAGAGAGAGAGAGAGAGAGAGAGAGAATTCGCTGAGTCTATGACCCAAGAATGACTTCCCTCACCAAACTCTTCCATGAGTCCCGTGAGAGATTCCTGTGGGCACCCAGAGTCCCAGTGGGCTCTTTGTCCAGAACTGTATGGTGATAAAAAGAACAGGGGTGGGAGTCCCCTGAGGAGGGCTGGGCAGCTGGCGGCTGTGAGGAGGCTGAGGAAGGAAATCATACAGTCGGGAGGCCCAGAGCCTGGCAGTTCCTTGGGGGGAGGAGAAGGGAGCTTGTCCCAACGGCTTCTACTGATTTGCAGGTCAAGTATGGACCCTGGATACAGCCACGCCTGAAGCCCTGCAGAGCCTTGGACCCAGGAACTGACCAGGTGAGCTGGAGAGCTTCACTTCTCTGTCCCTGCCCCAGTGGCTGGGACTTGCTTTCTGTGACTCACTGTGCCTTGGAGCTCCCCCACACATGGCGTCGATGACAGCCGGGCACCAGGGGACGTGTTCAGATTTCGAAACCCCACCCCAGAACTTCCACTTAGCAGGTCTGGGCTAAGGCGGTCCGCAAAGGTGCGGGGTCAGCCTTCTCCCTCCCTGGGGGACCGCGCAGGACGCCTGGAACTTGCATCCCGAGGGAGTCGTTTTCCAGGAGAGGGGCTGAGGGGTGCTGCTGTCCAGGGCTTTCATTAGCACAGGAGCAGAAGACAGGACCCCGGGGGACCAGGAGATAGTTTGTTCAGGGGTTAAGGCCTTGTGCCAACCAGGGTGATCAGGGTGATGGTGGGCCCCACAGTGTGTATAGCCTGGAGTGATCTCTGAGCACAGCCCTCAGGAGTCCTTCCTGGGCACCAGTGGGTGTGCCCCCGAGCTCTCTGGTCCTGGTATACACACACACACACACACACACACGACTGCTTGTACGCCAATTATTAGCTGCAGACGCATGGGCCTGAGGTCACCCCAACATCCCTACTGCCCGTCCAGAAAGAAGGGTGGGGACAGCGGTAGACGCAGAGTCGCAGAGTCGGTGCGGGCTGGGCAGAGGGCCCTGGGTGTGTGTGTGTGTGTGTGTGTGTGTGTGTGTCCTGGGAAGCGTCCTGGGGGCGCGCTCCCTCCCTCTCTCCCTTTCCCCGCTCCGCGCGCGCCTCTGCAGCGGGGCGCGCGCGGCGGCCGCCGGGTCCAGCCCCGCAAGCGTTGCCATGGCAGCGGCGCAGGCGGGGATGCGGTGTGTGTGTGGGGGGTGGGGGGTGGGAGGCTGAGCGCGCCGGTCCGGCTCGCCCCTTTGTGCCGCGGGGGCAGCGGGGCGCTGTCCCCCCACCCCGTCCCACCCCACCCCACCCCACCCCCCTATTCTCCGCCAGCGCCGGGAGCGTGTTGCAGGGGCGCGCGCGGCGGGTGCGGGTGCGGGTGCGTCCCCGCCAGCCAGCCGCGCCCGCATTAAAATTTCATGGGCGCTGCAGCGGCTCCGCAGACGGCGCCGGCGGGCGGCGCGGGCTCGGGGGACCGGAGGGAGGGAGGGAGGGAGGGAGGCTGCGGACGAGCGCGGGGAGGAGTTGCAGAGGGGAGGCGCTTGCAGGGGCTCCCCCACTTCTGCGCCCAGGGCCCCGGCACAAAGAGCCTCGCACTGGCGCCGCAGGACCGCGCCCCGAGGTAAGCCGCGCGCGCGCCCCGCGCCCCGCGCCCCCGGGCCGGGGGTCCCACGCGGGGAGTCCGGCCCGGGGAACGCCGCCCGCACTGCCGGGGACTGGGCGAGGAACAGCCGCCCCGCACCCCCCGCAGCCCCCCAGCCCGCAGTTGTCGGAAGCAGCCCGGGACTGGACCTGGGTGGGGCCCGGGGAAGGTGGAGGGGGCGAAGGCGCGCGGGGGTGGCTCGCCCCGCAGAAGCAGCCCGGGACTGGACCTGGGTGGGGTCCGCCTTCGCAGTCCCCGTCCGAGGGCCAACAAAGACCCTCCCGCACCCCTGCGGACCTCCCCGGCGGCGGGGCGCCCCGACCACCCTCCCGGGCGAGCCTTGGAGAGAGTCCCCAGCGGGCTGGGAGCTGGGGTGGGGGTGGGGCACGGCGGCGGGGCGGGGTCCCGGGTGGGGTGGGTGCCCCGGGCCCAGGGCTGAGCCCACCTCCCTCTGCGCCTGCCTGCCGACTCCCCCGGGATGCAAGTTCCCCGCGTCCTGCGCGGTCCCCCAAGGATGGGGAGGGCTGGCCCCGCGCCTTTGCGGACCGCCGCAGTGATGCTGACAATACACGGGCGGGACCGTGCGGGGGGACCACAGCCGCAGCCTCTTCCAGAGGGGGAAACGGAGACCAGAGAAGGCTAGCTCCGGGGCCAAGGTCACACAGCCCCGGGCTCTGCCCGAAGGATGGGTCCTCTGGGTTCCCCGGAGAGGGCAGCCTGGGAGTTGGGTTGGGACCGGGCCAGGCTCCCCCCTCTGACGACCCGGGCTACTGGCTCGCTCCGCACGGGTATCCAGGAGTGGGGTGGGATGGGGGCGCTGCGTGCGCCCATCCCCGGGTCGGGCCCGGAGGCTGCGGTGGGTGCACCAGGGTGGCTGGCACGCGCAACCCACTGCGGCGCAGGGACCCAAAAGCGCCCCCACCTGCGGCGGGGGGCCGGGCGCGTTGGGCACGGCGAGGTGCGGCCGCGGGAAGGGGCTCGGCTTTGTTTCCTCGGCGCTGCCTCCAGGGCGCCTTCCAGCTGCAGGGGAGCCCGGGAGGAGGGGAGCAGGGCAGGGATGAGTAATTCCACTCGGGGAGCGAGCGGGGGACCGCGGCTCCCCGACGTCAGGGGCGTGGCTTCCCCTGTACAAATGTCCGAGCCACGTGGGCCTGGATGAGTCAGCGGGGCTGCCCAGCCGCCCGGGGCATCTGGAGGTCCACGCAGAACCCCAGCTGCTCGCTCGCTTCCTCACCAGGCAGGTGGTCACTCCACGGGGGATGGGGAGGGACGCCGGTCCCTCTCCAGCCCACATGGAGTGATCCAAGCTCTAAGGCATCCTCAGGACAGTCTGCATGCTGGCACCCGGCGTGGGTAACATTGCCTTGGGTCCACGCGGAGTTTGGCTAATTTTTTTTGGGGGGGTCACTCCCGGCGATGCACAGGAGTTACTCCTGGCTCATGCACTCAGGAATTACTCCTGGCGGTGCTCGGGGGACCATATGAGATGCTGGGAATAGAACCCGGGTCGGCTGTGTGCAAGGCAAACACCCTACCCTCTGTGCTATGGCTCCAGCCCCTGGCTAATTTCAAGTGGAAAGAATTTTGCTGAAAACCCCTCCTGGACCCCCGACGCCCTCCAGCCCTTTCTTATTGAGTGACCTGGCCACTATTGACGCTCTTGTGAAATGACACGCTCCCTTCCCCCTTTTCGCTGCCATTTTAACCTCTCCATTTTTTAGGGAGAGGGACTGAAGTTCTTCAGAGGAACCCTGATTCCTGACCATCAACTTTTGAAGCCCCCTTTTCCAAGCCTGCGTGAAACATGAGAATTTGATGACTTAGGGTTTTTTTTTCCCCTCCTCTTCTATTTAAGAAATCACATAAGGGGCCAGATGGATACTACAGCCGGGAGTGCATTTGCTTGCCTTGTACATGACCGTGACCGACGCTTTCATCCCATCCCATAGGGTGCCGTGAGCATCACCAGGAGCAATACCTGAGTGCAGAGGCAGGAATAACCCCTGAGCACCTCTGGGGGGGGGGTGGCCCCATCCCCCCTCTCCTTCCAAATAAGTTGAATAGAATAGATGATAGTTAAAAACAGTAACAAGTCTCACAATGTTACTGGGCCCGCTCGAGCAAATCGATGAACAACGGGAGGACAGTGACAGTGACAGTGACAGTTGGCAGGAGGTTCGGGAAAGACCATAACCAAACGGGAAGATTTCATCTGTAACAGTTCAGAGCAACTGAATTACCTTCTTCCCCAACTTCCTGTTTTCTTTGCGGGCATGGAGCACTAGGGATGTTGCTTGGAGAACAATCGGGCCAGGTGGGCTTGGGATTGCTTTCCTGCCTTTGCAGGCGTGGAGGTAGTGGGAGGGTTTGTGTTTTGTGGGGCAGCTCTGTTACTCGGTGCTCTATTGTTTTACTTGCTGGCTTGTTACACCTTTTGGGGGCCTGGCACTGGATCTGTGCTTCCCCCCAGGACAAAATGATGCTCTTGGTAGTAATACAAACCAAGGACCCCGGGCTGGTGGAAGGACCAGGGATGAAAGTCACACAGGTCGGGTTGCCTGTCCTTGTTCCTGTTCCCGCCACGCTGTGTCCCCATCCAGTGAGGAAACAGTTCCCCTTCTCTGGGTCTCAGTTTCTCCATCTCTCTGTGGGGACCCAGGGCCTTCTGTTATTGTGAGCCTAACATGCAGTGTGCCCTCGTTTGCCAACAATCTGCTGATGCCTGATAAAGATCGATGGCCCCATCCCTCTGTGTGTGTGTTCTCTGGCTGAGCTCACCCACCCACCCACCCAACCCATAAATCTGTTTTCGGGAGAGAATGTTGGGTCACACTAGGCACTGTTTGAAGGTCAGCATCTTCGGGGCTCGCTCTGGAGGTGCTTAGGGTCTTGTGTGTGGTGCCGGGAACCTAACTGGACTTGTGACTGCAGACAAGGCAGGCGCCTTAGTTAACCTCGACGATCTCTCTAGCATCTCCACACCCCACCCCCAGGCTGTTTTGGTTTTTAGTCATCTGCTTTCTTTTATTTATTTTTTGCTTTGGGGGCAATGCCCGGCAGTGCTCAGGACTTCCTCCTGGCTCTGTGCTGAGGGGGTCTCACTCCTCCCGCTGCCCCTGGAACTAAATGTGGGGGTCAACCCAGGGTCAGATGCATGCAAAGCAAGTTGCCTCAGGCCCGGGACCCTTTCACCAGCCCTAGTCATTTGCTTTTATGTGTGTGTGGGGGCAGTTGGTTCCTCTCTGAGGAGGTGGGGGACCCTCGAGGGTTGCAGAAGAGGCGTTTCTGGGGCCGCTTTGTGCAGGGTTTGGTTTGGTGAATAACTTATAGCCTGGCCCTTTGTTCCCCGGGATTCTTCTCTTGTCTCTGCTGCCCGGCTCATCTGTCAGCTGCAGCTCCAGAACAATGGACAGAGATACCCGGAGAGCGAGGAGAGGCTGGCGGGCGGGCGACATCTGTTCCCCAGCCCCTCCCTGGGCTGCGCCCCTCTCCTGAAGCAGGTGTTCCTTTTCCCTGGTGGTGCCAGGTGGACCTCCCCGTCCCACCCCTGCTGGGAGCCCCTGGGCTGTCCAAGGGCAGAAGGGAGGGGCTGGTGATTAATGGGAACCAGTCACCCCGGTTCTAACATGAGGCTGCTGTGTGGACAGAGGCCCCGGTGAGCCTGGGATTGGGCATTACAGACGAGGCAGAGGCTCAGAGAAGGAAGGTGACTCGTTTGAGTCACAGAGCAGATACCGAGTGGAGTGAGGACTTGAACCCTGAATCCTGAATTTAGTTTGGGGCTGAACCTCACAGGTGTAACTACCGCACAGCGCCACCTGCCTGCCTAGGGCAGAACTGCACCAGTTGCCTGGAGGTCTGGGAAGATTTGGTCTTGAAACCCACTTCTGGTGGCTGGTTCCCTCACCTGAATATTGATGCTGGGACACGGGGCTGGTTGCTGTCAGCCCCCAGCCCCACCATAGGTCTTCTGCCCCTTTGGGGGTTCAGCTGCCTTGTTTAAAATCTACGATAGCCTTGGAGAGAGGCTCTTTGTTCTGAACTCTGTAAAATGGAGATAGTAGAATTCAACCCTCGGTGTGTGTGT
Organism: Sorex fumeus; assembly: GCF_029834395.1. Lineage (NCBI taxonomy): Eukaryota > Metazoa > Chordata > Mammalia > Eulipotyphla > Soricidae > Sorex > Sorex fumeus. Next base: position 14,707,217 of record NW_026606089.1, on the reverse strand, counting down.
GTGTGTGTGTGTGTGTGTGTGTGTGTGTGTGCGCGCGCGCGCGCGTAGGTCAAGGTGCCCCAAATAAAAGTCAGTTATCAAAAAATGCTAGTTTACTTTCCTGCCAGTCTGAGATTTTCTTCCCTCTGCAGCTTGTTTTTATTTTTTTTTGAGGGTGATATGAATTTTTGAGGTTCCTCTTTCATAGATGTTATATCTGAATTCATTCAGAGCAGATGTTTTCTGGGCTGGACAGCGAGGCCAAGGGTTAGGGTGCATGCTTTGCGTGTGACTGATCCTGTTTGATCCCCAGCACCACGTATCGTTCCCAGGTATGCCCAGGAGTGGAGTGATCCCTGAGCACAGAGCCAGGAGTAAGCCCTGAGCAGTGTCGGGTATGCCTCCCCCCACAAAGAGCAAGCTGTTTTCTGGGCTGCAGGAGTTCTGGCACTTGCCTTGCATGTGGCTGACCCTGGTTTAGTCTCCTGTACAGCATGGTGCCCCAATCATAACTGGGAGTGAGCACAGAGCAGAGAGTATCACCGTATCACTGTCATCCTGTTGTTCATCGATTGCCTCGAGCAGGCCCCAGTAACGTCTCCTTCGTTCTAGCCCTGAGATTTTAGAAAGTGCCACCTTCGAGGCTATTTCAGGGTCAGGCGGATGAGACCCGTCATTGTTACTGGTTTTTGGCATATTGAATACGCCACGGGGAGTTTGTCAGACTCTGCCGTGCGGGCAGGATACTTTCTGTTGCCTGCCAGGTTCTCCAGAGTAAGACCTAGATAATAAGATGTCACGCGGCCGCAAATGCAGCCGCGCACTTCCAGGAGTTGGGTTTTTTAGTCTCTAGGTCTTGGTCGTTGATGGGATTACACAGCACGGGGGCAGTTGATGGGTGTAATGCCTACATACTGGAAGACGGGGGATCTGAGTGGAGGAGGCCCAGTCACGATCCAACCCGAGCAGGCTTGGAGATCTAAGCCCCGGGTCCCGTGTAACCTGGGTTCCTCTGCCGGTTCCTTCATGCATGAGGCTCGTCCGAACGTGTGGAGAGTGATCATAAGCATGGCTGTGGCTGGAACCAGAAGTCTTTAGCTGCTGGGGCTCTACTCGGGGTGGGGAGGGAAACTCAACCCGCCCTCCTCCAAGGGGCCCTGGCGAGGACAGCACTTAGCAAAAAAAAAAAAAAATCTGATAGCAACGTGTCCCATGATTCTCACCTCTCTCCATGCAGTGATTTTATTCTGCAGTCAAGCGGGACAAATTGAAACATTACCAAACCCAGGGTGGGTCCTAAATGCAACATCCATGCAGATTTTCTCCCAAGGCATGTTCCCTGATGGAGGCTTGACCTGCGGTACAGGCAGTGCCCGGAGAAGAGGGGAAGGAAGTGTGTCTCGGGAGGGTGGGGGGTGCCAGTGATGGCTACAGATGATGAAAGAAGGTGAAAAAACTAGACCTGTCTCGTTTCTCAGAGGCTGTGGCTGTCCTGTTGACCCTCACGGCAGCCTGGGAGGGGTCAGATTGGCCCCAAGCGAGTTTGGACTTGGTCAAGGGTGGGCAGTGGATGAGAATCTGCCCTGAAGCCCGTGGGTGTCCCGTGCACTGGGTTTGACCTTGGCACCAGACCCAACTGCCCCCAGTTTCTGTTTTGTCCCAAATCTGCATCTAGGAGGTCAGTTTTGGAAAATTCAGTGAATCTGAGCTCTTTGGTCCATATTGTAAACCTCCCCTCCCCCACCTCACCCTATTCCTCTTTTTGCAACAGCTTGAGGCCTCTTGTTTCCAGACACTGAGACCCCAGGAGCATGAAAGGAATCTCTCAGGTGACCCACTGCTCCTGGTCACCCCTGGGGGTGGTGCTGAGACTGGCCACTTCCGGTTTCTTTGAGGGAGGAGGGGGCCCTTGGGGTACCCTGGAGTCTCTTCCCCAGGCCTTGGCTTGAAGGGGGTTTGTGTGTACCGGAACATTGGGCTCTCATCGTCTTTGTCTGCCCTCCACGCTGGTCCTTTATGTCCTTACAGCTAAAAGAATGTGGACAAAGTTATAGCCCACTCAAGCATTCTTTTCAGTGTGGGGTGATCCTGTAGGCCTCCACAACGCCCCCAGCTCAGTCGAGATATGGAACATTTCATCACCTGAAATATCCCTCCGTCAGTTCCAGCGGGCCCTGGCTCTGGCGCCAGGACCCTGAGTCTGCTCTCTCTATTCACACAGTATTGTTTCTTGAGTCCTATTGACCCTCTGTTAGCTTCTTTGACTCAGTCTTAGTGTTTTTTTTTTTTTTGGCGGGGGGTGTTCATACTTGTTTTGCAGATATCATTTATTCAGTCTCTTTTGGGTCTGACTTTAGGAGAGGCATGGTTTATTTTTACTTTCTTTTCTTTTTCTTTTTTCCTTTTGCTTTTTGCGTCACAAAATTACTCAGGGGTTACTCCTGGCTCTGCACTAAGGAATTACTCCTGGCGGTACTCAGGGGGACCATATGGGATGCTGCGGACCGAACCCGGGTCGGCCACCTGCAAGTCAAATGCTCGACCCGCTGTACCCGCTGTACAGCCCCCATTTTTACTTTTTTTATTTAACTTTTTCCTTCATTTTTCTTGCAGCACTGTGATGTATAACACTGTTATCTGACACTTTTTATGCATCCATGGTTCCAACAATGCCATCCCCTCCCTCCCAACCCCATTCCAGCTTCCCACCATCCGTGTCCCAAAGGCCCTCCCCACCTGCCCTCCCCCTTGGCCCTGCCCCAGATAAGCTCAGTTTTATAAGGGGCATAGTTTATTATATACTCATTTATTTGAGTTTTGGCCCACATCCGGCAATGCCCAGAAGTTACTCCTGGGTCTGTACTCAGGAATTATTCCAGGTGATGCTCAAGAGACCTATGAATGCTGGGGTTCGCACCTGGGTCAGTCGCATTCGAGACAAGTGCCCTACCCACTCTGCTATCTCTCTGGCCCCCAAGAAGCATCGTTTAAAGATCACTCACTTCCAGCACATAACTCAGTGCTTTTTACCCATAGAGTTTCCACCGCCATCAACCTATGTGAGAACATTGACCTGGGTCCCACGAACTCCCTTTTGGCTACTGACTGCCTGTCCCCACCCCACTCCCAATCCCAGATCCTGCTCATCTGTTCTGTCCCCGTGGGTCTCTCTCTTCCGGCCAGCTCGTCAAAAGGGACCTTGCCGTGGGTGGACTCCTGAGCCTGCCTTCCTGTGCTCCGTGGGACATTTCTGAGGCTTGTCCACATCAAAATCTGTGCCAGTGGTGAGTGAATCCATTAGAATGTCCACTCTAGTTTACCCAACCCTTCATTCACCGATACCGTGCATTTGAATTTGAGCCTCATTTCCTAACTGGGGGAAGCATCCCTTTCGACCCCCAGAACATCCTAGCCCTACCTTAAAGACAGTTATAGTGTGTTTTGGTGATATCAGTGTTACACAGTGACGCACTTGGTGTTGACGTCATTAACTGGTGGAAACCAACAGGCAGGGGTGGGGATGGGTTTGGGCCACACTCAGTGGTGCTCCGAGCTGACTCCTGGCTCTGCACTGCAGGGTCACTCTTGGTAGTGCTCAGGGGACCCTACGCAGTGCTGGGCATTGGATAGGGCTGACTGCATGCAAGGCAAGACACCTTTACCCCTGTGCTGTTGCTCGGGCCCGGGTGGAAACAATCTTTGAGCAGTGCTCCAGGCACTGGCTAAGTCTTGGGGAGAAAGAACTTTGAGTCTTGTGCTGAGCACTGGCGTTGAGAAGCCTGATGCGAAGCCACCCGTTTGGTTGAGCTCAGAGCCCACACCCAACTTCCACCCTTCTGGATCGCTGGCCGCTTGCCCAGGTGCTGAAGTTTCCCTGGAAACCACCCTGGCCTGGTTATAACGGGGGCTTCTGGGTCTGCAGGGCTGGGGGAGGGTCTCAGAGGCAAAACCAGGAGCCCCTGAGCGGCCTGGCTTCTCCTTACAGAGCATGTGGACTTTGAGGGACCGAGGAGAGAGAAGGGGATTCCCGGTTTCTTCTGGTCAACTCCAAGCCCTGGAAGCAGCTCTGCAGATAAGTATTCACGCCCACAAGCATAGAGCCCACCGCACACAGACCCGACCCCAGTGCCCAGGAGGGAGGGCACAGGGGGATGTGGCTCATTCATTTTCCTTCTTCTATGCCACAAAGACCTATGCTCCCATTTGGGGGGTCCCAGAAAGGGAAATTTTACCCCTCACCCCGCACATTGGCACAGTGGCCTGTGTTGGACTGCTCCTCTGCCAGGAACGAATGCCAGTTGCGCTGAAGCGTTTGATCTACATGATTCTGGCCATCAGGTGTAGGAAGGAGGCTTGGATCTGGTTGCTTGGGCTGGCCCTGAGCTTTGCAGATGGGCAGGGGTGGGGGGGTGGGGGCTGGTTTTGTCACTTCACCCAGGGATGCTTTTCCTGACAGAGCAGTGGGGACGCAGCCTGAAGGATCAGCCTCCTGAGTAGGAGGTGGGGAGGGGGGTGTCTGAGTGTCTCTCCAGCTCTGGAGCCCCAAATCCCAGGATTCTGTGAGCTCTGAGAATATGCTGAGAGCTCTCAAGGGATTGGCCTTCCAAGAGCCCCACCGTAGTCGGGGGTGCCCCGAGCTTCTCTGTTGCCCCGGATGTGATGGGGCTGGTGGGAGAAGGCCCCTTGTCCATCCCTCTCACTGCCCAAACGCTGGGTCACCGGGGTGCATCCTTGGTGTATGTTGGGGCTGGGAGGATCCCCCAGGACCAGATGGGGGATACTCACAGACATTGACCTGCTTGTGCCCAGGGAGTTGGAGAAGGGAGTCTACCTGGGTGGGTCTTCCTGGGCACCCCACTAAGGATATTCTGGGTGGATGGGGAGAGGAAGGGGGGTGAGGGGGCTGTGCCCAGGCCTCGCCCCTAGCTCCAAGAGCTCCTTAACAGGGAGTTCTGGCCTGGGTTCTGGGGACCCCCACCCCAATGTGGTTTTCTCCTGTGGCGTGGCTGGCCCTTGTCTTCCAGGAGGGGCCTATGGGGGTCACGGGGCAGGCTTCTGGGAGCTGAGAGCGGTGTAGAGCGCTGGCTGGATGCAGCCCGGTAAGTCTGGGAGAGCCTGGGGAGGGGGTGGCCATGCAGTCCTGTGTCCCTGCACCCCACCTTCCTGGACCCCCTTCTCCAGACTCAGGCCTGGCTGGGGCACTCCAGCTTCTGAGAAGAGGGTCAGGGGTTCCCGGTGGGGAGGGGGAGGTGAGTGGCACCCTGCGGGCTCACTGGGAGTGGGCATGTGGCCAAGATCTCAGCGTGCTCTTTTACTCAGTGCAATGGGGTCTCGGACCCTGCTGGCCCTCAATGACCATCCTGGGACATCGCCTGCACCGATCCTCATAGCAGAGCCCGCGTCTTCACTCGGTGAGTGAATGAGTGCCCCGTCCGGGGAGGCAAGCAAGTGTGTATGCGCACCAGGAACGGCAGAACGTGAGCTCAGCGCTCTAACGGCCCTTTCCGCCCAGCTCAGCCCTGGCTCCGCCTCCTGGAGATGGATCTGGGGGTTCTTGGGCCACTGACCTGGCCCTTCCAACGTGGGGGTATCCCTGCTTTCACCTTTCCCCTTCCCTCCCTAAACTTTTGCTGTAAGTTTTTAACTGGCCAAGGAGCCTTGTCCATCCACCTGGTCTAGGTGGTGGGGCACAAGAGGGAGACGAGCGCTTGGGGTGTCTGGGGTATTTCCCCTGGATGGGGACCAGGTTGGGGCGCAGGGGGAGGGGACAAGCCCTAAGCTTGTGCTTCTTGCAGCTGCCCTGCCCAGCACACCTGCGGAACTCTCGCCCGGGGCTTCTCTTTGGAGCCTGAGTGAAGCCTGGACCGGTGATGCCTCCACGACGCTGGGACCAGCTTGGGTAGTTCTCCGGAACCCTGGACAGTTCCCTGCTGACCTCCTCCCTCCTGGGACAGCGTGTCCTGCAGAGAAAGGCCCCCCTGGATCAGCTCCGGAGGGGGGCGGGCGCCTGTCGCGGACCTTCCCAACCTCCAGTGGACTTCATTCATTCTTGTCTGTCCAGCAGACCACCAAACAGCGCCACCTGGGCTAAGGTCCCACTGACCACACCCCCAGGAGGTGGGGCCTATGGAGGACCAATGGGAGGGCGGCAGAAATGGGGGAGGGCGGGGCTTGTAAAGGACCCAATGGGGGCAGCAGAACCGAGGGGAGGGCGGGGCTTGTAAGGGACCAATGGGGGCAGCAGAAACGAGGGGCGGGCGGGGCCTGCGGAGGACCCAATGGGAGGGCGGCAGAAGCCAGGGGCGGGCCAGGGAGGAACCAATGGGCGGCAGGCGGGAGTCCTGGGGCGGGGCCGGGGAGCGGCGGCTCTGCTGGATTCTGTCTCCTGCTCTTTGCGACTTGTGGATGCTACTTCTCTCTCGGAGGGCCTGGGCGGAGCCTGGGACATGCCTTCAGGGTGGTCGCACATGCGGAGCAGCACCTGGGGTCGGGGCCAGGGGTGCAGCGGGGATGCTTTCCTGAAAGCGGAGGGTTTGCGGGAGACTGGGAGACCCAGACCCTGGGAGCTGGCCAGGCGCAGAGCCCGGCTCCTGCCCTGCAGGGAAGGGGCTGGACCGGCCCCAGGCTGGGGGTTGGGGGTGCCCCCAGGCTGGCTCTGCCTGCTCGCACACGCGAGTGGGTGGCTGGATGAGCAGGAGGCTGGTCCAAGGTCTGATACTTCTCCCCGCGGCCTCTCTGCCTCGGCTTGCAGATTGCTCCTTCCGGCCCGCTGTGAGCTCATCCGGCCCTTTCTCCGCGCAGCACTCAACGAGAGGGAAGAGAGAGATCTGCGTGTTTCCCTCTGCTGTTAAGGACAGCCCTGGCTCAGCCAGCCCTTAGAACGCCACCGCATCTAAATCCCCGCCCCCAAATCCCTGTCTTTAAGCCATTTTGGGGGGCAGAGGGTGATGGCTCCAGTTTTAAGAATCTCAGGAGGTTCAGGTTGGAGTGGGTCCAAGTCCTTAGGGGACAAGCCCAGAACCGAGGAGGAGCCCCTAGGATGGAGGGTCCTGGGGGCAGTCAGGGTGTTAGAGCTGGAAGGGGTACCCTGGCTGTAAAGTCATCTCTCTCAGCCCTGATTCCACGTTAGAGGGACCCTTGGCTCCACTGGGGATATCAGGGCAAGCCTGGCACAGTACTGGACCTTCCTTGGTGCTCACTGACTATACCCCCAACCCCCCGTCCATCTCTGGCCTGGACTTGTGGGCTGACAATTTTTCACACTCTGGATGGTCAATCCAGCCCTGGTGCCCGGCTGGCCCAACTATGTCTGAATGGCCTTTGGCCTACTCAGCCCAGCTCCGGAAGTGGTAGGTTCCATTTCGGGCAGCTCAGAATGCTTCTTGCAGGCTTTGCCTTTGAATCCTCGTTGAGAACAGCCGATCTAGGCCTGGTCTCTAAGGGCCTGGGGTGCTGGGAGAAAGCTCAGAGCAAGTTTCGGTGGCCTGGACCAGGCTTTTCAGCACAGGCAGTGCCGGCCAGGGCCTTGAAGGGCAGCCATGTGGCTTGACCAAGGGCTCACCCGGGGAGAGATTAGAGCTGCGGTTCCTCAAAGCCATTTCTGACGGCTACTTTCACAGAATTCAAATGCAGTGGGGGGTTCCGAAGAGCAGGACTTGACAGAGCTGCTTTTGAAAGGCTGCTGGGAATTGCAACTGGTCAAGAACAGCCCAAGGCTGAAGGGTCCCATCCCCTGTGTCCACTCTCTGGCCCCAACTTCTGCTCATAAGGCAACAAAAACCCTTTTTTTTTTCTTATAGGGTATCCTTTAGCATGGAGGAGAAGGCAAGGCAGGGTTGCGGGGGAGGGCAGGAACTCGAGCGGGGATGAAAAGGGCCACTTCTGGGTGCGCTGTGGCATTGGTTTTGAAAGGCGGCAGACCAGGATGGGCCGGGAGTGGGAACTGGTTTCCAGGCCTCACTGAGTCTGGTGGCAGCCAGTGGTGGGAGCAGCCGGAGGCTTGGAGTGCAGATGTGGGGAAGATTCTGCTGTGTGCCCATGCACATAAGTGTACGTGTGCTCACATTCCTGGCAGGGACAGGCTCCAGCTCCTGGGAAGGGGCTGACCAGACCCAGGCAGGTGGGGGCAGTGGCAGGGGGACGTCCAGCCAGGATGAGCCAGACACTGAAGTATCGGCAGGAGGGTCTTGGAGGCCCGCAGCTCAGAAATAGGGATGCAAACAGAGTCTGGGGGCTTATGTGATTCTAGCAGCTGGGCTGTAGAAGCAGATCCCCACCCTGCCCTGGTCAGGCCCAACTCCCTGGGCTGGTTGGGGTGGGAGGTCTCTGCAGTGGGACTGGAGGTGGGGCTGGGTGCATGGTGGAATTAACCTACTAACCCAGGGCTCGGCCGGGACGCTGTGGTGTGTGACGAGGTGCTTGGCCTTCCGCCAACTGACTAACCCACTAACCAGGCCCGAGCATGCCCTACTAACTCCCCGCAGCCAGACCTTACTAACCTTGCAGCTCGTGGGCCTTTCCAGGGGACCAGGGAGTGGACGAGGCTCCGGAAGGCCCTGGCCGAGGCCCGGGGTCTCTGTGCAGACCCCCGCTCCAGGACGGGGCATGCCGATCAGATCTCCAGCTCTGCCACTTACTGCCGCCTCTTTGAACCCCAGTTTCTTGGGCAGTGGGAGGGACGTCTTCCTTCCCTGATCTTCAGTGAGGAAGCCCGTGAATACCAAGGGTTGGCACAGGTCGGAATACACTAAAGCTAATAATAATAATAATAATAATAATAAAAGTGGGGTGAGGGTGTGGGCTGGAGGTCCAGATAACCTGATGGGGTTCCCTGCCTAGGCCCCGTCCCTCTGGGTAGTCTGCACACAGACCCCCACGCCTGGGCCCAGACACTCGCTTTAACCCCCTAACTGTCTCTCTGACATTCTTCCTCCTCTTCAGCTTTCTGTGCCCTAGGCAGCTCTTTTGTTCGATTACTAACCCGTCTAACCCAGGGGTGCCACCACCGTGCCCCGCCTGCCCCTTAACAAACTAACGGACCTGCGTGTGCCCCCTTTTCTCCTAGCGACCCCCGCGTGTGTCTGCTGAGGTCCCCTGGCCGCTGGTGCTGTGCTCTTACTAACCCAGACCCTACTAACCCTGGTTTCTCTTACTAACCCCAGCCCTGCCGAGCTCTGGGCCCCTTCTAGGGGCTGGTCCCCCTCCTTCTGACAAGCGGGTGTCTTGGGGATGCCCCGGGGCTGCTGTGAGTTCCAGTCTTGTGGGCTCCGGGCTGCGGCTCTAGTGAGCTCGCCCCCAGCGCCCAGAGGAGGAAGGGGTCTCGAGGAGGCGAGGCTGGCCTCAGCGCCGTGGCATCACGGCGCTGGGCACAAGTCTGGTTGCTGCCAGGAGGGCTTGGGACCAGGGACGCTTCTGGGTGCTGCCCTCTAAGCTTTAGATCACGGAGCCCTGGGCTCGACCCAGTGGAGGGAACAGAAAAGGAGCCTGCGTGCCCCCCTTTGGAGCGAGGCTGAATTTGCCACTTCCCCCACTGCAAAGTGACCAGGGGCGGGGCCAGGCTGGCACCGGAAGTCAGTGGGCGGGACCGAGCCCCATGCCGGAAGTCGGCTGGGAGCCGAGCCCCAGGCCGGAAGTGAGCAGGCTGGGCCTTCCTTACGATGGAAGCTGGTGCGAACGGGTTCACGCGGGAGATCCCTGAGTGGATCGATCAGTAATCGATCAGTGGGAGTAAGCCACGCACTTGGGGGGCACTTCCCATTCGGTGGTCTGGAAGAGGGAGCGACCCCCGGAAGCTAGAGGGAAGGGCACTTCCGGCCACCGGAGCAGCGAGACGGCGGTTCCGGCGACCGGAAGTCGGCTAGAGGGGCCGGGGTCCCCCGCCGGAAGTGGTGGGGTCCGCTCGTGGTCCTTAAGCCTTTGTAAAGGGCCGTGTCACTGAACCCGGAAGCAGAAGGAGGCGGGGAGGCAGGGAGGCAGGTGGGGCCACTCTGGGCCCAGGGTTGCAGCAGGCGGAAGGGAGATGGAAAGTGGCCCCCAGCTGCCCTCTGGGCCCTGCAGCACTCCAGGCCGGCCAGGGGTCCCTCTGGCTCCCTGTCCTGCTCCCCCCTCCCCCCGCCCCAGCCCACCCCCAGAGCCCGCCAGCTGCTAAGCCGGGGCCACACCTGGGGGTGATTTGATGCCTCACCCCCAGTAGGCACCTTGGTCTCCTCGGGCTAATCCGGCTCCTTTGCACTAACTCTCGCTCATCCTTCCCCCAGCTAATCCCTGCCTTGCCCGGCTGCCCCCGGGGGCTGACCACTCACGGCCCGTCCTGTCTGTGGGGGCTCCGGGCTCCTAGCCTGGCTCGGGCCGGCTCTCATTAACCCGTTCTCCGCCTCGACTAACTCCTGCCCTCCTGGTCTGTTCCTTTCTGCAGAAACTAACGGCTTGTGGATTTCTCTCTGACTAACAACAGGTCTAACACTCCCCGTCACCATGACTATTAACAGCTTGGATGTCCGCATGGCTGGGCAGGGGCTAACACAGGGGGCCGGGGAGCTGGTGGGGCTGGACCCGGGACTTCTCTGGGTGGGCGGGTGTGGGATGCAGCTGAGATGGCAGTGTTCTAAAGGAGGTGCCAAGGCAGGGTGCCCAGGCCCCCAGGTTCAACCTTGGGAGGCCTTGGCCCCTGGACACAGCCCGTTCCGCCTTCATGATCCGCAGAGGCGACTTAATCTGCATTTCCCAGCCCTAGTTGCCACAAACCAGACGAGTGGATAGAGCTCTTGGAGATGGCAGAACCCCTGTGCTGTGTGCACAGAGGAATCATCCATGCTTGGGGATGAGAGACCTTGATTTGGCAGGGAGAATATGTGTGTGTGTGTGTGTGTGTGTGTGTGTGTGTGTGTGTGTGTGTGTGTAGGTTCAGAAACCCTAGGTCATAAAGCTTTAGATCTCACAGGGTTGTCACGCATCATTTATTCATGCAGTGCCTGGGGCCCCTTGCATGTGAGACATGCACACTTGTCACGGGGGCACGGCCCCAGCTAGCTCTTCTGTGCCAGGAAGCTCAGCCTCTCGGTGCCAGGAGGTGAGGGTGTGATTGAGAGGGAGTCTGGATGGCTTTAGGGCTGGCTCTGGGAGGAGGAGGCCAGGTCATGTCAAGGGGAGATGAGCGGTGGGGCCCATGTCACTGATTCCACTGGCTGTTGGCAGCGGGCAACTCCTAGCAGGGCCCCGGGGACCGGATCCGTTCAGGACAGGGGCTTCCTGGTAGCTGGTCCGGGTCTGGCTGTGGCAGCTTCTCTGGCACCCGGGGGGCTCAGAGCTGCTTTCGCCACCTTCCCCGAGCTGCCAGTGAGAACGGAAGGGCGATGCATGAGCAGCAAAGGGAGGAGAGAGCATCCCTAAGGGCTCAGAGAAGATGCCCTGGTGGCTGGCTGGCCCTGATGGAGCCGCGTCTGCGCAGTAGGGGGGCGAGGAAGGGGGAGACGCCTGTCCCCATCTAGTGGCCACCTGGTGCCACTTCCCTGGAAGCCGGAAGCGCAGGCTGGACCGAATTCCACCAACTGCCCTTGATTCAGTCTGAAGCTTGGATGGGTCTCTGAGCCCAGCACTGCTCTGGGGACTGGCGCCCACATGGAGACTTTTTTTGGGGGGGTGTTTTGACGGGGACGGGGCAGTCCAGGAGAGCTGTAGGCTGCAAACCCGGTGCCAGGCACTGTGTAGGTTGTTGCAGAGGGATGAAATGCCCTCCAGCCTCCAGGGGCTTTTTTTTTTTTTTATGCCAGTGAGCGGTGGGCAGCTGGGGGCGTGGGCAGATGGGACAGGCTTTCCGAAGCAGGGGGGCAAGAGTGGAGGGGAGGACTGGCCTCAGCTTTGGGGAATGAAGAGAGTCAGAGGGGTCCTGGGAGGGTTACGGGAGGCTAGCCAGACTCAGGCGGGGAAATGGGTGGGCACCGGCGCGGTGGGTGGCGGGCGGAGGGGCTTGTTGCTTCTCAGTTTGCTGATGTCCCACCCCGTCCCCCCATGTTCACTCTGGCCTCCAGGCCACTGGTCAGCAAGCTCGCAGCTGGGTTGGGGTGCAGGGGCCCCTGAGTTAGGTCTGAAGAGCATGACAGGAAGGACCTGAGGTCCAGCTTGAGATGGGAAGCAGCGAGGGCCAGTGGGCGGCTGGCAGGGGTCGATGGCAAAGATGACTTGGAAGAGGCCCCAGGGGTGGAGCTTGTCCCGTACCTCCCGCCATGCGGCTCCCAGAGGCGTGAAAAATGTGGTCCCAGGCCGTGAGAATAAGATGAGCATATTGGACAGGGACCCCGTTGTCCTGTGTGCCTGCAAGGGGTGCGCCAGCATGGGGTGACCGGCTGGGAGGCTGGGGGAGGGCCAGCGAGGAACGGGGTCTGTCGGGCAGGAGAAGGGGCCACCTCGGAGACTCTCCGTGATGGTGACAGTCCACGTGGTTGTGGGTGAGCCTCAGGGTGGGTGTAGCTGGGAGGTGCGAGTGTGCAAGCGGAGGTGTGAGGGTCTAAGTGTGTGTGTGTGTACGTGGGGGTAAGGGTGTGTGTGTGAATGTGTAGGTGGGAGGGTGTCAGCAGGTGCCAGGTGTGTGACTGGAAGCATGTGAGTGTGTTGGTGTGAGGGTGTCAGGGTGTGTGAGAGCATGTGAACGTGATAGTGTTAGTATGAGACTTGAGTGGGTGTCCCTGTGTACGAGAGTGTGCGTGTAATTGTGCCATGTATGTGCGTGATTGTGTCCAGGTGCGAGAGCGTATACAGGATCGTGCACATGTGTGGGAACCTGTACGTGAGTGAATGTGTCCATGCGTGAGAGCGTGTGTGTGTGTGTGTGTGTGTGTGTGTGTGTGTGTGATTATGCCCCTGTGTGAGAGCCTGTATGTGAGTGAATGTGCCCACATACGCGTGTGATTGTGCCCAGGTGTGTGCATGTGTTCAGGACTTGGTACCAGGGCACATCTCTTCACCTCCCATGTCCAGTCTGGCCTCCCCGCCCACTGACCAGCAAGCTCCTGGTGGGGGTGGGCCCCAGGCGCCCCTGAGGGGGACTGACGGTGTGTCTGAAAGGGGCGCTTGTTCCTTCCCAGTACCACACTGAGGGGGTGGCCAGGCTGCGGGGGTGGGGGGGAGCTGATTCCATCCTGACCGTGTGCCCCCAAGGTCCCCGGGGTCCTCCCAGAACCACTGTGGGATCGGAACAGTCCAGGGGAGACCTGTGGCGTGTTTTGGCCTGGGGGGTGGGGGGGATGCGGCTTGTGGGCCCAAAGTTCTGCTGTGTATTAAAAACCAGATTTTTACAGCTCTGCAGTGGCTCGTGGACTTGCCTTGTCTCCACACACGTGTGACTTATTCGGTTCAAAACTCCATTTCGCTATTAAAGACCAGAGGGGCCAAGGGGGCACCGAGTCTGGGGGGAGAGAGAGAGAGAGAGAGAGTGAGAGAGAGTGTGTGTGTGTGTGGGCGTCAGGGGACAGGAGGGGAATCTGATGCAATCAAGGATTTATTCTTCACTGGGGGAACAACGGCCTGAGTGACACGCTGGGCTGGTGTGGTGGCCTCAAGGACGCTGATGCTCTTGCTCAGCTGTCACCCGTGACCCCGCTGCGCTTTCCCTAGTGCCAGTTTGTGCTTGGCCAACACATCAGCGGAAACCCAGGCCCCGCTGATTACGGAGCTTCTGTTTCACTGGCGCGACAAAGAGTTCCTTGGGAAATTAGGAACTGCGAGCACTAGGTGGGAAGAGTTTGGTGTGTGGGGCTGGGAGAATGCACAGTGCCCCGATGCCAGGCCACCCGCCAGCACCCACGGCAGACATTGCCAGCTAATCGCCGATCTCCGATCGCACCCCGAGGTTCTTCTTTAGGACAGTGTTCCCGGCGGTCAGCACCGCCCTGCTGGTGGGATTTTAAGAATTGAAGTCAGAGCTGGGAGAGCCCTTATGGCCCTTCTCTGACATGTGGCTGACCCTGATGGGACCCAAGCATGGTACAGGGTCCCCAAACACTCCTGGGTGCTGGCCTGGGGATCTCCGAGCACTGCTGGGGTGTCCCAGAAGTCCCCAGTGCTTCAGTGTCTGAGCAGTGCCGTGCCCTCTGACCCTGGCATTGAACCTCCAGCATAGTTGGGTGAGTATCATGGGGATCCTTGGTATGACTTGAGAGATTCCCTCAACTTTCACAAGAATTGGGAGTCTGAATTCCTAAGAGGGTGACTCCCGGCCAATCTCCGTTTGCACCCCAGGTTTCACCTGTCTTTCTGTGAGGGGTGGGATGTCACTCCCCATCTCAGCCTCCGTAAGCGCTGTAAAGGGCGGTGCTCCCATCTGGAGGGACTACGGCGAGGGCTCAGCAGGGCGTGTTCTCATGGAGCTGACACACAGCCCAGGGCGTCAGGATTTCCCTCCTGCCCCCCAGACCTTAGCATCAGACGGGGTGGGTGGAGGCTCAGAGGTGCTGTTGGGCAGGGAGTCCAGGAAATTGTGGCTGGGCAGTCGGGGGAGGCTTCCCGGAGCCCTGAAGGCAGGGATGAAACAGCACGCTTCAAAAGGCTCCCGCAGGGGCTGGAGTGATAGTACAGCGGGGAGGGCATTCGCCTTGCACGCGGCCCGACCCGGGTTCAATTCCCAGCATCCCATATGGTCCCCTGAGCATGGCCAGGAGTGATTCCTGAGTGCATGAACCAGGAGGAATCCCTGTGCATCGCTGGGTGTGACCCAAAACCAACCAACAAACAAAAACAAAAGGCTCCCGCAGGCCCAGGAGACCAGTTCTCTGGGGTCTGGGGGTCCGTGTGGTGAAGAGGGGCAGGCGGGCAGTCCAGAGGGTGTCGCAGTCGACTCTCAGAGAGGGAGTCTTGGCCAGGTGCACGTGCTGGTGGCCAAGAAGAGCCGGACTCTCCCAGGGTTGGGAGGACCGGAGACCAGGAGAGCCAAGAGCCTCTGGGCGGGTGGGGGGGTGTTGGAGTGGGGAGGCAGGACACTGGGCAGGTGGAAAGGAGCTTGGAGGCAGGGGCGAAAGCAGGGCCAGCAGCAGCCAGCAGAGCCCTCGGGCCAAGAAACTGGACACATCTCCCCCCACGCTGAGCTCCCAGCACCCTCCAACTATGGACAGCTCCACAGCGCCATCTCGCTGGCTCCCGGGGGGTGACCTCCATGAAGCGCTTCCTCCCTTGGGAGTCAGTCTCCTGTGAAAAAGAAGTGAGACCATTGGGTGTGCATGTGCATGTGTGTGTGTGTCTGTATGTGTGTGTACATGTGTGTATGCATGTTTGTGTGCATGTGTGTGTATGTTTTATGTGTGTATGTGCATGTGTAGATGTGCATATATTTGTGTATGTGTGTATGTGTGTGCGTGTGTGTATCTGTGTGTGTGTGTGTGTGTGTGTGTGTGTATACCCCTGAGGTCCTCGGTCCTCCCAGGACTAGAAGATGCTTAAGCTGGACCTGGAGCAATAGCACAGCGGGGAGGGCGTTTGCCTTGCACTTGGCTTACCTGGGTTCGATTCCCAGCATCCCATATGGTCCCCTGAGCACTGCCAGGAGTGATTCCTGAGTGCATGAGCCAGGAGTAACCCCCCTGCATTGCGGGGTGTGACCCAAAAAGCAAAAAAAAAAGATGTTTAAGCAGGAGAGGAGTGGTTGCAGCTGCCCCCGACTCTGCGGCCTTTCTGTCCCAATCACACACCTCTCTGATTCTCTCTGGAGGACCTTCACACTGGCTCTTCCCTTGCCAGAGTGTAGGGCCCTGACTTTTGCAGGAGGCACCTTTCTGTACTTGCAGGCCTCATGCCTGTCAAGAGGGGTCCCATGGACCCCTCATCTGTTGCCCTTTTCTCCCTCCATTCCCAATCCTTTTAGCCTCAGTGTATATGGTGAGAATAGAAACTTTCACACTTGTAAAAATACTATATTTTTGGATTTGGGGTCACACCCTACCATGATGAGGCCTTACTCCTGGCTCTGCACTCAAGAATCACTCTGGCGAGTTTGGGAGATCATATGCAATCAAACCCAGGTCAGCTGAGTGCAAGGCAAACACCCTACCTGCTGTGCTATCTCTCTGCCCCTACTGTGCTCTTATAGTACAAAGGCTCCCATCAGAGAGTGCATTAGTGGTCACCCACAAGTGGACTTGGACCTGGCCCACTTGAAAAATGCAACTGACTTCCCATTTCATTCATTCAGCAACTTCTTTCTGACTCTGGAGTCTGTGCCAAGTTTGGTCCCAGACACTTTTTTTTTTGGATTTTTTGGGTCCCACCTGGCGATGCACAGAGGTTATTTCTGGCGCATACACTCAGGAATTACACCTGGAGGTGCTCGGGGGACCATATGGAATGCTGGGAACCGAACCTGGGTCTGCTGTGTGCAAGGCAAACGCCCTACCTGCTGTGCTATCATTCCAGCCCCCTCAGACACTGTTTAGAGCCATAAAGAACATGGGCCTCCTCCCCGCTTTCTCCTGGTTCAGGCCAGTCAGTGAACAATAAGACAGGATATTACAAGGCAGAGCTGGTGAGCACCTGGCCGGGAGGTAGAATGGGGAGAGGAATTGGTATAGTCTGCCATATTAGAAACAAAACCCTGAGTATGATAAAGGAGACTCGCTCATTAATTCATGACAGTATTAGTCATAACCAAAGAAGATGTTTTTAAAAAGAACTTGTTTATTAGTACATCGAAAACAGTGATCTCAGCAGTAATAAATTTGTTGCCTGCTAAAACACAGAGTATATTGTCTGTTTTTGAGGAGGGGGCTGGCTTCAGAGTGGGCAACACCCCCTGTGATCTTTGGCCAACCAGGGATTCAGTGGAAAGGCCTGAGGATTTGGCGCTGCTGGGGTGTCTGGTCCACGATGGCAGGGTCGGGGGCCCCGGGAATGCTCGGGGGACCATGCAGTGCGGGGACTGAATCTGACACTTGCCCTATCACTGTACTATATATCTCTACTACTATATACCTATATATCTCCTGGAATCTATTCTCTATGCCAGGGGGCTATTGAAAACCAAACCAACTTAGTGAGCTTTTGTTCACTTTGGTTTTGGGAAATGTCTTTAGATTGTGGTTTTTGCTGAAAGCGTGTTGCCCATCTGAAACGACCCCGGTACATACCCGATTCCTGTTCAGTTGCTCTGTCCAGAGTGGGGGTCTCAGAGCCCGCAGCCAAACGGGTCCAACCACAGCCTCTGCAGTTCCCGCCAACGGCCAGCAGGTGGAGCTGTTTCACCAAGCACCTCCTGCTCCCCCCTGAGAAACCCAGCCGGTCCCTGGAGCATTTGGGGATGCTTTGGGGGTCACTGTTTGCATCCCAGAGGCTTAGGACCTGGGATAGGTGGGCAAGAGCTAAAACTGGTGAGAAGACAGCAGTTCTGTGAAAGTTCTGCTAATCTCCGCGGAGAGCTTGCCTGCCTGACTCCGAACCTGCTTTCCTCTCTGAACTACAGGCAGACTCGAGGCTCCCTTCTATTTCACCCCGACTTCCCTAACAAAGGCTCCACTGTGCCCGGGAGGCCTTTCCGGTGGTGCGGATGCCTCTAATGTTCTCTGCCTGCAGCCTTGGCTGTGGGTTCCAGCCATCAGCCAATGGGTTTGTGCTGTTCACAGAAATTCCCTGCTTATCCATCATCAGAGAGTTCTGCTGAACTCATGACGCACGTGATTTACAGACGACACGCATCGATATAACTTGATCACTTGATCACTTGACTTCCCGTTAATCGTCAATTTGTTCCAGCGGGCACCAGTAATGTCTCTATTTGTCCCTGTCGCGTGCTAGTATAGCCCAATGGCGTCTGTTTGCTCTAGGAACACGAAGAGCCTCAAACCGATGGTTCATGATCTTGATGGAGAAGTCTGACCATCTGGTAGGCGGGCGGCCATGCGGTCTTTTGACATCCCGTGGAATCCAGTCCGTAACAGCTCTAGTCCAGCGGTCGTCTCTAAATCTCATTACGTGACCAGCCCATCTGATTTTTGACACCTTCGCAAATGAGACAGCGTCCCTGATTCTTGATCATTCACGGAGAATATCAATATAACTACTCATATGTAAATACTCTTGAATTGGGGGGGGGGCTCTCACACCCAGCGCTGCCCTGGGGCTATTGCCCTCCGGGTTCAGGGGTGTGGCTTGGGGGATGCACACACAGTGGGGGTTCAGGCTGCAAGACCACCTCTCTACCCCTGAGTGCTCTCCTGAGAAATGATGAGTTTCGCTTCTGCCTTAGCGGTGCATAAACTATTTCACCACTTTCCACAGGACTGCAGTTAGGTTTTCTAAGATCCAGCCGATGCGGTGGGTTCTGCCAACAGGCAAGACCCCTCCTGGTTTCGTCGTCAACCCCCCTTCCCTCAGACCAAGTGCTCACTGCACTCCAGGCTCTGTGCAAAAGTGGCTCTGATTGGTGGGTTATTTTTTTTTCTTCATAATTTTATTTATTTATTATTTATTTGTAGGGCTGGAGAGATAGCACAGTGGTAGGACGTTTGCCTTGCACACAGCCAACATGGCCGACCCGAGTTCGATTCCTCCACCCCTCTCGGAGAGCCCAGCAAGTTGCCGAGAGTATCTTGCCCGCGCGGCAGAGCCTGGCAAGCTCTCCGTCTCGTATTCGATATGCCAAACACAGTAACAACAAAGTCTCCAATGGAGACGTTACTGGGCCCGCTCGAGCAAATTGATGATCAACGGGAGGGCCTTTACCTTTACCTTCTTATATTTATTTACTAAATCAGTGTGGGAAAGGTTAGTAAGCTTTCAGGTTTAAGTCTTGGTTATACAATGATCAAACACCTCTACCTTTACCAGTACTCATTTTTCACCACCAAGAACCCCAAAATAGCCCCCTCCCAATGCCTGTGAGGCAGATGATTTCTACTTAACTCTTCTCTACATTGATCACATTCATTATTTCGACAAAAGATGCACCATTATGGTTTAGAATTTCCCCCCAACAATCAGAATTGCTGAAAAGGCATTGTGAAATACTTTGTTTTCTATAGCTGGTTATGAGAATCATATAATGATTTTGGATTTCTGCAAGGAGCCAGATAATTACGAGATTGGTTTCTGTGCGTCTGGTGTTATGGCTGTGCCGGAGAGCTGCTTGTGGGGGGGCAACTCAGGACCTCGGTAGGGCGTGAAGGATGAGCTGGTACCACTCCCCTTTCCATAAGACTACAGTTGCCCCATTGTCGCCGGCTCATACTGGCTTTCCAATAAGCTCTGAGGCTGCGACCACCTTGTATGCTGTCCAGATGCATTTCTGCCAAAAGCCGCTGGGTTTTGAGATTTGTTTCTGAGTCTCTGGGATCATGGCCGTTAATCAGCTGATTGGAGCCAGAGAGACCGTTTGTAGGTGTCGATTCGGGATCTCGTTGGAATGGGGAGGAAAGGGCCGGTTCCCCCCCTCCCCCCCATCTGGTGAGGCCCCACATGTCTCGTTACTGCAGGCCCAAACCTGACTGTCCAGTGGCCTCTGGAGGATAGTGGTCACCGGGCCACCAAGGGGACCAGGCCAAGGCACGAAACCTATTCCCACCTGAAATGGCCCAGTGCCAGTAACCTACTGCAGGAACAGGACGCATTTCTGCCAAAAGCCGCTAGGTTTTGAGATTTGTTTCTGAGTCTCTGGGATCGTGGCCGTTAAGCGGTTCGATCAGGAACCAGAGAGGCCATGCCTCCAATTATATAGCTGAGCTGGAGGTGGTTTGTGGGTGTGTCTCCAACATACCTACCTTTTGGCCATTTACTTTCTTGGTAAACTTTGCCCCACGTTTTTGGGGTCTGGCCAAAGGCACAGAAGCAATTTTGGGGTATCTGGAGTCTGATGGTGCCATCGAGCTGCTGATGCACTCGCCTCACAGGTACAGATCGACCTGCTGGCGGCACCATACCCCCACAGTGGGTCATTTTTGGTGTCAAGGACCAGGAACCAGCTACAGAACTGAGCTGTATCTGGGGTCCCACAAGTGATTCATCCCTATTCCTAGCGCGGGAGGGGGTGCTCAGGAGGAAGTCGGGAGGTCAGGGAGAGAGAGCTCCTGGGCTGTGGGCCCCACCACTGCATGGTCCCCGGGCACCAGGGAAGTAGCTCCACCAGTTAGAGTGCAGGCTTTGTTTGCAGGAGCCTTGAGTTCGATCGCCAGCACTGCACGGTCCCTGAGCCCTAGAGGGAGTGGCCTCATGCTCCAACTCCACTGGATATGGCCCCCAAATCACCCTTATCCAAATAATAGTAGGATGAGGAATGAAGAAGAGTAGGGGAAGGAATGAAGATGAGGAGGAAGAGGAGAAAAAGGAGGAATGAGGAGGAAAAGAAAGCGGATGAGGAGGAGGAGGAGGAGGAGAAAGAGGAAGAGAAGGAATGAGGAGAAGGAGGAGAGAGAGATGAGGAGAAGTGAGGGGGAGGAAATGAGAATGGAAAGGAGAATGAGGAGGAGGAGGAAAAGGTGGAGGAGGAAGAACAGGTGAAGAAAGAGGAGGAAGAAGAGGAGGAGGAGGAACAGAAGGATGAGGATGAGGAACAGGAAGAGGAGGAGGAAGAGGAACAGAAGATGATGAGGAGGAACAGGAAGAGGAGGATAAAGAGGAGGAGGAGGAACAGGGGGAGGAGGAGGAGGAGGAAGAGGAAGAGGAGGATAAAGAGGAGGAGGAGGAATAGGGGGAGGAGGAGGAGGAACAGGGGGAGGAGGAGGAGGAGGAGGAGAAGGAGGAAGAGGAGGAGAAGAAGGTTGAGGAGGGGGAGGAGGGGAAGGAGGAGGAAGAGGAGGAGGACCTGGTCCCCAGATAGTTGTATACCCACGGTGTGCACCTCCTCCAGGCTGCCCATGTCTTCTGGGTCAGCCTGAGTCCCGCTCTTCCGCTCCACTTCCCTCTGCCCTCGGTCCTGCTCCCAGCACCCGCCGTCCTCAGAGAGCGCCAGAGCTGCTCCTGCTCACCAGAGTCCCCATTGTCCCAGAGAAACAAGCAGGGGTGGACCCCTGCTTCCTGCTGTAAGGGAGGGAACGGGGGGGGGGGGGCGGGAGGGTCAGGAGGACCTTCTGTCTCCCTGGAGACCACCCGCCTTCTCTGGGGTCAGAGAGAGCTCTGTGTGGGGAGGGGGGGCGCTGCAGGAGGACCAGATTCAATCCCTGGCACTGCACAGGCTCCCGAGCACCCTGGGAGTGAGCCCAAGCACAGAGCCAGGCATGCTCCCCAAACACAATTGGGTGTGGGGCCCCAAAACAGCAACAAAATAAAAGTGGTCCTCTATGGGGGCCGAGTGCCCTCCAGCCCACCCTTGGGAGGCCCTGTCCAGGACTGATATCCCCTGCTTATCCGGGCTCAGCCCGCATGGACTCAGGCTCAAACACTTGAGCTTGGGTCCTAAGTGTCCTGGCTGGGTCCTTCTACCCGTCCAGTGACCCCAAGGTGAGGTGCCCTGCAGCACCGAAGGGTGCTTGTTAACAACGTGGACCCGACCCTGCTGGCTCATCGGTGAAGACCGAGGCCCAGAGTGCTACCTCGGCACCAGCCCCCACGCCCAGTGTGAGCCGCATGGTCTGGTCACCGGAGTCCCTGACATTCCACAGAGAGCGCCAGCTCCACACGCAGGCAGCCAAGTGGGCGAGAGACCTGACACCGCAGCAACAAGACGGGAGCACAGCTAGAGGGCGGGAGTGGGCATGCGTGGAGCTGAGCCCCGTTCAATCCCTGGCATCCCACAGGGACCCCTTGAGTCCTGCCAAGGGGCAGAGAACCTGGAGTAATTGGGCGTGATCCCCACCCCCCCCCAAAAAAAATTCTAACAAAAATCAAAGGCATCCAGATCCATGGAGGAGAATCTCAGAGGGAAGGTCCATAACTCTGCCTGTGTTATTGTTATTATCTTTTGTGGGACCCTCAGCGGTGCTGGTGTGTGTGTGTGTGTGTGTGTGTGATGCAGTGCTGGGATTCTAACCCAGGGCCTCATACATGGAAGGTCACTTTGAACCATATCTTTGGTACCCCTATCTCCCCTACATCCATTTTTTGAGGGGGTCACACCTGGCAATGCTCAGGGACACCCCGGGCTCTGCACTCAGGATTTCTTTCTATTGGGCTTAGCGGACCATATGGGATGCTTCAGAATCAAACCTTGGTCAGCCATGTGCAAGGCAAGTGGCCTCCCCACTGTACTATCACTCTGGCTCCCCCATCTTCCATTTATTTATTTATTTATTTATTTGCTTTTTGGGTCACCCCCAGTGATGCACAGAGCTCTGCGCTCAGAAATTATTCCTGGCGGTGCTTGGGAGACCTTGCCGGGGATCGAACCTGGGTCGGCCACGTGCAAGGCAAACTCCATCCCCTCTGTGCTATGGCTTCGTTCCCCATCTTCCTTTTGAACAAGACACCACGGAGTTAATCTCTGGTTGCAGCTGTCTCATTTGAATGACTTTTAAAAATTTTATTTTATTTTTTAATTTTTTTATTAGTGAAACACCATGAGGTACAGTTATAGACTTACAAATTTTTGTGCTTGGGTTTCAGTTAAACAGTGATCAAGTACCCATCCCTCCACCAGCGCCCATCCTCCACCACCACGGGTCCCAGCATCCCTCCCACCCCCCATCCTCCCCATCTCACCCTCCTCTGTGGCAGGACATTCCCTTTTGTTCTCTCTCTCTCCTTTTGGGTTCTGTGTTTTGCAAGAGAGGCACTGAGTGGCAATCATGTTTGGTCTATCGTCTACTTTCAGCATGCTTCTCCCATCCTGGGAGTTTCCTCCCAACACCCTTTATTTGGTGCTCTCTTCTGAGCTTCCTTTTCCCCTAGCACGTGTGGCTGGCCTCCAAGTCATGGAGCAAAGTTCCTGGTACTAATCTCAGCCACTCCTGGGTGTTAATCTCCTATTTTGTTGCTTTATGTTTCCCAGATGAATGCAATCTTTCTGTGTCTATCCCGCTCTTTCTGACTCATTTCGCTTAACATGATACTTTCCATGTAGTACCACGTGTATGTAAATTCATTTGAATGACTTTTAATATGATACTTTCACTCTTTTAGACAGGGAACTCAGGTCCCAGGCATGCAAGGCCAGGGCTTGGCTGCAGAGCCTTAGCCCTTCAGTGATTTGGAGACCCTGCCTCGCAGAGGGTGCCCTTAGCAGAGGGGATGGGCGGGCCCTAGAGCAGGACCCGCGTTCTCTGCACAGAGCGCATGCCCAGGACACGTGTGTCCAGTGACTGGGCTTTTAGGCAGGAGACTGGGGAGAAGTAACTTTATTCCTAAAGGATTTCCCGCCCCTCACCCCCCCCCCCCCCCCGCTAGTCTCCCCATAGTTTTTTCTCCATGAGGAAAGTTCTGGAGTAAGACCTTCCCAGCAACCCCCGCCCCGCCCCCACCACCGTATAATCTGCTCATTAATACACAGTATTGTAAAAGTGATCTATAATTAGATGCTAACCGAGTTTGCAGCAGAATTGGGTGGGCGAGGTCAGCAAGGTAAGCGGGCAGCCAGCTGATTGTTATGATCAATCAATAACCTATTTATTTCCCAACATTTCTATTAACCTCTGCCAGCCAATCACAGTTTCAATTTGAAAGACTGGGGTCTACTTTGCTGACTGGACAAGTCTGATTGAAAGCAGGCCCCTGACACGACCCCAAGGGCGAAATCCAATTAAAATCATTTTCACTTGTAGATTAATAATTTTAGCATGTTCTACATCCTGGGATTCATCATCCCTGGCAATAACTAATGGCTTGTGACATGAGCAGGTGGATTGGCACTGCCATAAATGATAATTGTGATTAATTAGCCCTCGCGGTGTAGGACGGCTTTGGGCTGGGTGGTCTGTGCAGTTTCTGGACTCTTCTCCCACCCACCAAGGTGAGGTGTTTGTGTGGCTTCTCTCAACCTTCCCAGGCCAACGGTCTTCTCTTTGTTTTTGGGCCAACCCGGTGATGCTTAGGGGTTAGTCCTGGCTCTGTCCTCAGGGATCACCACTGGCGGTGCTTGGGGTACCATATAGGATGCAAGGGATTGAACCCGGGTGTCAGAGGCGCGTGCAAGGCATATGCCTGCCC
The DNA here is from genome assembly GCF_029834395.1 of Sorex fumeus. NCBI lineage: Eukaryota > Metazoa > Chordata > Mammalia > Eulipotyphla > Soricidae > Sorex > Sorex fumeus. The sequence continues at coordinate 14,683,193 of NW_026606089.1, read as the reverse complement.
AACAGGATTATTGCTCTGGGCCCCCACAATGGTCTTTTCTAAGCAGAGTTGACCTGGAGCAAATGCGAGGTGGGTGTGTGGTTTCATCAGTGGAATGGGTTGATTTAGGAACAGCAAGAACAGGCAGGCAGTGAGATCTCTCCAGGAAATGCCCTCACATTCCCCGAGATGGCAAAAAGGAATCCCCTTGCCTAGATCGGAAAGGGGTTGTCTTAAGATCCACTGGCGGGAACTGGAGGTCGGCATCTCTGCATCCCTGGAAATGGCCTTCTCTGATTGGCTGGGCGCTTGTCAGGCCGGAAGTGATCTGTCCCGACTTCCAGGAACTAACATTTCCTTCTGTCCACTTCCACAGCGGAAATGGAGCCTGGGTCTGTCTCCTCCGCACCGAACACCTTGCGGTCGGTTCCTAATCAGTCTGGATCTCAGCAAGTCACTTACTGTTGGGCCTTTCCAGGTTTTCACTCTGGAAACGTGCGGCGTTCTCTCCATCCACGTTTTTAGAGCAATAACCACGGCCTTGTTTGTACAACAAGGCCCCGCCCACAGAGGCTGCCGATTGGATCAGGGGTAGAAATCTACTCAAGCTGGACCAATGAGAGCCTCACGGCCTCCCCCCGGAGGGTGTTGATTGGATCAGGGCCTGGCCAATGGAAACCTTCTTTGAGTATTTGGAATTCGGTTCAAGGGAAAGGATCCTACTGGCTCCCCTTGGGCCTACAAAGAAGCTGTTGGCTGATTATCTGCCCTGTGAACTGGGAAAGAGTTGCCAAGGAAAGCACCCGTAAGAGTAGAGAGAAGAGGAGCGGACTTTGAGATGTTCTAGTACATTCCACTCCCTATTTCCCTATTTCCAGTCCTTTTCTGAGACCCAGCTGCATTCTGCCTCCGTGTATTCTTTGAGTCCCCCTGGTCTATCCATAGTGTTTATTCTTTCTTCTTACTGCCCCTGCTTGGGTTAGTTTGAAGGAGTCAATGCCTATCAGCCAAAACTGTCCCAACAAATTCGGAGTTTAATGTTATGTTGAAAGCTAGTGTAATGTTATACTGAAGGCCAATGGCAAAGCCCCTTTCTTTCTCCTGAGTCTATAATGCCAAAACCCTTTCAGCAATGAGGAAGCGAGGAAGAAGGAATACTTCCCGTCTATGGACCACCTATGTGCTGGATGCTTCACACATTATTTATTTCAGCTTTCCTACTTTGCCAGGTAGATTCTACTCTGTTTTGTTTGCAGACGGGGACACCAAGGTTCTAAAACGCTGAATAATTTGTTCAGAGAAGAATTGGTGGTTTGTTATGTGCTGATGTGGATGGATTCTGTGACTGTCTGGTACCCCTTACTGCATCACAAAAAGGAGTGTGCTGCTTTGTTCTAAAAGTGTCGGGGGCCGTTGGGTGATAGAGAGTGACTCAGTGGGCCCCGGGGGAAGAAATTAAAGAACAGATTAGAGGTAAGGTCCCTTGAGATTCTATAAAGGATAGAGTGGACCAGTCAATCAAACATAACCGTGCTTGTTTAAACACCACTTATTTCTAGAATTCACTTCCTGCTCTCCTGCTTGGTCAAAGGGACTCCTCAGATGGCCCCACCACCTGCTTCCAGTCTCTGGAGACGTCTCACTGTCCACCACCCTGCAGACCATTTCAACCCCAAGTTTCATAATGAGAGCAAGGCCAGATCTTCCAAAAGAGGTTCTGCAGAGGGGAATTTAGGGTCTGCTTTAGAGCTGTCTGTGATTTATGTCTCCTTGTTTGGCTGGTTGCTGGTAAGGGGGGCATTTCACACCAGGCTCCCTTAAATTCACATGTCTGGATGAGAAGAGGATGCCCGTTGTGGCATGCCTACCGGAGAATGAATGGGCAAGTCAATATAAGTGGAGGTGAGTGTGTAACTCAAGCTACTCTAGCAGATGCCAACGGATATCCGGATATCCCCAGGGGTCCAAGAAGCTGGGGGAAATTCCTGTAGTTCTGACTTGGCTTGGGTGTATAGATGAGGGTTGGGGTGGGTTTGTAAACAAGAGGAATTAATTTCTCACTATTCTGAAGGCTGACTGTGTGAGGACAGCCAGATTCTGGTTGTTCCTGGATGCAGACTCTCTCCTCATAGCCTCTTCTGCTGGGACGGGTGAGCTAGGGTTCTGGCTTCTTCATAGAAAGGCACTAACTTCACTGATGAGGGCTCCACCCTCAGGACCTCATGAGTTCCCAAGTCCTTACTTCCAAATACTCTCTCAGAAGGGGCTTAGATTTCAATATAGATATTTGAGGCAGGGGGGTTCTGCGGGGAGAGCCCACATTAAGTCGATCAAATTCCTGCCTTTAACTTTCTTTGGCTCACCATCAAAGATAGCCTGGTGGCTAGGGATGTGACACACAGGGAGCGCAGGGCTGGTACTGAGACCCTGGAGCCACTAAAACCATCATCACTCCCACCACCACATTCAGCATCGTCACCACTACATCAGCCTGAACACCACGTGACGCCATAGCCCCACTTTCGGGGGAAACCTGAGATCTATGGTGTGTTTCTTGTTTTGAGATAGTGTCCGAAGGATTCAGACGATCTACCCAATTTGGGGACCCAGGGGGCCCATCATCACATAAAAGGGGCAGGGAGTTTCCTCAGTACAAATCGCTGTTAATTTTACTCCCCTGTTTGCCTAAGTTATGAGAACACGCTGCCCCTTTCCACCCCACCCTTTCTTCAGAACACCTGTTTTTATAGGGTCCACTGCCCAAACTCTAACAACATTCCCCCCTTCCATAATAATCATACACGTGGACTATAAATCCAGAAAGTCTTTCATGCCTTTCCTACCATTTTCCTGTATCCGCTGAGCTGCTTTCTCCCTGAGGACCTGCATAATGTCTGTCTGACTCCCAGTACTGGCTGCCCCGCAACGGAATCTTGAGTGTTTCTGAAAATCACCCCAGAATAGCGACCTGATCTCTACTCGGTAAGAGCAGAGCTAAGATCATGGAGGGCGTGAGGAAGAGATTTAAAGTCCAGATGCGGTGAATTCCCCCACTCTCTTGCCGGATTAGAGTCTCCCAAGGTGTTCGCACAGCTTGAGGTCCAAGTCCATAAGCCTGTAGGGTCCATCTTTGGTTCCCAGGCATGAATGCCGACTGCTGCCTCTCCATCCTCCTCTTGCTCTTCTTCCACTGGACTGGGATTTGTGGCGGGACCAGCAGGAGCCCTCAGGAGAGCTCTGGCTAGGAGGAGAATGTTCCTCCTTCTCCACCGTGTCAGCCACCGGGGGCTCGGAGAGGGCGGTACGGAGGCGTTCAGGGGGTTTTCTTTGCAGACTGAGCTCTTGTGTTGGAAATTGGGTTAAATTCAGCATGCATAAACCATTCACAATGGCCCTTTGTACCCCAGGAGCACTGAGATTCCCACTAATCTTCAGTCAAAACAATTAGAGCATGAAGGGTGGCATATTTATCCCAAAGCCACTTGGGCATCTGGGAGTTAGGAAGTCACCAGACCACCCACGTTCCAAAACTGTGAGTCTCCAGTGCTGCCCTGAAGAGCAGCCCAGACCCAAGACCCAGAGGTTCTGTTGAGACTCTGGGACCTGGAGACCCGATCAAAATCAAGTGGCTTCCGCCCATCCATTTGTCTCTGCAGAAGAACCCTTTGCACGCATAATACACAGGAACTGCACGGTCTCCTTAAGTCCTCCTGGGAGCTTGGGTGTCATTATTTTCCATTACAGTTGGAGACCTTGCGGCACAGAGGAGGTACAGAACGTCCCCCTCAGCTTCCTAGAGGAGGCAAGTTGCACATCCAAAGGCCTCTAGCTAGAGAGCTAGAGCTTCCTCAAGGCTGTATTTGCAGAGGCAGGGAAGCATAGTAGCATTCTCCAAGGGCAGGGTTAGGTCTAATCAGCCAGTGCCTTCCCACAATGCTCTTTTCTGGGGTTCTCTCTCTCTCTGGACAGTCTCCCTCCCCCGACGTCCCTCCATGTTCCTCCCACCCCCTACCCCCATCCACTTTCTTCCTGCCACAGGGGTCCCCTGGTGGCATGCCCCTCCCTTCCCTGCCTTCCAGAAGGAACCAGAGGGTGCTGGGAGGGGATGGAGGGAGAAGGGTCTGATTAACACTGGCAGACTCAGCTTGGTTCATACAAGAAAAAACGCTGAGCCTAGGGCTGGAGTGATAGCACAGCAGGGAAGGTGTTTGCCTTGCTTGCGGCAGACCCAGGTTCAATCCCCAGCCTCGCATATGGTCCCTTGAGCACCGCCAGGAGTAATTCCTGAGTGCAGAGCCAGGAGGAGCCCCTGAGCATCACCAGGTGTGACCCCAAAAGGAAAAAAAGAAGGTTGAGTCCAGGCTTAGGCGAGGCAGGCATTTTTATACAGCATGTATCAGGAAGACACAGGACCACAAGAGAGTTTTCCCTGGACCTTGACCCCTGTTACCTGCAGCCAAGGATTGATCCCCTGCAGCTTACAGACTCCAGAGCCTTCTCTAGACCTGGCTCAACCCCTCCTGTAGCGGGACTGTCCGTTCCCATTCCAGTCCCTCCTTCCACCCTTTAGATTTTGCCACGAGCTCTTCTTCTGCCTGGAAGCCTTCTTGGAGCTCCCCACGAGACCGACACGCTCACTTCCACCACGTTCTCAGCACTGTCATCTCATCTCTTGTGGGGGGCCCCCACCAGACCACTGCTCTGGCCCGTGGAGGTGGCCCTAGGGTCCGTAGGTGCAAGGAGAGACCAACCGAATGCACACAAGACACGAGAGACATAATGCAGTATAGAAGCAGAGAGAAAAAGGGACAGGACAGAGCAGACAGGACAGCAGACAGGATAGGACAGGACAGGACTTTATTCAGGGTACCAGGGGTATATATATACCTTGCAACGCAGGAAACTATGCTTACATCACAGAAGGCAATTACATCACTAGGTCATATCATATATGGTTAGGAGAGTTACAAAGTCTACACGTTTCATTTTTTTTCATTTTCATCATCCTTTTACTCGTCGATTGCCTCGAGCAGGCCCCAGTAACGTCTCTTTCATCCTAGCCCTGAGATTATATTCAAGGCTCTTTAGGAGAATGAGACCCATCATTGTTACTGGTATTTGGCATATTTGGTAGGCCACGGGGAGTTTGCCAGACTCTGCCCTGTGGGCAGGCTACATTCGATAGCCTGCAAGTTTGTCAAAGTAGGAATGAGATAATAAGATGTCATAAAAAGATGTCCTGATAAGACGTCGCGCGGCCGCAAATGCGGCCGCGCGGTTCCAGGAGCTGGATTTTATAGTCTCTGAGTCTTGGCCGTTGATGGGATTACACGGCGCCAGGGGGCCAGGTGGTGGGTGTGACCCACCAGCTCCCGGATGAGAACAGTGCAGTCTTCTGCCCCCGTGCCTGGCTGTTCCTCGCCGAGGCCCCTTGGAGGGGAGCGGGTTGAGCTTTCCTCCCCGCCCCGACCAGGGCTCCAGCAGCCGAAGACCTTCAGGACCAGCCACCACCATACTGAGACCACTCTCCGCACACATGAAGGTACTGGCAGAGGGACAAAGCCACACGGGTTCCGGGGCCGAGACCTCCAAGCCTACTCGGACTGGAGTCGAGCATCTTCCACACGTTTCATATGCTTGGTTAATCAGTGTCAGTTACTTCTTATTCTTGGGCTAGCTGTGACAAACGTTTTCTTTTAGATAACCATACATAGCTCAGGATATGCATAGGCTGCGGTCAGAGCAGACGCAGTACCAGATTTGCGCTAGTCAGGACCCGCTTGTTCAGGGTCACGTAGGCCAGGATAACCGTACATAGCCCAGGCACGTAGGCCCTTGGTCAGTTGAAGGGCCAGCTTCCCACAATCTCTCCTCAATGGCACTGACCACTGATGGTCTCCCCTAGGCCGGTTCTCCTAGAGCAGGACCACCCTGGTCACTGCCTCCAGCCTCAGTCACGGTTCAGTGAATGGTGCCAAAGGGGGTGTGTGTCCTGGTGGCCGGAGGGGAGGACCCGGTCTAAGAGGAAGGCCGTTGCTTTCCTCTTACTGAATGGAGGCTGGGTGCTCCCCGGGGCAGGAAGGAAAAGCCCGGTGGAAGGTGACTTGGAGACAGCGATGGAGGGACTTTCTGGGTGGGAGGGGTGATGTACAGTAACATGTTCTTATATTAATATGCTACATTGTAACACCTCTTTCAATTTGTTACCCAAATTGAAAAAAATGTGTCTTGCCCCTAGGGCTCTCCAAGGTCACAGGGCTCTCCAAGAGGTCTTAGAGAGTGCTGGGCCCCAGATTGCTTTTTTTGGGGGGGGAAAGGGCACACCCGGTGGTATTTAGGGTCTTTAGGGCTTACTCCTGGCTCTGAGCTCAGGGATTACTCCTGGAAGTGCTCAGGCCACCATATAGGGATGCTGGGGATCGAACCTGGGTGGGTGCATGCAAAGCCAATGCCCTCCCTGCTGCAATATCTCCCCCCCCCCCACACCAGATTGCTTTGGCCAGACAGGTCAGAAAGGCCAGCCTGAGTTCATGCTTTATTCCACCAAGCTGAAGGAACTGACGCCCACAGAGGGAAGGTCACTAGTCCCAGGACACACCGCAGCAATGCTGGGACCTTGGTGCCTGCAAAGGATGTCTAGAGAGGCAGGTTTAGGGGCTGGAGTCGTAGCACAGTGAGCAGGGCATTTGCCTTGCACGTGGATGACCCAGGTTCGATTCCCAGCATCCCATATGGTCCCCTGAGCAATGCCAGGAGTAACTCCTGAGTGCAATGCCAGGAGTCACCCTTGAGCATCGTAGGTCACTTAGCACTTAAGTGATAAGTGAAATATATAAATAAAGAGAGGCAGGTTTAGAATATTGGGAATGATTGCATCCTGCCCTCCCTACGTGTTCAGAGCCAGCCAAGAAGGGAAGAGAGGCTCTGGGTCTGTGCCCTGAGGAAGAACTGCTGAGAGGGGAAGACAGTCAACCCAACAGCTGGTCGGGGCTCCCAGGGCAAGTTCTTCATGTGGTCATTGTAAGTAGGGGGCAGTGGGGTGGGCGGTACTAAGGGTCGAGTAGGCCTCTCAGTGCCAGCCCTCCTCTGCAGATGTAAATCAATTCATAATCCAAAGTCACGAGTTACTGTTGCCATTTATTTTATTTTATTTTTATTTTTTTGCTTTTTTTGGGTCACACCTGGCAATGTGCAGGGATCACTCTTGGGTCACTCTTGGCTCTGCACTCAGGAGTTACTCCTGGCGGTGCTCAGGGGACCATATAGGATGCTGGGAATCAAACCCGGGTCACTGCATGCAAAGCAAACGCCTTACCCGCTGTGACATTGCTCCAGCCCCCGTTTCTATTATTGATAGCCCACCAGACTGGAACTCTGGGCTGTGGTTGGGGGTCTTGTGAGCAGCAGCAAACGGATCGCGTTTGGGGTTTTTGCCTGGCACCAGGATTGAACCTGGAGCCTCCTGTTTTCAAGGCAGGTAGTCTGGCTCCAAGGCCACTTCCAGGCTTTTGGAAAGTCCCTTGGTTTCATTGCTCCCAGCTGGGGGCTGCTCCCAGCGGTGCCTGGGAGGAGGGGCGAGGAGGGGATTCTGCAGTGCCCAGAATTGAACCTGGCCTCCATCACAGTCCATTGAGCTTGGGCCCCTCAAGCTGGATTTTGAAGGGAGGAGCAGAAGAGGCGTCCCGAGTGTCAGGTATGATAACACCAGCTTCACGAGGGCCTGTCACGGGCGCGTTCCCTGACAGTTTCAAAGGATCAGGAAGTTCCCCCTGGAGCGGTGGGTTCTGAGCTCAGCTTCCTGATTCTCACTGTGCTGACAGCGGACAGCAGGGCCCTTGGGCTCTGGCTGAAAAGTCTGATTTTGAACTAAGGTTCTCAGGTGCAAGCAGGTCATTATTTCTTCTTCTTCTTCTTCTTCTTCTTCTTCTTCTTCTTCTTCTTCTTCTTCTTCTTCTTCTTCTTCTTCTTCTTCTTCTTCTTTTTATTTTATTTTTTTTTATTAGTGAAACACCATGAGGTACAGTTGTAGATTTACAAATTTTTGTGCTTGGATCTCGATCATACCACGATCAAATACCCATCCCTCCACCAGTGCCCATTTTCCACCACCAGGATAATATCCCTCCCCCCCCATCCTCCCATCCCCCCATCCCCCCCTGCCACTGTGGCAGGGCATTCCCCCCTGTTCTCTCTCTCCTCCTGGGTGTTGTGATC